>NC_048316.1:14281459-14599282 GCF_013100865.1 Trachemys scripta elegans
CAGGGTGCATGTATGTTTCACACTGGGTGCTGGGAGTGGTGTGTGTGTGTGTTACTCTGCGTACGGATTGTGTGTGCTGGGCGTGGTGTGTGTCACTGCATATGGATTGTGTGTGCTGGGCATGGTGTGTGTGTGTCATTCTAAGTACACTTCTGAAGAAGTGAGGTTCTTACCCACGAAAGCTTATGCTCCCAGTACTTCTGTTAGTCTCAAAGGTGCCACAGGACCCTCTGTTGCTAAGTACAGGTTGTTTGCTGGGCCTGGTATGTGTGTCGCTCTGGGTGCCGGGCATAGTGTGTGTGTGTTACTCTGCATACGGGTTGTGTGTGCCAGGCCTAATGCTGTGTGTCACGCTGGGCCTGGGGTGTGTGCTCTGCATCAGGGTGGATAAAATCATTGATTTTAAAAAAAAATTGTAATTGGATTTTTTTTATTTAAATAGGATTTTTTTGATAAAATGCTTTTTGCGGAAAAAACCTATCTAAAGATAGTTTTAATTAAGCTACATTATAGCTCAAAGATATCTCATCATGGAATAGGGATTATAAATTCTAATTCCATAGTATGAGACAATATAGTCATGTAATGTTTAAGAAAAGTTTTGTAAATGAGCTCTTAATAGTTCATGAATTAGGGACCCGATCTTATGGGGTTTCACAGGCTTCTGTATAGATTATTTAGGTTAATCTTTCTATCTACCTAATAGGACTCCGTGCTCAATCTAGAGATACCATCAGAGATGCTTAGTTTTGCAGTTCTCAAACTGTGGATGTGTGTCTCCAGAGGTAACATGCTTTTTAACAGCAAAAATGTTTTTAAATAAATAAATAATATATAGAGGTGAGAAATAACAGACCTCAGCTCTATTGTCCCTCTGCAAATTTGTGTAACCAGAGTCAATCCCTCACCTCTCTCTAAAAGTAGAAAGTTTCAAAAAGTTCAATGACTAGAAGATTGTTGGGGGTGGAATAGATCTGAGCATGGGGAATAAGTCTGGAGATAAACGTGAGAAGCGAGGGACATATGCTTGTTTTGTTAAAATAATTGATGAAGAAAAAGATCCAGAATACTTAACATTGTTGTTTTAGTTAAAACAATTTAAATGTCTGTCTGGTGATAGTTCTCTTCCTACTACAGCATGGCAAGAAAATCCTCCAAATATTAATGATTAACCTGTTGAATTGGAGATAGTTCGTTTCCCAGTGACTTCACCAAACAATCATTCGTTTTCTGATATAGCTGTAAAACTAATCTGAAAAGTTTTCAAAATAAATCACTGTTTAAAATATATACAGCGTGTACCTTCTAAAAATGAAACCTACCTCTATCTCTGATTGTGAAGAATATGTATTAAGGTTATAACAACCAACAAAATTGCACTTTTATGTAGAAAACCATGATTAAATCAAGTCTTCCTGACTAGTGATTTAAATCAAATCCACCCTGCTCTGCATGCTGTGTGTGTTACTGTGCGTACAGGTTGTGTACCGTGTTACTCTGGCTGGGTAAGGGTTGTGTATGCTACATGCAGCTGTGTGTTGCTCTGGGTATGGATTGTGTACTGGGCATGGTGTATGTTGGCCTGGGTATTGAATGTGTACTCTGCATGCTCTGTGTTGCCCTTTTTGTGGATTGCAGACTCTGGTGTGTGTTGCCCTGCATATGGACTGTGTATGGTTCATGCTGCCATGTGTTACTCTCCATATTCTGTATTGCCCTGGGTATGGCTCTCTGCATGTTGTGTGGTGCCCTGGGTATAGACTGTGCACTCTGTGGGTACGTCTACACTTACCTCCGGGTCCGGCGGCAGGCAATCGATGTTCTGGGATCGATCCCGGAAGTGCTCGCCGTTGACGCCGGTACTCCAGCACCTGCTATATACTCTCTTGTTGAGTGTAAGACTGAGGGTGATACTGAATGTGTACTCTGTTATGTGCTACTCAATGTTGTGTGTTACCTGAGGTATGACTGCATAGGTAGCTTAAATGCTGTACAGTATTATTCTGTTTTACCTCTAAACTCCTAGGAACTAAAACCACATAGTTTTGTGTGGCTCTGTTCTGTAATAAAACACCAGTTTGATGGAGCAGTAGAATTAGTGACCACATTTATTCTGTTTGGACATTTACAATAACATGTAAATAACCAACAGTCCTTCATGATTAGAAAAAATTAACCCATTTTTGTTCACTTCAGATCATTTCATTGTGCCTAATGTAGCACGGTCATAACATCATATTCCTCTGAAGACAGAACTGCTAGGGTATTGTCCGGTTCTCACCACTACATTCCCTTTCCCATCCATTCTCACACACAGAAAAATAAAATAAAATCAAGAAAAATAAACTAAGGGTAACGAAGAAGAGGATTCAGGGTAGCAGCCGTGTTAGTCTGTATCCTCAAAAAGAACAGGAGTACTTGTGGCACCTTAGTACTTGTGGCACAAATTTAAATTTGTTAGTCTCTAAGGTGCCACAAGTACTCCTGTTCTTTTTGAAGAAGAGGATGTTCACAAAGTGTTGAAAATTAAGTTACAATAAACAGCATAATCTAAAATGCTCAGTTTACTATAGGCTGTTGCTTAATAATAACCTGATTCATAGATGAACAAGATAGTATACTTTGGATTTATTAAACCTTTCGTTTCTCTTCTCTCTTATTTAGTTTTTCTTCTTATCTTTACAAATAACTATTTTACATTACAGAATTCCTGGATTTGTATGATTTATTGATCTGTGCAATTTTGATCAACAGTAGTGATGGGCCAGAATTAAAACTCCGTGTTAAATTCTCCTCCATCGGAACTTTAGAGGTTTGCATAAAATGAGATCTGGATCCAAACCAGAACTCAATGAATCTTTAGTTTGGTTGTTCTCTAATCACTAGTAAATAAATGTACAGCATATAACCTGAGGTAGGAAGATGTGGGGGAGAAGGTGCACTTGGCCCATTGTGCTTGAGTAATATGTTTCAGAATAATGTGGACCCTCTAGTATATTAGAATTTACATTCTGACCTTATATGAGACTCTTATATGAGACCGGCCAGAGACCGGTCTCAGTTAAACCAGTATAAATCTGGAGTAACTGCATTAATGTGAGCAATAATAATATTTAGCACTATAAAAGCATTTCTCACCCAAGCATCTCAAATCACTTTGCAAAAAAAGATTAATGCATCATTATTCAGGTGAGGAAACTGAGGCACAGAGTGGTCATGTGACTAGCTCACACTGTTTCGATGAACTGGCGTTTTCCCATGCAAAATGTTTTGTTGACAAATTCCCAACCTGCTCTAACCATGACATCATAGTGCCATGTCTGCTAAACCGAACTTGTGAACGTTTGGGATTGGCCAATTCACAATGAGGCAGATCTGGTTCTTGCCATCCCTTCCCCAGGCCTACTATAAATGAAAATTATTTGCATTGGAGTTCCCTGAGGCTTACAGAAATTGAATGACATTCCCTAGGAGACAGAGTTAGGAAGTATCTAAAATAAATCTTCGTCCTGCAGACAGAAAGCATAAGATTGTCTGGAGGTTCTTTAGTGTCGTTGCAGATCACATGCTCCACATACTCTTCAGAACTTCTTCAGATCTTCTGGTCCAAATGACAGGGGCAGGAGCTCTTGAAGAGTCTTGACTATATAGGTCCCATCTGGCTTCGTCATGTAAATGTCCCAGTCTCTACTGAACTAGAAAAAGAGTCAAAGAGAACTGTCTGTGAATCGCACCTGTGCAGAACTGTGAATTGTTCATTGGTATTTACCCAATAGCGAAAAACAGTTAAATAAACCATAAGCAGAAACAATATGTGTGTTTTAAAAAAATGTGGTATCTGTCTAAGTGGTTGGCCATTCTTTTTATGTTTCATTGTTCCATATGATGGTCCTGCACTTCAACCCAGAGGTGGCTGCATTTCACGGGTGGGTGAAGCAATTACCGATCCTTTTATTGTATTATTTTTATAGTGCACAAAGGCCCTGATCCCATGATCAAATGTGTCTTGTGCCCAGGTAGATCCAAATGCAGGATCAATGCCAAAGCATGCCCAGCGCTTTACAGATATGCAATAAGACAAAGTGACTGCCATGAAGAGCTTAGTGTCGAAGGCCATGATCATGCAAATTATTCCTCATGGGTTGATCCCTGCACCTACGGGGAGTCGGCTTTGTGCAGGCTCAGGAATCTACCCACCCAGAACTTCAGGAGCAGAGGCTAAAACCGCAGTCATAACGAGTCACGTTCCTATAGCTAGCCTTGCACAGAGTCATTTGCTAGACTATTTGCAGAAAGTGTGTGTGGGGGGGTGAACACAGTTGAAGTAAATTCAGTTAAAATAAGCACTCTGGTAACTTTTTTTTACTATAGCAGGCAGCTGGCTCATTGCCCATTAGATTTTGCCATTGTTCTGTTCTGCATATTAACACTGGGCTATTTGGCTTGTGTTTGTTTTGTTTCACCATCTTCCTTTTTTCTTTATTCTTGTTGGGGTTTGTTTGCTTGCCTACCACTTCTGTATTTTCCTAACATTAATCCTTCGCCTATTCAGACCCCTTTCTCTCCCCTGCCTTCTACCATGTTTTGCACCAAGAGCTCCTTAACCCTCCTTCCAGCTCCCTGCCTGAAGTTCACATCTGTCTGCTTGTCCCACTTTAGCTCCTGGCAAGTTCCTAAAGCAACCTCTTCCTTGGGGCAAAATTTGGAGGCCTTTATAGTATTAACACATTAATATGAAACTCTGAGCAACCTTTTAAAGCAGGGGTGGGCAAACTACGGCCCAGGGGCTGCATTCGGCCCTTCAGACATTTTAATCTGGCCCTCGAGTTCCCACCGGGGAGCAGGGTCCAGGGCTTGCTCTGCTCTGGCGCTTGCTCCACTCTGCGCATGCTGTGGCTCCATGCGACTCCCAGAAGCTGCGGCACCTCCTCCCTCTGGCTCCTATGCGTGGGGCAGCCAGGGGGCTCTGCACACTGCCCTCACCCCAAGCACCGTTCCTGCAGCACCCATTGGCCAAGAACCATGGCCAATGGGAGCTGCAGGGGCGGCGCCTGCAGACAGGGCAGCGCGCTGAGCCGCCTGGCTGCGCTGAGCCGCCTGGCTGCGCCTCCGCATAGGAGCCGGAGGGGGGACATGCCGCTGCTTCCTGCTTCCGGGAGCTGCTTGAGGTAAGCACCGCCTGGAGCCTGCACCCCTGACCCCGTCCCACACTCCAACCTCCTGCCCCAGCCCTCATCCTCCTCCTGCCCACCGAACCTCTTGGTCCCAGCCTGGAGCATCCTCCTGCACCCCCCAACCCCTCATCCCCAGCCCCACCAGCCGGAGCCCTCGTCCCCGCACCCCAACCCCCTGCCCCAGCCCGGAGCCCCCTTCCGCACCCTGAACTCCTCATTTCTGGCCCCACCCCCAGCTGGAGCCCTCACCCCCTCCCGCACCTCAACCCCCAATTTCATGGGCATTCATGGCCCACCATACAATTTCCATACTCAGATGTGACCCTTGGGACAAAAAGTTTGCCCACCCCTGTGTTAAATCCTCTACCAGTTTCTAGATTAGAGCCTGATACTTCATTTCTTGGAGATCCAAAACCGGCTTTAACCTCCAAAGGAAATTTCAGATGCATAAAGTACACGGGATCAGGCCTTCGGGGAACTTTACTTTGAAATAATGTTGCTTATCTATGTAGGGAATCTGCCATCAGTTAAACATTAGCCATTAAAATTGTGCTGAAAACGTTACATGCAGCTTTGAGCCGTTTTGGTGCTATGCCTGTTTGCTGCACATGAAGAAAATGAACCCGGTGGAGCTCCTAAAATCCTTGTGTTTCAAAATACTCCAGCATTCTACAGTAATGGTCCTAAATGCTGCAGGCTGAATCTTGAGCAGACTTCTGCAGATGGGCAGGGCCCAAATGCAATGGAAATGTTGCATCCTCGCTGCATTTGCAGACTATGTAACACAGGGAGCCCCCATGTTGAACTCTGAAACCCTCCTGCATCTCTGCAATCCACCTGGCCTCAACCAGAGGGGGAGGAATGGATGCTTTGGTGGCATGGCTAATAGATTTCTGCAGAGCACCAGACCCTGTGCTTGAGGGGAGCCTAGAAAACCCCAAAATATATGCTGGGGCCAAGGAGTCCTTGCCTCAGCTCTCGTGTTTCAGTGTATTTTTCCCTGACCAGAGCCCTTGCACTCAAGCTTGGCTCCCTTTTCATGTTTTGGCCCTGTAGTAATACTATTGAGAGCTGTAGGGGCAAATCTGGCTCTAGCGTAAGCTGCACTGAAGCCACACCTACTTACACCAGAGCTGAACTTTCCTTCTGTTTCTGCCCTTGAAAACACACTGCGGTCAGCACTCTAGGGATTAATATTGTTTCCAAACTTGGAAGCCCTTGTTTACTGATCCCTCTCCTTTTGTCATTCTCGACATTCAAAACCTTCCCAGCTTGGTGCTGTGGGGTGCAGCAAGTGTGACGCCCACAATTTGGCACAGCTCAGAATGCTTCCTTACTCTGCAAATTTTTGAGCTGTGTCCCCTGACATTTCAGAATGAGCATTGTGGGGTCTGAACGAAACCAATGTTCTCAGCCAGGCAGGTGGGTGGGAATTAAAGCAGTTTAGTTTCAGCTGTTGAAAAAGAAAGCAAAAGTTGTTTACCTCTCTCATTACTTGTCTGCAGGCCCCACAGGGCACGATGAATTCCTCTTCACTGTTGCTATCGAAGGAGAATAGAATGCACAGGTCAGTCTAGCTCATGGTGGAAAAACTGTCTAAAGTTAATGCATCAAATAATAACAAACAGTAGTTAGTAAATAGTACTTCGATTGCTCTTTCTACCCATAAATCCCAACGTGTTTTGCAAAGGAGGGTCAAGATCATTGTCCCTATATGACGAATGGGGAAACTGAGGAAAGGAGAGGTGACGTGACTTGCTCAACATCTCCCAGGGAGGTAGCTGTGACAGATATTGCAGCCCCATACGATATCGTTGGGGACCAGATTGTATTAAATCTATGAATGGTTTATGTATGATTGTGTTCTACTCCATGGGGAAGGGCTATCACAGCGCCTACAGGAACAAAAGACCATGGTGGTGGTGGGAGATTAAGGCAAGTCACTCTCTAGAAGTTCTTTAACATCAGTGAGGTACCACGCCTTGGCATGGTTTGCACATACTGGTTCAAGCTGGGTTTTCCAGAGACTGGCAGACAATGAAAGGACTTTTTGGTATAAAGGGGTGAGTTTGAACTGACACAGTGCTTGCCTTCTGATCCAGCAAATATACAGGACCAAAGGGGGCCCCACCCAGGCGGAAGGGTTGGAAATACTTGGGCCGGGTCTCATAGGACTGATGGGGGTGACTCCGGTTATATTTGGTGTGTGTTTAAATCTAATCATTGTTTTTATTCTGGATTCTCTGTGGTGATTTTACCTGAAGAATAACTGTGCTCAGTCTGTCAGGCATTATCTCCAGCCCTCAAATCATCTTTGTGGCTCTTTTCTGCATCCTCTCCAATTTTTCAACATCTTTTTTTAAAATGTGGACACCGGAACTGGGTGCTGTATTCCAGTATTGGTCTCACCAATGGCGTGTTCAGATAAATTCACCTCCCTCCTCCCACTCGCTACTTCCCCGGCAGGGCCGGCTTTAAGCTGATTCGGCCAATTCCCTGGAATGGGGCCCCGCGACTAAGAGGGCCCCGCAATGTCCGGGGCTGCCGGTGGAGCAGGAAAAAACAAACAAATTAAAAAAAAGCCGCGTCCTGCTTCTCCCCCCTCCCTCCAGCGTTTGCGCCGCCATACAGCTGATCAACATAAGCCTGGGAGGGAGCGGGAGGGGTGAGGGGGAGGGAGCGGGAGGGGTGAGGAGGAGGAATGCGGCGTGCTTGGGGAAGACGGGGGGCCAGGGCGGGGATTTGGGGAGGGATCCAATGGGGCGGGGAGGCCTGGAGGGGGGCCAGGGCAGGGATTTGGGTAGGGATCCAATGGGGCAGGGAGGGGGCGGGGCCAGGGTGGGGATTTGGGGAGGGATCCAATGGGGCAGGGAGGGGGTGGGGGGGCGCGAGACAATTCGCGTCCCGGCATGGGGCCCTGCACCTGCTAAAGCCGGCCCTGTCCCCGGGTTATACATCCGACGATGGCATTGGCCGTTTTTGCCACAGCTTCACACTGGGATCTCATGTTGAGTGGCTTGTCCACCATGACTCCTTTTCAGAGTCACTGCTTTCCAGGATACAGTCCCCCATTCTATGGGTATGGCCTGTATTCCTTGTTCCCAGATGTAAAACTTGGCATCTGATTGTATTAAAATGCGTTGAAAGCAGCTTGCATACCACTTTGTGCAAGCCAGGGGTTCTCAAACTCGGGGTCGGGACCCCTCAGGGGGTCACGAGGTTATTACATGGGCGGGTCGCGAGCTGTCAGCCTCCACCCCAAACCCCGCTTTGCCTCCAGCATTTATAATGGTGTTAAATATGTTAAAAAGTGTTTTTAATTTATAAGGGGGGGTCGCACTCAGGCTTGCTATGCGAAAGGGGTCACCAGTACAAAAGTTTGAGAACCACTGGTGTAAGGCATCTTTCAATGGCTGATCATTCATTCAAACTTGCTAATCCGGGTGCTGGGTTCTGGAGACCTGCTTTGTTTTGGAATTACTCTGCAGCTAGTATTGCAGTCTATAATCCTAGTGCCTTTCTCTCCAGGGTGGGAAAAGGACCACAGGATCCACATTGTGGTGGGTCTTCTGACCCTACCCACCTCCCCAAGCCCACCGTCTAACCTCCACTACACAACAGCACAGGGAGTTGGGAGGCTCTATGGCAGGGCCGCCCAGAGGATTCAGGGGGCCTGGGGTCTTCGGCGGCGGGCCCCGGGGTGGAAGGACCCCCCGCCGCCGAATTGCTGCCAAAGACCCGGAGTGGAAGAAGCTCCGGGAGGCCTGGGGCCCGCGAGAGTTTTCCAGGGCCCCCGGAGCAAGTGAAGGACCCCGCTCCAGGGGCCCCAAAAAACTCTTGTGGGGACCCCTGTGGGGCCCAGGGCAAATTGCCCCACTCCCCGCCCCCCCGGGCAGCCCTGCTCTATGGAGCTGGGCTCCACACTGCACAGGGTTCAGATCCTGGGAACATTACAAGGCTGGGAAAATCCACTCCAGGCTTTTACTGCAGTAAATCCCCACAGATTTGTGAGTTTGGAGCGTTGAGGGCGGGAGGGTTGATGCCATATGGGCAGCAACTTTGTCCCTGGCCATGACCCTGTCATGTCTTCCCAAAGCCCACAGAGGTTTCCGTGGAAAGGGGGGATGTTGCTGTTTCTATGCATCCAATCCTCTTCTGTGTATATTGGCCATTCTGTGCTGGTATTTACTCCGTTTTCATCCCTTACTGAGAGAGCCCCATAGGGAAAGCACTGGCCCATCAGTTTGGACTTTACTAGGATTCTGACACCTGTGTATCTATCTCCAAGTATCTGAAAGGTGTTAAGATCAAGGAAGGCATGAGACTCATTTGGGGGGGAAGAGGGACATAAGATGGTATCACTAGGAGTAATAGGGTGAAGTGAAAGAATGGTGCATTTCAAATGAATATCAGGATCAGCTTTCTAACCGCAAAGTCTGTTAGGATGTGAAATACCCTCCTGAGGGAGGTATTGGAAGGCGTTTAAAAACAAGCCTACACGAAGCACTCAGGAGTACCTTGTAGCTAACCCTGCATAGGATGGACTACAGAACCATATAGCTTTTACTCCTTTCCAGTGTTGATGATCATTGTGCGTAGAAGCTCCTTAGCAAGCACCAGGTTAATATAAATATAGAAACCTGCTCATTATCCCTAGAAATATTCATGAACATTTGAAAGGAGAGACTAAAACAAAGCGAGGCTGTCGGGTGATTGTTAAAATTCAAACCTACAATTTCTCTCTCTTCATTATCCCTTTTCATGAATGTGGCCACTTTGTTCTGAATAAAATTAATTCCTTGGCTCTGGTTACTGACATGGATTATTCCCAAGTAGTATAATTTGACATCGCTTCTGCTTTTAGTCCATTAGCACAAAATGTTCTCAACAACTCCTCACTTGCTCTGTGTCAAACCAATAATTAGGAGCCTACAGACACATCACAGTACAGAAGCTTACAGTAAGGACCAACTAAGTAGTAGCCTCCAGTTTTTGGCTGACCAATTTAAAAGTCGCAGCAAGGTTTCCAGGATGGTTGCGTTCAATCTTTAGTTAAAAGCCCACAGCTGATTTTTGCATCTCCTTTAGGTGCTCACTTGGGCCTGGATTGTGCAAACTGGACCCCTGTGCCCTGCTGAGTTCTGTGAGGTCCTGCACAGATCAGTTTGCGGGATCAGGGTCCCCCAAATGGTCCTACTCACTTCTGAGGGACTATTTGCGTGAGTAATGGCGGGCAGGACCCAGACCTCAGTCTTAAAAGCGGTTGCAATGTAGTTTAATGATAATCTCGCAAAACAAAACAAATCACAGTCTTTTCTCCCCGTCTTGAAAGTTGATGCTGCAAAAATTAGGTAAAAGGAAGAGCTCATTTTGAAAGGATGGCAATTGCCTCTTGCCACCACCCGGAGCTGTACGTGCCTGTGTGTTTAAAGCGCAGGAAGCAGAGAATTAGAGGAACAAAAGTGTTGCACAGTTTTCCGGTACAAGCACATTTTGAAATGATTCAAAGGGATGTGATTCAGAGCTCTCACTTACCTAGCAATGGCCATGGCTCTGAAATTCACGTACCCTTCTGACACGGCTTTCTGAATGGCAGTGCGTTCAGCACATACCCCCAGGGGGTAGCAGGCATTTTCTACATTGCAGCCTAAAGGAAGTACAGAGCACGTTGTTACTTTTCAAACTTGTCTGACAATAAATACAGTCTGACCTACTGATGTGGTGCCCTTCGTCCAGGAGTGCTCTACAACAGTTGTTCTCAAACTAGGGCCACCGCTTGTTCAGGGAAAGCCCCTGGCGGGCTGGGCTGGTTGGTTTGTCTGCCGCGGCTGCAGGTTTGGCTGATCGCAGCTCCCAGTGGCCGCAGTTCGCCACTGCAGGCCAATGGGGGCTGCAGGAAGTGGTGGCTAGTACGTCCCTCAGCCCGTGCCACTTCCTGCAGCTCCCATTGGCCTGGAGCGGTGAACCGCGGCCACTGGGAGCTGCGATCGGCCAAACCTGCGGACGCGGCAGGTAAACAAACCGGCCCGGCCCGCCAGCGGCTTTCCCTGAACAAGCGGCGGCCCTAGTTTAAGAACCACTGCTCTACAAGGTCATAGACAGGAATCACTGCACCCAGCACTGGGGTGGAGCATACACAGCAATGTGAGAGGAAGTGGACAGCATGGTGTCCAGCTGAAATTGCAGATGGGATTTAGGGAGGCAGAATTATTCACGCTGCAAAACGGCCAGAACCGTATGGGCTGAACCGCCTAATTATGCCCAGCTACGAGAGCATTGTATATCTGTATACATGTAAAGACAGAGTTAAGGGATACAGTGTCAGTAGATGGCCCTCAAAAAATATGTAGCGGAATCGTTGAGTTTTGTAGGACCGATAACACTTTTTGTAGCACACTGCAAATGGCTTCTTTTGTGCAGCTCTTTACATTAGCTCTTAACATGCGCCGGTATAACATAAATCAATATTTAAAATAAGGAATAATTAATGACATGGGACCTTTTAAGGCTATAGGCCAAATTCAGCATTGGTGTTAGTGGGCACAACTCCACTGAAGTCAGTGGAGTCATGGTCTTGAAGCTTGCAGCGTATTTGGACCTTCAGAAGACAGCCCTGGGGTACCGCTACCACCCCAACGGGGGGTGGGTATTGGACTGCCCCAGACAGAAGCATTCCACCCACTGAATCACCAGCACCACTTTTAGCAGCACTCAGGAGTCTGATTGCATGAAGAGAGGCAGCTGCTAGCAGCAGAATCCTCCGTTCAATGGCATCCGATGGCGTTAGATCACCAGAGTCCCAAAGTTAAAGTGCATTTCAGTAGCTTTGGCCAGTCGGTCTTTGTCTTTTTTCAGTATTTAATTGCCTCCTTAGACGACTGCTTTGTTATGGGGAGGCAGGTGCAAGGTATTTTATACAGGGTTTGTTATTTTAAGTACTATATGGTCCTGAGACAGCAAAGCACTTAAGCACGTGCCTCATTTTAAGGAAGCAAGTAAAGTTCAGTATGTGCATAAATGTTTGCATGAGCTTAATTTTCATAAGCGATGAGCACCTGCTACTTCAGCTGAGCCCTGCAGATGTTCAGCACCTCTGAAAAGTAGGTTGTAAATGCATACTGCAGGTTTGCTGACGAAAGGAAGGAACGAGATCCTAAAGGCACAATATCCAGACTCCAGGGCCAGATTTTTTTCCATTAGATAATTATTTGCAAATACAAATGCAACGCCAACAGACCCCGGTCGTCGGCAGGTGGGATCGAACCTGGGACTTCTACAGCTTAGTGCATGAGCTAAAAGTCAACTGACTCTTAGCTAAGGCTGTAGAGTAGACTCATTTAACTCTCTCTAAGTGGTCTCAGTGCCACTAGGTGGGACAAACACCACCCCCAGAAGGTGTGTGGGTTACACATATTTTTCATTATTCACTTTGCTCTAACCATGAACCTTTAGAAAGGTAGGTAGGTCTGCCCCAGAGCCCTTCTGGCTCCTCTCGGAAAGTGAGGTGAAGTCTCCTGGCTCTCTTCCTTTTCATTCTCAGGGGAGTGAAGTGGTGGTGCTGGGGTCTCCAAACCCGTCTCTTTTTGACCCATTTCCTTCAACAGGCCCCTGTTTCTGATTGCAGAGGGACCTGGGAAGAACACCCAAGGGCCATCCCCATCCAAGGCAAGATCTGGCATGTCTCCCACCCCCACAGCATTGTCTCTTTTATCACTATGACAAAGAGATGCCTATAGTTCACTATCCTAAGAGGAAATCCCCACCCTGCTCAGATGTCTCGACTCTGCCCAGGCACAGAGGAAACCGAGCCCAGGTTTAGCCAGCATCACAGAGGATGTGACTCCAATGGGTTCTCCCAGCCCTGACTTGTTTTGCAGCAAAGATTTGAATGCAGTCCAGGAGATCAGACGGCAGCCTTTTGTTGCTTAGCAAGGGAGAGCAATATGGCCCAGGCAGGCAGAACAGAATGGCATAGTCAGTGCGACCTGCTCTGCCCCCAGAGAGATGCAAGATTGCCAACCTCAACCTTTCAAGAATCGTTATGATTATTTGCATTGCAATAGCACTTTGGAGCACCAGTTACGGGCCAGGACCCCACTGTGACGGTGCCCCCTCATAAGGCTTTATGGAATATGCTTATAAATGTATATATGCCATAACTAGAATATGTTTTATGCTACATGTGCCAAGTAACATATCTATGTAAAGGTTATGATCTACTGAATACATTCCTCCTATTTGTATGCATGTATCATTTTCATACTTGAAGTTAGGAATATTGTCTGTCTACTTGCTTGATAGCCCTAGTAAAGCATTTGGCCCAATCAAGAACCACTTAAGCCAACAATGAACTTGGAGACACCAATCCACATCGGAGATTTCCCAGGAATGTGGCTTGGCTGGTAAAAACTGAATCATGCATGGACATGTGACTTGCCCATGTGACTCCAAAACTCCATCTTGGAGCCGGACTCTGCATAGGAGTAAGGAGGGAGTCTCCACCCACAAGAGAAAGTCTACTTAAATCCCTGGGAGACCCCTCCATTTTGTCTTCAGCTGGCTAAAGGGATAGCCTCTCCACCCCCAAGGATACCTGAAAGAAACTGGAACAAAGGACAGTAACTACAGGGGGTGTGAGTGGTGGCTGGACCCAGACTAGCAGGAGACTAGTCTGTAAAAGGAAGTTTACTGGGACTGGTGAGGTTCTGTTTGTATTCAGTTTCTTAGACATAGACTTGCGTGTTCTATTTTATTTTACTTGGTAATTCACTTTGTTCTGTCCGTTACTACTTGGAACCACTTAAATCCTACTTTCTGTATTTAATAAAATCACTTTTTACTTATTAATTAACCCAAAGTATGTATTAATACCTGTGGGGGGAACAACTGTGCATATCTCTCTATCGGTGTTATAGAGGGCAAACAATTTATGAGTTTACCCTATATAAGCTTTATACAGGGTAAAATGGATTTATTTGGGGATTAGACCCCATTGGGAGTTGGGCATCTGAGTGTTAAAGACAGGAACACTTCTGTAAGCTGCTTTCAGTTAAGTCTGCAGCTTTGGGGCACATAATTCAGACCCTGGGTCTGTGTTGGAGCAGACGGGCGTGTCTGGCTCAACAAGACAGGGTGCTGGAGTCCTAAGCTGTCAGGGAAAGCAGGGGCAGAGGTAGTCTTGGCACATCAGTTGGCAATTCCCAAGGGGGTTTCTGTGATCCAACCCGCCACACCCACCCCACTAAGTGCTGTACAAACACAGAATGAAAAGGTGGTTCCTTCCTGAAAGCTTACATTCCATCAGACAAGAAATGGGTGGATATAGACAGACGGGGGAGTACCAGGAAACATAGGCAAAAATAATGAGTCAGGCCCCCCCAGATTGGCTTGAAAATCATAAGATTCTAGCAGTAGCAGATGTGGAGTCATTTTCTTTGCTTTCTGTGTTTTTGAGCCTTGGGGGATCCCTTTTTCCAAAAACTTTTGTCTACAGCCATGAAGGCTAGAAACTTACTATTACAAAAATGAAAGCTGAGGTTCTCTCATGTCTCGAGGAGCTGGGCTGTTGGAAACATCATGAAACTTACTTGTGGCACCTTAGAGACTAACAAATTTATTTGGGCATGCTCGGGGGTTGCATGCCCAAATAAATTTGTTAGTCTCTAAGGTGCCACAAGGACTCCTTGTTCTTTTTGCTGTTACAGACCAACACGGCTTCTACTCTGAAACCTGTCATCATGAGATTTGTAATAGAATCCGAAGGTCTGGCAATACTGGTGAGTTTGCCGTCATTTTCATAGCCCGTGGCCCCAGGTGGGGGCACAAACAAGATGGAAGCAAGGGGCTTCCCGGTTTAGTTTCCTCTTGCTAATCCAAGGCTGGAGAAGGAAGGCAGGCCATTAACAGAAACCAGAACCAGAGACGGATTATAAATTGTGACCCAGTTTGGAAAGGACGGCCCAAATCCAAACCACCTTACAGCCGAGTGAGGCCAGTGCCACATCTTGGGGAAGCAAAGGATGACGACATGAAGAATACAGGACAAGTTTCCTGCACAATATTTTGCTCATGGCACAAACCATATGTTGCTATCAAAGTCTCTGCCTTTTTAGGGAGCCCTGACTATAGCTCAGTGGTTTGAGCATTGACCTGCTAAACCCAAGGTTGTGAGTTCAATCCTTGAGGGGGCCATTTAGGCATCTGGGGCAAAAATCTATCTGGGGATTGGCCCTGCTTTGGGGAGGGGGTTGGACTAGATGACCTCGTGAGGTCCCTTCTAACCCTATGATTCTATGACTCCGGTGCCTCTACTTCGTCAGAGTCACTCCCCTGTGTGGATGTGAGATGCCTCTACTTCTTCAGAGACACTGGAGGGCATAGGGCCCAGCTCTTCAGGGGCTGAGGTGTTACCGTTTGGGGGAGCGCTGTCCTTACTTACTGAAAGATGATCCTTTACTCTCACAGATCTTGGGAGACAGACCTGTCCTCGCTTACAGACAACCCCCCAACCTAAAGCAAATACTCACCAGCAACCACACATCACTGAACAAAACCACTGACCCAGGAACCTATCCTTGTAACAAAGCCCGATGCCAACTCTGTCCACATATCTATTCAAGTGACATCATCATAGGACCTAATCACATCAGCCATACCATCAGGGGCTCGTTCACCTGCACATCTACCAATGTGATATATGCCATCATGTGCCAGCAATGCCCCTCCGCCATGTACATTGGCCAAACCGGACAGTCTCTACGCAAAAGAATTAATGGACACAAATCTGACATCAGGAATCATAATACTCAAAAACCAGTGGGAGAACACTTTAACCTGTCTGGCCATTCAATGTCAGACCTGCGGGTGGCTATCTTACAACAGGTTTCAGAGTAGCAGCCGTGTTAGTCTGTATCCGCAAAAAGAACAGGAGTACTTGTGGCACCTTAGAGACTAAAACATTTATTAGAGCATCCGAAGAAGTGGGCTGTAGTCCACGAAAGCTTATGCTCTAATAAATTTGTTAGTCTCTAAGGTGCCACAAGTACTCCTGTTCTTTTTATCTTACAACAGAAAAACTTCAAAAATAGACTCCAACGAGAGACTGCTGAGCTGGAATTGATATGCAAACTAGACACAATCAACTCAGGATTGAATAAGGACTGGGAATGGCTGAGCCATTACAAACATTGAATCTATCTCCCCTTGTAAGTATTCTCACACTTCTTATCAAACTGTCTGCACTGGGCTATCTTGATTATCACTTCAAAAGTTTTTTTTCTCTTACTTAATTGGCCTCTCAGAGTTGGTAAGACAACTCCCACCTGTTCATGCTCTCTGTATGTGTGTATATATATCTCCTCAATATTTATTCCACTCTATATGCATCCGAAGAAGTGGGCTGTAGCCCACGAAAGCTTATGCTCTAATAAATGTGTTAGTCTCTAAGGTGCCACAAGTCCTCCTGTTCTTTTTACTTACCAGAGAAGATCTTCCCATCACAAGTCAGTAGTGCTGCTCCCACTGGGAAGTGACTATATGGACAGTAAGCAGATTTCTTAGCTTCCTTGCAGACGTGCAACAGGAGTTGAATTTGCTCATGTCCCACGGGGGAGGTTGTTGAATTGGTGATGTTCTGATGATTCCCTCTGGAACAGTCGTACTGCACCTGGGCCATGGTTACACTCACAGGTATCTGCAGGACTTCTCCACTTGGCAACTGCAGCAAGTGAGGGGAAAAACAGGTGTGAGCAAGAGGAAGTGCCAGTCTCCGCTTCTGAAGACAGTATGTGTGTGTGTGTGTGTGTGTGTGTGAGATAGACTGACTCACCGTGTATATGTGGCGGATGTGCCAGTGAGTGGAGGATTTGCGTGTGTCTTCCTCGTGAGTGTGTGTTGCAATTTGGTTCTCTCACTCTCATCCTCTGTCAGTGGCTCAAGATTTTCCTGTGTTACGTAGTCCTCTAGCTCAGGAGTCTACCGGTTAACTCAGCTCTAAGTGTGCGTGTGCGTTCCCAGACCTGGCTGCATTCCCCCTCTGAGAGTGTGTAGGACAGGGTGGATTCATGGGCAGCCTGTGAGGCATGCTCTGTTTTCACCAGTATCTCTGCACTGGTCTGCGCACTGTCTCCATGAGATGTCCAGAGCAATTCAGTGCACCTGATCACTCTCTCTCTCTCTTGTCTGCCTCTCCTCTCTCTGCAATGGAGCTGTCCTTCTCCACCCCGGACAGTCTGTCTCCCCACTGCCGTACCTCTGTGGGAGCAAGCTGGGGCTGAAGATGAGCATGTACCTTTGGTAGGACTCTCTGCTTGAAAAGGAGCTTTCAGGGAAGGAGCCGTCCCATGACAATGCAGCAACAAAGAAGCAACAGGCTCCAGCTTGGAGGGCTCTGCATTCATCCTCACAGCACCAGGCTTCCCACACGATTGGCTAAAGCCTGCAATGCCCTGACCGCCTGGCTCTGATTGGCTCTGCGTTAGCAAAAGCAGCTTCCACCCTCTGTGGTCCGAGCTGATTCTCAAAGTGCCTTTCGGCTAGTGGAACCGCTGGAGAGCGGTCAGCAAGCGCCACCCACTTTCTGCCCAGCTCTGCAGCTCCCCTGTCCTTTCAGTGCGTCAGGCTGGGGCATTTTGCCAGGAGGTGAATTGGCATTGGGAGGAAATTCAGGAGGCGCAGAGGAAAATCTGCAAGGAAATACCAGGACTACAGAAACAACAGCGAGGAGTCCTTGTGGCACCTCAGAGACAAACACATTTATTTGGGCGTAAGCTTTCGTGGGCTAGTACCCACTTTGTTAGTCTCTACGGTGCCACAAGGACTCCTCGTTGTTTTTGCTGATACAGACTAACACGGCTACTCCTCTGAAACAGGACTACAGATACTCAGTGACAAACCCGAGCTGATAGTGAGAGATAGGTAGGCCAGGGGTGCTGGAACAATTTGTATAGTGGGGGTGCTGAGAGCCTTTGAATCAAATTGTAAACCCTGGATAGAACGGAAACCACTTCAAGCCAGGGGTGCAGCAGCACCCCCAGTTCCAGCACCTATGAAGACTTGGAAGGATTTACATTTTGATCAGTAAATGTCAATTTCACCATAAACACACAAACCCATGAAATAATATTTCCATCAATAATCATCTAAAATGTACAAATAGGCAAAGTAAGAAAAATGCTACTTGAGAACGTATTAGGGTTTGATTTCAAGATATTTACTTTGTATATTTTGACATGTGAGGTTGTCAGATTGTGTCTAATGCAGGGGTAGGCAACCTAAGGCGGCACACGAGCTGATTTTCAGTGGCACTCACACTGCCCGGGTCCGGGCCACCTGTCCAGGGGGCTCTGCATTTTAATTTAATTTTAAATGAAGCTTCTTAAACATTTTTAAAACCTTATTTACAATAATAGTTTAGTTATATATTATAGACTTATAGAAAGAGACCTTCTAAAAACGTTAAAATGTATTACTGGCACATGAAACCTTAAATCAGAGTGAATAAATGAAGACTCTGTGCACCACTTCTGAAAGGTTGCCCACCCCTGGTCTAACGGTTATAAAGGTTTGACTTTTTGAATCTCGGTGTCTGCTGTCATTAAATAATTAATATCTGATCTCCCCTATTATCTGGCGCCCCCCCCACCCATAATTTCCCACCACTGTGACAATTTAAATGGAAAAAAATGCTTAAAAATAATTGATATTATCCGTCGAAATGATAAAAAAATAAAAATCAAATTCTGCCAAGCCTAGAGATAGGGCACGCTTGCCAAGTATTCGGTATCCAAACTGAGGCAAGATTTTCAAGAGTGCTCAGAACCCAGCACGTACCCCTGCACTGAGCTCTTTGAAATATTGGTCATTAGGACCCAATTATCACACGTGCCGAGCACCCACAACTCCTACGGAAATCACAGGGAGATTCAAGTGCTCAGCAACTCTGTGACTCTAGGCTAACGTTTCTCGCATGCGGCCACCAGAGGCTTTTTGTGTGGCCACGACACCCTCCTGGGCAGTGATGGGGGAGGCAGGGGTACAAAGCATCGGCCTCTTCTCCTCCCTCCTTGTTGCTTCTGGATGTGGTGCCCTGCACCACCTCTGGAGAGAGATGGGGCACAATGCTGCAGGAGCAAGGTGAGTTCTTGACCCACGTTGGGGGGGACAGGGTTTGGGAGGCAGTGTCCAGTGGTGGGACTTCAGGATCCTGGCCGTGCGGCCCTGGGCTCCAACCACAGGGCAGCGGGTACTGACCTACTTTGCTCTGGCCACATGGCCCTGGCCTTCAGCGGCGTGGCTTCAGACTCCAGCCCCTGGTTCTGGCTGCGTGGCAGCAGGTGCTGGCTCCTGGCTCCAGTCCCGGGCTCCAGCCGCGCAGTGGCAGGTGCTGGCTACAGGCACTGACCCCAGTCCCGGCCACAGGGCAGCGGGCTCCAAGCACGGGGCTCTGGCCACTTGGCAGAAGGTGCTGACCTCTGGCTCCAGCCACAGAGCTTAGTCGGCCTCTGGTCCCCAGTTCTGGCTATGCAGTGGCAGGCACCAACCCACTGCTCCGGCCATGCGGCCCCAGCCCCTGGCACTGATCCCCAGCTGCCCGGCAGCAGGTGCCGACCCACAGCTCTGTTCCCGGGCTCTGGCTACGCGGTGGTGGGAGCTGGCCCTGGATGCCAACCCCTGGCCGCGCAGCAGCAAGCGCTGACTCCAGCCACGCACTCCTGGGCTCCGGCACCCAGCTCCGGGTTCTGGCTGTGGGCACTGAGCCCCAGCCCTGGCTGCACGGCAGCAGCCACCTGGCTCTGGCCACCCACCCCCATCGCCCGTGTCCATCCAGGCCCCTGCTGCCTCCCACGGCCCTTGTCATAACTATAAAGGGAAGGGTAACAGCTCTCCTGTGTACAGTGCCATAAAATCCCTCCTGGCCAGAGACTCCAAAATCCTTTTACCTGTAAAGGGTTAAGAAGCTCAGGTAACCTGGCTGACACCTGACCCAAAGGACCAATAAGGGGACAAGATACTTTCAAATCTTGGGGGGGGGGCGCGGAAAGGCTTTTGTGCTCTTTGTTTTGGTTGTTGTTCGCTCTTGGGACTGAGAGGGACCAGACATCAATCCAGGTTCTCGACATCTTTCTAAACAAGTCTCTCCTATTTCAAACTTGTAAGTAAATAGCCAGGCAAGGCGTGTTAGTTTTCCTTTGTTTTCTCAACTTGTAAATGTACCTTTTACTAGAGTGTTTATCTTTGTTTGCTGTACTTTGAACCTGAGACTAGAGGGGAGTCCTCTGAGCTCTTTAAGTTTGATTACTCTGTAAAGTTATTTTCCATACTGATTTTACAGAGATGATTTTTACCTTTTTCTTTAATTAAAAGCCTTCTTTTTAAGAACCGGATTGATTTTTCCTTGTTTTTAGATCCAAGGGGGTTGGATCTGTATTCACCAGGAGTTGGTGAAAGGAAGGAGGGGGGATGGTTAATTTCTCCTTGTTTTAAGATCCAAGGGGGTTGGAACTGTATTCACCAGGAGTTGGTGGAAGGAAGGAGGGGGAATGGTTCATTTCTTCCTGCTTTAAGATCCAAGGGGTTTGGATCTGTATTCACCAGGGAATTGGTGAAGAGTTTCTCAAGGCTTCCCAGGGAAGGGAATCCACTTGGGAATGGTGGCAGCGGACCAGATCTAAGCTGGTAGTTAAGCTTAGAAGTTTTCATGCAGGCCCCCACATTTGTACCCTAAAGTTCAGAGTGGGGAAGCAGCCTTGACAGCCCTATATCCAAAACACCCTCCCCACCCCAGGACCCTGCTGTCTTGTCCTCTCATCCATCTCCCTATTGTCCCGGGCCCCCACTGCCTCCCCCGGTCCCGCATCCATCCCACCATCCCCTCTGGCCCCTGCTGCCTCTCCCTTCGCCCCCCCCCTCTCCACGGCTTAATGGGTCCCAGGGTTTGCTGAGAAAAGTGATATTAACAAACATGCAAGTATCGCTTTTCACAGCAGACTTACTAGCTATCTGTGAAAAGTGATACTTGTATGTTTGTTAATAACACTTTTCATAGCCTCCCAGGGAGTGTGCTGTGATATTAACAAATATACAAATATCACTTTTCATAGCAAGCCCCAGGACCCACTAAGCCCTGGATATGTGTGTGTAGAGGGAGATGGGGTTGGGGGGGGAGCTGAAGGGGAAGTCAGCATTATTTTTGTTATTGAATCTGCCAAAAAACCCTACAAATATACATTACAATGATTTGGATGTGCATCTGTGCATATTTAATTGTCCTTCCTAAAGTTAATTAAGTATATTAGGGGAAAAGTATCAGTGCAGCCACCAGGAGTTGGTGGCCGCACTCTGAGGCCACCAAAACATTTGTTGCGAGAACCCCTGCTCTAGGCCTTCAAAGTAGACTGGATAATGCGTCTTGCATTCGCCAATGTTGGGTAGAGGAGTTGACGACTTACACAGTATTTGGCTTCTAGGAATGATCAGGAGTGCTGAGCACCTACAACTAGGAATCTGGCCCCCAAATTAAAAAATCCTTCGGAGAGAAAGATTCACAGGTGCTGCTAGCCAGATCTGGGGGCCAAGAGCCAGTCGGAATTCAGTGGAGCTCAGGCAATGAAATCAGCTGTTTTTGCCAAAATGCTACACCCATAAACTGGCTATCAGCTTATGGGTGTCGCTTTTCGGTAAAAACTGCAGTGCTCAGCCAGGCGTGCCCTGAAAGATGTTATGATTAAATATTTCTGTGACCTTAAAGGACTCCCTCCCACAGACCTGACCTTGGGTTCTTCTTCCTCGAATGAATAACCCTGACAATTCAATGAATGTCTGGGGGCAGGGGCTCTACCCAGGCCCCTATGAACAAGCATGGTGGCATTTGACATCCCATTGTGCTTGCTACTCTGATATAAGTGGCTAGACCAGGTGCTTAGAGGGTGAGGGAAAGGGGAATAATTTGGCTGCTTGGGAGGCAGCGTGGGAAGGTCAGGTCAAAGGACTGGGATGAACCTCAGGCTGGGGAATTTTCTGTGTACTTTGTGGTTATAAACACTAACCCTGGAGGAAGACACCTTGCTGACTGCAGCTGTTTTCCTGCTGAATCATTCTGCCAGCTTACCCTGTGCACGAGGAGACAACTCTCTCTCACTAGACTGTCCCTCAGCTAGGCCATCCGGGTGATTTACAGGCAAAGTTGAATATCTAAGTAACGAATACAGGGGCTACTGTACTGATCGTGCTATTCCAGCTGTTATTTATTCAGTTAAAAATTACTCCCCACCCTCTCCATTAAAGCTAGGGAGACTTCTGATTCATGATGAGAAATGCGCTCATTTTCTCTGAAAGGTTCCGTACGGAACAGGCCGTCATTCTGTTCCTGCTTGGCATTTAGCTGGATGGTTACTTTTAATGATCGCATTTTGCCCAGGCTCAACCCAGGAAAGGCAAGTTAGCTCCAAAATGCAGCTTTAACCAGTTATTGCTGTTGTTATGATCTGTCGTATTGCAGGGCTGCCTACCAGCTCCAGCTGGGATCAGAGCCCTCTTGGTGCTAGGTGCTGCACAACCCCCCAACCCAATTTTCCACTGAAAAGGGGTTAGGTCAGGGGTGGCCAAACTACAGCCCGGGAGCCACATCTGGCCCTCCAGATGTTTTAATCTGGCCCTCAAGCTCCCGCAGGGGAGCAGGGTCGGGGGTTTGCCCCACTCCACGTGGCTCCCAGAAGCAGCGGCATGTCCCCAGTCTGGTTCCTACGCATAGGGGCAGCCAGGAGGCTCCGCACGCTGCCCCCGCCCCAAGCGCCACCCCTGCAGCTCCCATTGGCCAGGAACCACAGCCAATGGGAGTTGCAGGAGTGGTGCCTGCGGATGGGGCAGCGCGCAGCGCTTCCTGGCCACATCTCCGTGTAGAGCTGGAGGGGGGACATGCCACTACTTCTGGGAGCTGCTTGAGGTAAGCGCCCCCCCAGAGCCTGCATCCCTGATCCCCCCCCATGCCACAACCCCTGCCCCAGCCCTGATCCCTCTTGGTCCCCGCCCGGAGCCCCCCCCCACCCCCCCCCCCCCCCCCCCCCCCCAGCCCCCGCCCCCCCAGCCCTCCCCCCCCCCCCCGCGCCTCAACTTCGTGAGCATTCATGGCCCACCATACACTTTCCACACCCAGATGTGGTCCTCGGGCCAAAAGGTTTGCCCACCCCTGGGGTAGATGGAAAATTTTCAACCAGCCCTATAAGAAAACACTCTCTGCCCTTAGAAACGTACCATTTAACTAGACAAGAGAGAGAAAAGGTGGGGGTGGGAGGGGAAAACCATGGAACAGAGGGTGGACGTGACTTACTCAAGGTCATGCAGCAAGGCGGAGGCACACCAAGACTAGCAGCCTGGCTCCCAGCGTAGTGCTGTACCCAGGGGAGAGCATTGCCTCTTCGGAGACAGTGGTTCGGTTTTAGGTGAAAAAAAATGTACACGGAAAGCATCTGTTTTCCTAGACATTTTTTTTTAAAATGTTCTGGCCAAACCCTGAACAATTTCTGGTGTCAGAGTAACAGCTGTGTTAGTCTGTATCTGCAAAAAGAAGAACAGGAGTACTTGTGGCACCTTAGAGACTAACAAATTTATTAGAGCATAAGCTTTCGTGGACTACAGCCCACTTCTTCGGATGCATCCTGTTCTTCAATTTCTGGTGTGTTTATTTTTTTATTAAAAGTCTAAATTTTCCACTGAAAGCTTTGATGAAAGCAATTTTTTGTTCTGTTTTGATTGAAATTCTCTGCAGAATTTTTTCCCCACCCAGCTCTCATCCCTTGCTGTGTGTTTGTGCAGCAGCTGGAAGATATTACCCCACCCACCTTGTCTCTGTAGGATACTAGGGACTCTGTCCTGCAGCTGATAGAAACTCACTCTCACCTGATCCCTTAGGCATTCTTTCAGATCGGCTCGTGCCAGGGGTTTACTCCCTTGTCACACACTCGTCTGTGGCAGTGGAGCCCTGCGTGCAACACCAGGGTCCTTTACCCTGGGAAAGTCGGTGCTCGGACTCTGATGCAGGCTCGGGTAGAGGGGGCTGAGCTGGGGGAATCTCTTGCTGAAGGCCCAGTGCCTGTAATAATTAACCAACAGGATCAAGAGAATTATGGGTAACCCAAGTGTCAAGTAAAATGAACAGGCGTGTCAGTTAAGAGCAGAATAAGTTCCCCCTCCCCCGTGAAAAAGCCCCTCAAGAACCTTCTCTGGAATCTCCTAATAAACCCAAACCAACTTCTGCCCTCCTTGGGCTTGGCCTTTCATGCCTCTTAAATCCCTTTTGCTGTTCCTCCACTGAGCTTTCTCCTGGAAGTCTGGATTGTGCCCGTTTATCAGGGCTTGCCATTGCAGCCTGCTTCACTCCCAGCCATTGCTCTACGCCTCCCTTGATTGCTTGCCAACCTTCTCGACTCCGGCTGGGCTCCCAGCTGGTCTATTGGCTTTCTCTCATCCCAGAGAGTGACTGCAGACTCTCTCCTTGCCTGCTGCCCTCTTCTGCTCTCAACTTCCTCAGTTTATAGTCCTCTGCCAGCTTCTTCTCTGCTGAACTTCACCGTGCCTCTCCCAGTAGGTCCACTGGCTTCCCATATTACCCTTTTGGAGTCTGTGTGGTGCACACATCCATCATCACACTGCTGTATGACTGGCGTTGCCACACTCTGTGGGGAGCTGTGTCAAACCTGCCCTGGCTGACACACATCTCCCGGGAGCATTCAGTTCACCTGCTATTGCCCGACTGGAGAAGCTTGTCGTCACCCACTGCCGGTTATAGACCCTGTTCCATGCTGCAGTGAGTCAAACGCTGTGGCTGGATCATTTCACAGCCACTGATAACATTCACTTTTATGGACGGTGAGATATTCCTATCTCATGGAATCAAATCTCACGTTCCAAGGCTTCTGCTGATTACCTGAGGGTCAGGAAAGGTGTTTCCCCCTCTAGCCACAGCATTGTACTGCTGGCTAACTGCATTGTGGGAAAGTTTCCAGTTCACCTCCTAACAGCATTTAGGGATTGGTCACTGCCAAGGGGTAGCTACTGGACTAGATGGGTCACTGGCTGGATCTGTGAGGCCAAATCTATCCTATGTTCCTATTGCCAGGGGGACATTGCTTTACATTCGGTCTCCCTGTGAGGAATGGCACGGTCCAAAGGGGAACACAAAGTATGTTCTGAGGAAAACATGTGTCAAGAGGCTTTTACTCGTACAGGAGTGGAGCCCGCTGTCCTTCCTAGTGCAGGGGGGCACTGCTGCTTGACAACGAACTGTGTCTTGTCTCCGGCTGGGACGCTGCTCACAGAAACGTTCTGCTTCACGCTACCAGGGTCACACTATTCCCTGTTCCACGGGATCCTTTCTGCAGGTGTGAGAGAGGGAGGGAGAAACACAAGAAAGAAGAACCAGGACCAGGGGTGCCGGAAGAAGGAGGGCCAGGGGGCTTAGCCCTCACACTTTTTACCAGCTGTAAGGGCGAGCGACAGGAGGGAGGGGGCAGAGAGGAGGGAGCGAGGTCTTGGGGGGAAGAGGCCGCAAGGGGGCGGGGCCTCAGGGGAATGGGCGGTACGGGGGCAGGGCCTCGGAGGGGAAGGGGCAGGGCCACAGTTCATGCACCAGTGGCCCCCACCCACTTTTAGAGAGCTGCTGCCACTCCTGACCAGGACCCTGTGACTTAGGGTCACCAAGAGGCATGGTCTGATCTCCTTTCAGGGATACAGTCCCATGTTGTGTTTATGGCCTGACACTGCGAAGTGCAGAGCATGTCCTGTGGCATCCTGAGATTCCCACCCACGGCAGTGGCTCCC
Source organism: Trachemys scripta elegans (assembly GCF_013100865.1). Lineage (NCBI taxonomy): Eukaryota > Metazoa > Chordata > Testudines > Emydidae > Trachemys > Trachemys scripta. Next base: position 14,307,448 of record NC_048316.1, read on the forward strand.
GGATGAAGCCCCTTTTTAAAAGCTAATTTCCTGCTGAAATTCAAGTCCCATTTTATCGCCAACTTTCTTAGAGCTGGAATTAGCCCAGGAAGAGAACGGTTAAAACCGTCTCTCCCCCATTTCACTCATGTCAGGAGAGATTATAGGAGAACGTTAACACCCCCGACCTTCACGATGTACTCCCGTTCTGTTCCAGGCCTTGGTGGGCTGTATGTTGCCGCTGCACATCTCCGCAGCAGAAGGATACCTGGCTGGAGCAAGCTAAAAAAAAAGGAAAGGGGAATTTTTTTAAAGGTAGTTTACAAAACTGGAGCCTGGAGTCACCTAACCTAAAGGCTGCGCACCCACCAGCCTTTAATCTGGCTCAATTTATGGTACAATAATCCAGGTCCCATTCCAAGGGTCAAAACTGCGAATCAGTTAAACATTAAAGAGCCAGGTCCTGTCTGGAATTTACTCAGAGACTCAACATCTAGTATCACAAAATTCTGCCCAGCCTGGAAATCATGGAATAAATTGCACAGATTATTTATTAAGAATGACATCTGCAGATAATTCATACTCAGACAACTAGATCCTCGGGAAGTGTCAATCAATTGCCTATGCATATTTACAGCAGCTGAGGGGGTCTGGTCCTTAGCATCTGTAAGAACTCACAGATGATCTGTTAGGGTAATTTCATCCTGGAGATCTTGCATAAGCAGAAAATATTTAATGGATCTACATGGGGCTATAAAATACCATGCAGAATTAGAACGAGCCCCTCTCTCTTTGAAAACTACTTTGAGCTGAGTATCTGTCATCACCAATTTAAAATGCACATAGATTTAATGTAACAAAGGTGTTTGGTAATTAGACTTTCATATTCTATTTAAGTCACCTGTGTTAGAAAACGTATATATCTGCTTTCTTGTAATTTTTCATGTGTAAATACACTGGTCACAAGATACTGAAAGCTGGAATGCCACCGTACCCCAAGATTTCCAGTTAATACAAATAGCTGAATGAATTAATTCAGTTAATGCAGATGGCACCGTTGTCTAGTGGTCAGGGCGCAGCTCTGGGAGACAAGACTTCTGGATTCTATCCGTGGCTCTGCCAGTGACTCACAGAGAGATCCTGGCCAAGTTTCTCAACCTCGTTCCTCATTCATCCGTGAAATGACGTTAATAAAACAAAATTGTCTGAAAGTTAAACATTTGAACCTCCTCGGGGCAGGGTCAGTCTTTTGTTCTGTGTTTTCACAGTGCCTAGCACTATGGGGTCCTGATCCAGGAGTGGGGCACTCCTAGAGGCTTTCCTAATACAAGGAATAAGTAAATAATAATAATAATAATTAACTTACCTACTTCATGGGCATGTTGTGAGGCTGGGAAAGTGTACTGAGTTCTTTAGATCTACTGCACAGTATTATTGTCTAGAGCGGTGTTTCTCAACAACCGGTCTGTGGATCGGCGCTGATCCCTGAGATCTCCCTGACACAGTTTAGGAAGGCAGCAAGCCGGTCCTTGGTATCAAAAAGGTTGCAAAACGCTGGTTTAGAGGAATGCATGTGGAATGAATCTGTGGGAGTTCCAGTGAACCACTAGATGGTGCATTCGAGTAACTGTATTTTGGATTCCATGATTTTTGATCTACAGATGAAAGCCACGCTAGGGAGTTTGAGTCTGGCATGTGGCTAAGCCATGTCTAGATTTTTTTGTTAACTATCTGTGGTCCAAATGTTGGATGCTTGTTTGTTAAAATGTGCCACAGAAGCCTCCAAAGGGCGGGACAGACAAATTTCAGAGAAGGAAAGTTGCAGGGGGACAGGACTGTTTTGTTTAACAGATTGTTTTCTTAATCTCATAGCCAAGTGTCATAGGTAATGAATAAAATCAGACAGTCGAGGGAGATGGGAGCTGCGTGCTAAGGTTTGACCCAGTACAGGACGGTGGGGCAGGCATCAGAGAGCCCCTGTGAGTGATGGGCAGACCAGGATAAATGAGAACATCCAGGATCAAATGGAAGCGACAGTGGGAGCAAACGATTCTGATTTGCAGCAAGACCCTGCTGGGGAGGGGTGCACAGGGGCATGCGAAGCAATTTGCTCTCGTTGTTCTTTAATTATGTCACATTGTCTTCCATTTATCTTACTGCAGGAGCCTAATTCACTGTTAATTAAGAGACTGTTTTCCAGCTGTTGGAGACTGTCCCACTTCCTTGGTATATTTGATAGTTGAGTCCAGCTTGCTTTCCTTCTGTATTTTTGCTTTCTTCCTTGGGGGGAATTGCTGAATTGCCTGGGAGAAGCTCACTAGCCTTCCAGGCTGACCTGGGCCTAGTGTGACCAGAGGTCCCGATTTTATAGGGACAGTCTCGATATTCGGGGCTTTTTCTTATATAGGCACCTATTACCCCCCCACCTCTGTCCCAATTTTTCACCCTTGCTATCTGGTCACCCTATCTGGGCCTGGCCCAAACCCCGAGATTTTAACACCCTCAAACTTTGCTTCCCGGTCCAATCAGAATTTGCAAATGGCGCCTGAGTTGTCATAATGGGCTGAATGAAAACCTCGGGTCGAAGCGGAACATTCCCAGATTTTGGGGGCACTAGACACCCATCTCTGGATCCAAATGAGACTCACGGGCCCATCTTCATTTGCAGGGTGTAACTGTCAGCACTGACAGCTGTGTCCAGTAACAGTTGTTTTATAAACTCTTTGGAAAGAAGATGGTAAAAAGAGCATTCAATGAAAACACCAAGAAGAGATGCAGATCATTGCTTCTTGACCCTCCCTTTTTTTAAACACTCAGGAAAGGTTGGCTTGACAGCCCTGGAGTCTGAAACCCGTTCTCCACGGAACAATTATTGGCATGCCCAGTGGCAGTACCAGCTCCTCCCACAATGCCCCACTTATGTACCCTGCCATGGAGGAGTCGCCCTCGAGGCACGAGAGGGAAGTAAAGTCGATCCTAGGGAATCTGCCAATAGCGCGGTTGTACGTGGTTCCCGTGTGCCGCTCATGGGTCCCTTTTGGTATCTGATGCCTTTGGGCCGGGACCGGTGGCATTAAAGTCAGCTTTTCATTTTAATACAGAAAGGTTGAAGGAATGCAGGCAATGGAAGGCTGGGAGCCTGTGATGCAGGGGATTGATGAATCCAGCACCTGCCGCACGGGAGAGTAGGCCAGTCCTCAGCATGGTGCATTCAGCCGCGGGTTTCTCTGCTGTGCTGCCAACAAGGGGCCACGACCGTGTGGATACTTGTCAGGTCGGGACTAGGCGGCGAGGCCAAACGCGTTTCATAAACGGCTGTCAGAGGAGGACTGTCAGCCACGATTGACAGAGGCAAGCTACGAATCAGGGTCCAAGTGGTATAGGATCCATAACTGCCTTAGTTTCCCATGTGCAGCGTTGTTGTAGCCCGGCTGGTCCCAGGATAGTAGAGAGAGCAGGTGGGTGAGGTCTTATCTTTTATTGGATCAAGCTGGTCTCTATCACCAACAGACGTGGGTCCAATAAAACCTCTGGCCTCCCCACCTGGTCTCTCTAAGACCCCTCCTCTCGCAGATGGGACCTCCCTGGTTTCCTTAAGTGCCTGAGTGCACAAGGCGGCTGAACAGAACCCCCAGTAAAGACACGGGGCGAGGCGCGGGGATGCTGCCTTTTTGGATCCAGGACTGTGGCTCCCAGCCCGGGAGGCAGTTAACAAAGCATTGTTCTGTCCCCCCAGCCAGAGAGACTCAACTCCATGACACCAGGTGACTCAGCAAACAGTCCTCAGGGGTTCATTGCCCTGCTGAGGGATACCTGGACACAGTACAGGCCCTGTGTACAGGTGAGTGGCTGATGAGAGCATACAAGATACCGGTTACCGCCCTCACTGTCACAGACCTTGAAAGGTGAGACAGCCCAGGTGTGCCTGTGTGGCTGAGGGAGGAGGCCTGTTGTGAATCCTAGGGACACCCTGTTGTCTCTGAGCAGCCTGTGTCGCTGCACCGGAGGAAGCTGTTACTACACCACTGGGAGGCTGCTTTGTGTTTCAACGGCATGATCTATTTTAGACACCGCTTAGAAGTGCCTGTCTTCAGAGGGTGGTTCTCTTCTCCCTGAGGACCCCAAGACTCATCCTCACACTCCTCCCTGGGCTTCCATGTCTTCTCCCCTAACATTTTCATGACTGTACCTCTCCACACCTTTCTTCTCTTCCGTTCTGAACCCTGGACAGGGGTGGGGGGTGGGGAGGGGGGGCTGCAATGCAGACTTCACGCTTTGTAGCCACCAAGCAAAACTGGTGCATTCCTATCCGATGCCTTTCTTCTGCAGCTGTGCCCGCATTCCCTAGAAGTGCCCTGCTCCACCACCCTTCCTGCAGCCCCCATTGGCCTGGAGCAGCGAACTGCGGCCACTGGGAGCCGTGATCGGCCAAACCTGCGGACGCGGCAGGTACACAAATCGGCCCAGCCCGCCAGGGGCTTTCCCTGAACAAGCGGCAGCCCAAGTTTGAGAACCACTGTCTTAATCCCTCTGGCTAACAGCCTGGGCTGGTCAACTCCTGGGAACAGTCTCTCTTTTGTGAGATTCCCGACATTGCCAGATATCAGCTGCTGTGGTCCAAGTCTTGGGTGGATTCTTAGTTGATTTGAACGGCTTCCTCCATCCCTAGTAGGAATATGAAATATTTGGCAAGGGTATGTAACCACTGCTATCTTGGCCGACGCACCAGAAATTGAATTGGGGACCTCCAGATCTAAAAGCCATAAACTGCTACAGCTTGAGCTGAAAAATCTCAGGTTCCCTAGCTGGGCTGTCGTGGACTCATCCTCTATGGATCGGGCACAGAGAGGGGACCTGTAACTCACGTTCAGCAGTGCATCACGGGCACAGCCTGTGAGAGGGGCGACGCTGCCCAGGGAATTATTCCATCTTTCTCCCAGCCAATCAATGCCGGTATGAATAATACAAAGGAGCGACTACTTACGTGCCTCTTGTATCGATCGCCCCTGCTGTAACGAGGGGCCTCTGAATAACCCAGAGTTTTCCTGCTAACTGATATCCCCAAGTTTATTTAGCCAAGGAGAGGATTTATCGATCGAGTGACTTCGAGATTTTTTTAAAACGCAGAGCCATAAAAAAGCTTTTTCTACATTAAACTGGAGCCAGAGACACACAGAGCAGGGAGGGGCTGGGGGGCTGCTGGTCAGGACTTTTTAGCAGTCCAGTCCAGCTTGCAGTGAGGGGAATGTTAAAGCATTGGCGCTCTCAAGGTTGAATCTGATCATTTTGCTTCTTGGTTTCATGTCTGTTGCCTTGGAGTCACTAAGATAGAAAGCTGATGTTTTCTCACAGGCTTGCCTCCTAGTCCCCTTCCCTTTTTTGAAGGGATAACAAACCCCCCTGAAAGGGGCTCAGCTGTCTTGGGAAGGCGTGTGGGTTTTCGCCTTCCATTTTATCCTAGGTACCTCTGTCCCCCTCCCCTTTTTCAAGTTGAGGGGCTGCTGTTGAAAAGGCTGAGTCTCTTATTCCATCTTTTCATTAATGGTTTGGATAATGGAGTGGATAATTGCAGATGACACAAGCTGGGAGGGGTTTGTAATCCCTTTGGAGGACAGGGTTAGAATTCAAAATGACCTTGAAAAAAATCGGAGAATTGGTCTGAAATCAACAATATGAAATTAAATGAAGATAAGTAACAAAGTACTTCACTTAGGAAGGAAAAATCAAACGCACAACTACAAAACAGGGAAGAACTGGTTAAGTGACGGTACTGCTGCAAAGGATCTGGGGTTACAGTGGATCAAAAACTGAATGAGAGTCAACAATGTGATGCAGTTGAGAAAAAAGCTAATACCATTGTGGGGTGTATTCACAGGAGTGTCATATGAAAGACACCGGAGGCAATTGTCCCACTATACTCCAGGGCCGCCCGGAGGGGGGTGGGTAAGTGGGGCAATTTGCCCCAGGTCCCGGGTCCTGCAGGGGCCCCCATGAGAGTTTTCAGGGGCCTCCACAAGAGTTTTCGGTGGGTCCTTCAGTGCCACTGAACACACCCGGAGCGAGTTAAGGACCTGCTGCCGAAGACCCGGAGCTTCTTCCGCTCCGGGTCTTTGGCAGCAGTTCGGCGGCGAGAGCTCCTTCTGCTCCGGGTCTTCGGTGGTGGGTCCTTCACTCTCTCCGGGACCCGCCGCCGAAGTGCCCCGAAGACCCGGAGCAAAAGGACCTCCGCCGCCGAAGACCCCAGGTCCCCTGAATCCTCTGGGCGGCCCTGCTATACTCGGCACTGGTGAGGCCTGAGCTAGAGAGAGTCCAAAGAGGAGCAATAAAGGCCTAGAAAACCTGACTGCTGAGGAAAGGTTAAAAACTGGGCATGTTTAGTCTTGAGAAAAGAAGATTGAGGTGGAGACCTGCTAACACTCTTCAAGTACATGAAGGGCTGTTACAAAGAGGACAATGATCAATTGTTCTCCATGTCCACTGAAGGTAGGACAAGAAGTAATGGGCTTCGTTTGCAGCAAGGGAGATATAGGTTAGATATTAAGAAAAATCTTTCTAACTCTAAGGATAATTAAGCTGTGGAATAAGCTTCCAACGGAAGTTGTGGGATCCCCATCACTGGAGGTTAAGAACAGGTTGGACAAACAGCGGTCAGGGATGGTCTAGGTTTACTTGGTCTTGCCTCAATGCAGGGGGCAGGACTTGATGACTTCTTGAGGTCCCTTCCAGCCCTATATTTTTATGATTCTGATTCTTAAGGGGCATGGGATAGCCTGAGTTCAGCAAGTCACCCCCTTAGCTCCAACTTAAAGGAAGAATCCTCTGATGGAGCTCAACCAAAGACTAGAATCCTACGCCCTCCCCTAAATCCAGCAGCCTGACTCTGGCAATAAGTATCCTCCGATACCGATCTATAATCCACAGCCACACACTGCAGCTGACATAAATTAGAGCAACCCTCAGGCTGCCCTGACACGGTACTGAGAGACCAGCCCTGCACAGAGCGTCACAGAGACCAAAAGAGTGCAATAAGACACCTTCACTCACTCACCCCATGACTTGTGCTCTTTGCATTGGGCCATGCTCCAGGATCCAGCACTTATGTAGTTGCACATGTGTGTGCATGGATTCAGTCTGTCTAATGATTTCTAACATTCACATAGTGGAAAAAGAGAAACTGACTACTCAAAATTTCATCAGACCACTTTCATACAGTGCAAAATTGGAGCAACTTTGCAGACATTTCCTCAGCTCAAAGGAAGGCCCCCAAGGAGTCTCTCTGGCTGACCTAAATACAGACAGCTCCGCCCCATGCCTTCCAGAGCACAAATTTGCTTAAGGGGGAAGTGACTGACTCACAGCCATCATGTAGGATAATACATGGGCCAGAGGGAAGGGTGGCCCTGTGGGAGGTACAGAACCTGCTACTGATGGGGGAGGGGCTATAAAAGACCTGTAGGTGATTGTAGAAGTGGAGATGCGCTGAGATGGGAGAAGACAGGTGTTAGTTTCTGGAAGTCCCTGGTGAGTGCCAGTGGAAACAGATGGTTGTCCTTTTGGGTGTTATGTAGACTGATTCGATAATTGTATTGGTTGCCAATGAATAGTAATTTAATAGGGTTCTAGAACCAGAATCAGATACAACAGAATTAAAACTAACAAGATCAATATCTTGTCGGAACCCAGGGTGCATGGCAAAGTGTGTCACACTGAGGGCTAAGCAAAGCCTTAGTCACTTTTAGTAACACAACAAGTAAAGACAAGAAAGCTCCAAACCACATACACAAATAGCAGCAATATCTTTGGTATCAATCCTTACATGTGCTCATATACTCACACCCTTTCTTGGGGATCTCGTGGTAAGAGACAAAGGACCAGCCTCATCCCTGGCATGCCAAATGAGTCCAATGGTCCAGACCCAAATGCCCGAAGGTCAGTGGTAGATGATGACAATGAAGAGCTGAAGAGTCAATGAGGATAGCTCACCACCCGCTTACATGGTGGCCTGGCCTATTACAGAGCCTGAGGACTATTATGAATACTCATTCAGATGCCCAGCCTCCCATGTCCATATCTAACTTCCTAACCCTCATAATATTGGGATGCCTTTATCCTACAAGTTAACGTATTAATGGCTTTTAGCTCATTACCATACACGTCAACTGTTGCTAAAGCAAGTTGGTGGTTAAACATCTGCCAACAATTTTATCCAAAAATATCCAAGCCTAGCATCAGTTCAAAAGTCCTGCGGTTGCCTAGTCTTGTTATGTACCAACTCCCGTCTTAAGCAAGCGATTCCCTGTTCCCCAAATCTAGGGTAACTTCGGGGCTATTTTATCTAAACTGAGGGTCACAGGCCTATGCTTCACATAACGCTTAGCAGCTGGAATAATGCTCTTGCCTGTGGAGGTAAATCCACACCAACATGGAGGAACTAACAGGACCCCAAAATTCATAGTGAGCCCCCCACATTACATCTGGCAAAACCAGGGGAACAGGTTGCACCATACTGGGCCCATGATCCACCTGAAAGTTTCATTGTCCCCAGCAAGCCCCTTGCACCTCTGGTGGCCTGATTCCCCATAGCCTACACCATATGCAGTCATTGTGGGGGTCAAACATCATCAGGTGTGCACTCTCTTTCACTGGTGTAAATGACGACACCACAAGCTGCAGGGCAATGGTGAATCCAGGCCTGAGTTTGCCACCAATTTCCCCAATGAGGCCCGTTTGACCCTGTTTCAGGCTTTTTGCCCAGCACTGATGAGCAGCTTGTCCGCATTGCTTCTGGGCTGCTACCGCTCCAGCTCCGACAGCTCAGGTGAGTGGATCTCTGCTTTAATTTGCAGTGCCACGTGAAGGGAAGCCGGAGATGGAGACCCTTCAAGAAATGCCTTCCCCTGTCTGCCAAGGGATGGTTTGTTGAAATCAGTGTCACTTCACTGCCAGGAAACCCAAGAAGCTCCATTCAGCATTTGTGAGCGGTAAAGGCTATGGCCCTTTCAGCTGGATGCTGAGGGGAGGAAGATGAGAACACAAGGTTAACTCTAGTCAATCAGACACCAGTGTCCTGAAGTGCCTCCATGAATAATTGATTGTTCTCTTTGGGATTCACGTTGTCATGGAAACTGAAAGAGGAACCAGGCTATCTAGGTATGAAGTGAAGTTTCTTTGGGTCTCTCTCTCCCTTCAGCAGCTAAGAGCTGGAGCTACCTTTGGCAGGTGCTTATAAGATCTTACATTGACTCTGAGATGAATTATCTGGCACTGGGTCTTCTGCTGTCCCTGCAGTTCTTTTCTTTGATCGGTGAGTATTTCATATGCATATCTAGCTTCAGATGGCCTTTCATGTCTAGAAATCCTACTAAGTCTTTAGATTGCTGAATGTGCATCTGTAACAGAGAGAATGTTGAAGCGTGTGTGATTCATGTAAATACACTTCCTGTCAAATTACACCGCCCTGAGTCCCTCTCACAGTTTATAGCTCTTCATATCCAGAAATGCACCATGGTTTTTTCCCCCCTCTCTAAGTCCGATATTTTGTTCCCAGGTTTATTTGTATCTGATTCACATTCAACATTCTTCATAGGTTGTTTGTTTGTTTGTTTTTTACAGAACTAATAACGTTATTTGTTTAAATCATCAGATTGATAGAAAACCTGGACATTTACTTGTGTGTGTTATCTTCTGTCTATCTATATAGATACACCAAGGGTCAATTAGATCCAGGGTATCTTCAGTGGACCAACATTTCAGGTGAAACTGGCCCACTGTCAACATTCAGTAATATTTGCATCATGGCAAGTTCATTAAGTCTCCAGAGAAACAAGGCATTGGACTGTGAGATTCCAGCCTGGACCATTTGCAGATATTGAGAGGAGAATGAGGTCTAGTAGTCAGAGCAGTGGACTGGATGTCAGGACTCCTAGGTTATATTCCTAGCTCTGCCATAGAAATACCATTTGTCCTCACACAGGTCACTCAACCTCTCAGCCTAACCCTCTGTAAAAGAGGGATAATATTTTTAAGGGCATTATGAGGCGTAATTGATTATCATAACATGGTTGGAGATTCTCTGAAAGGAGCTGTACAAAGTAAAAAGGAGGAAACGTGCCCAAAATGTTCATCATTCAGTATCTGTTTAGTAAAACTATTAGCAAGGAAAGTTTGCTTCCTAAATTATACCACAACTGAGCAAAATTGTTCTAGACAAAGAGGCCACCGACAGGGAGACCTTTTGGAAGAACGGTGTAATTCGACAGGAAGAGTCTTCACACAAATCAAACACACTTCAACATTCTCTGAAAATAACGCCTCAAAAGCACATACATTCCTATCAGATGCCCTGAAACGGACTGCACCACCGGAAGAAACACAGGGCAATGCCTCAGCTCAGGGGACTCTTGGGAGGAATTTGGGGATGTTAGGAAAGGGCCCAAACCTGAAGCTTTTCCTGAGTCCTTACCCAGGACAAACTCTTATGGACTTCAGAAGGAAGTTTCCAGAGTAAGGAATAAGAACCTGATCTCGGCATGAGCTGATGGCTTCTGAGAGCCTTCAGCTCCCATTGACTTCACTGGGAGTTGTGGGCACTTGGCACTTCCCAGAAGCACTTGGTGCTTTGCAGTAAGGAGCCCTGAGTGTAAACCAAATACAGACCTCAGAATCTTGCTCCAGAGCACCCAAAATAAAGGGTTCTTCTCGCAGCTCCCTAACTGCTTTCTTACACAGGTGACCAACTCGCAGCCTAAATCAAAGGAGGCTTCAAGTAATTATTCTATTATTGTTATGTAGCTAAGTGCCGGTGTTCTTTGACAAAGGGCCAAGTAAAAGTGAGTTACCAGGACGCTGTTACCTCTTTGGAAAGGTTAGGTAAATTAGTCATTAAACAGCAGATTCTTCACACCACCTTCTGGGCCAGTGCTTCCTGGTGTCCCAGGTTAGATCAGAGCTTCTTCAGCCTGTGCCCCAGCCACCAGGGCCCAGAGTCTACACTTGCCCAACAAAGTGTACCGGCTTCTTTGGTGGGCAGTCATTTCTCAGTACGTCGCTCTGATAGACACTGCACTGAGCGGACCAAGCACCGTGATTTGTTCCTCCATCACTTCCATGTGGCAGGCGCTACTCTGACTTACCAGATCACATTGGCTTTGATGGGGTCACCTTTTAGCATCCAGTCTGTGTTGGTACCATTGCCTTGACAGAGATCTCTATTGTCATTGCTCGTTATTGTCCAACCTGTTCAAAAAAGTCACAACTGTAGTGATGCAACCGAGCCTCCTGGCCTTGGCAGTGTTTCCATCACTTAGATTCATCTGTACGTCACCGATGCTCTAGCAGAGCATGATGGCGACTGGACAATCGCTAACCCAGTGAGGCTAATGTGCCAATAACTCTGACAACACAGCACCCTGTTTAGTGATGTAAAAAGCCAGTACAGTTGATGTTGGGATGGTGCCAAATTATTATGAATTGTTGTGATTGATAGGAATGACTGTGGTAAGCATGAAGTTGGTATGGCTTGAGATGTCTGAATTGGCTAGAGGATTCTGGGAGCAGGATTCTCTTAGCATCAGACAGTTGGTATGGAAATTTACTGAGAGGGCTGAAATTGCACTTGAATGGCTAATTGAGACTCCATCTGTGCATGTGTCTCAACATGAGACTTTGGGCAAGTCTACTCTATGGCAGGGATCGACGCTCTGAGATCGATCCACCGGCAGTCGATTTAGCGGTTCTAGTAAAGACCTGCCAAATCGACTGCAGATCTCTCTTCAGTCGATCCCTGTTCTCTCCCCCGAACGAGAAGAGTAAGGTAAGTCAATGGGAGATTTTCTCCTGTCAACCCCCCGCGGTGTAGACCCCGCGGTAACTTGACCTAAGGTACGTCAACTCCAACTATGTTATTCACATAGCTGGAGTTGTGTAGCGTAGGTCGACTTACCGCGGTAGTGTAAACAAACTTTGAAACATGTCAGCTGATTGACCAGCTCACAAAGTAAAGAAAACGCAAAAACATGCCATCGGTGAGCTTGGTACAGGTTGACCCAGGTGAAAATAATCCCTTTTGGAGGACACCACACCAGGAGCTCAAGTGAGTGATTGATGAGGGGGGTAAACGTTGATTGAGCTTTGGTCTTTGCCTGTTTTGTAGCCCCCTTCTAAAATATTAATTAGAGAAAACCAGTAATAAAACACCCACAGGGCATATTTTTGGGACATGTGACTCCTTTGAGAACAAAAGGTATAAATGTTAAGCAAAGTAAATTAGTTAGTTTTTTCCCCAATTAACATCTGAAGAGGTCCGTGACGCTGTAAGACAGAAGGCCTTGGGGTAACCAAGACCCTGCTTTGAGGGACAGTTGACAGACCAAGTACCTGAGAGGGGAGAAGAAAAGAAGTCTCCATCTAGGACCGGTAGTTATACCTGCTTTGTTTGCCAATCGGGATACTACGTAAGGCCAACATAGTTACTGAGGGTTTATACTTGGGGAATTGAAGCTTGTTAGGAAGATGTGTATTACATAACCTTTACTGCTTGTGTGATTCTTTCTCAAATAAATGATGGTGCATTAACCATACTGTTCCTGAATTTTCACTAGTACTGGTAACAATCTGCCCAGCTGTGGGCCATTAAAGATCCATTTCAATAGTTTACAGGTGCTCTGCATACACAGCAGGTCAAAGCCCTTACACCGTTCTTAAAAGAAAACAGCGTATCGGCTGCTAATTAGAGGAATGGAGCAGACGTGTCACAAGAAACCTTGCTCTGTGCCATGAAACTCAGCATCTAACAAGATGCAAATGAACCATCTAGCTTGGAGGGGACTAGATCAGAGCTCTGGCATTCTCCTTTTGGCACCAGTCCATTTGTTTGCTCGAGATCAGACCTGAGTTTGACAGACTTATCCCAGAGCCCGGTTGCTCACATGACACAACCAGTTAACGGCCCCTGGCTGAGAGCGAGGCCCAGGACTGGAAGAGCAAGGGTAGGCCCAGGGCCTAATGGATGTGCATTAGTAGAGCTGTGCTGGAGACTGGGATAACGAGTCAGATCAGAGCTGGGGTGCCAGGTGGGATACACGCGGCTAGTACAATTAGCCCCTCACTCTGGTGAGCGTTAAACTGGATTCCGATTGAGTAAAATTCCAATTAAAAACCAACTAGGTGGTATATTTATCATCGCTCTGTCGCCTCTGGAGAAATCAAGGCCTGTAGCTGCGTGAATAATAGATGGACTCTCGTCTTGCTAATGGCAGCGAGAGGACGATAATAGAGTGGTAGATCAATTAGAATCCCTCCCGAGGGATTTATCCATCCCCTTGGCACTGATGTCGAACTCCTACTGATGCTAATGGCAGCTACATGAGCCTATAGGGAGGGAGTTGGCACCTTGTCTGTGATTTAAAGTGCCTCTTTGGTGTGTAGAGTCTTCTGTAGTCCCATTTATCTCCCCCTGCAAAGCCCTAACTGTCACAGCAACTCATGGTGTCATGATTAACATTCAAAGGTCCTGGAAGGTTATTTGGTTTCAGAGCTCCTATTTCCTCAATATAAGGCCTGGCCAGCAGCTTACATCGAATGACACTTGGGTCTGTCCAGCTGCATGCAGTGATACTGGGATCTGTGCAGATGCAGAGTGCCCCAGTGTCTTTGGGGTGAGAGAGAGCCACAGTTCATGCATGACACAGCGGCTGGGTTTGCCAGTTGTCTCCTCCTGACAGCTCTGCCTTTGCTCTGCAGATGGCCAGAACAGCCTCCAGCGCATCATCGGGGGTTACATAGTGGCGCCACATTCCTCCAAGTACCTGGTGTCCCTGAAGAGGAAGACGGGCTTCCATTTCTGTGGCGGGTCGCTGGTCAGCCGAAGCTGGGTCCTGACGGCTGCTCACTGCAAAACTGAGTAAGGAATGCCAGGGGACTCAGGGGGCTTCAGACATCTGGGAATCAGACTAGAGACCAGCCTCCCCTCACAGCAGAGTATAGAGGTTTGCTAGAGCATAGAGTACTGGAGTCCTGTACATAGTTACACACACATCAAACATCACAGCTCCATGGAGTCCTGTACATAGTTACACACACGCTCCCAGCTCAGTTTTCAAACTTGGGCGTCTACGTTCCCATTTCGGTGTCTATATAGGGATTTCCGTGCCTAAGTTTAAGTGTTCAGGTTGAAAGCTTGGGCCTTGATCTGGGACGTATCTACGCACAGGCCCCACCGGCTCACATGCCTAGAGCTCCTACACCCACAGACTAGTGAGCTGTAATGGGGGATGACTTTTCAAAGGCAGGAAGGTTTGGTTTATATAAGGACCCAACAGTCTGGCTTCTTCTCTTAACTATCCGAGCCTTTTGGGTCTGACCAACAAGGGCCAGAAACTTTTCCAGGCTGTCTCACTAGGGCCCCAATTCAGCAAGGTGTTTTGACACGTGCTTAAGCTCTATTAAGGTCAATTCCCAGCTTATCTCCAGACTGCCCATGTGATCTTGAGCCAGTGCCAATCTATCTTGGGTCTCGGGGCCCCATTAAATCTTAAACGCATGCTTAAAGTTAAGCATGGGCTTTGCTGAATAGCTGAATTGGGGCCCTAGAATTGCCAGGATTTCCTGGTTGTGTTTAAGATGTAAGGTCAGAAAGAACAGCCTTGTTGGGGGGCGGAGGGGGGCCCTTGGCATTTCTTCCTGGGGGGGTCATCACAAGAGCAGCAGCAAAAGGCAGCTCACCAGAATTTTTCCCATCTCATTGCTGGTGCAGCCAAATTTTGGGGCACAATTTCGGTCAGTTTTTCTTTTAGCCCAACCAGTTTGCCCGTTCCTAGTCAATGACATTTCGTAATATTGATGCTTTGGAGAAGCTCATTATCCTCTCTCTGGAGAAACATTGGACAGTGGAATTCTAACACAGAGGTTGGGAAGGAGGATTCTCTAGTGATCTGAGCAAAGGCCTGGATTCCCGGCTCTCCCACTGAATCACTGTCATTACGTCTCTCACTTCGTTGCTTGGTTTACTCATCTGCAAAATGGAAATGCTGCT
This sequence comes from Trachemys scripta elegans, assembly GCF_013100865.1. Taxonomy (NCBI): domain Eukaryota; kingdom Metazoa; phylum Chordata; order Testudines; family Emydidae; genus Trachemys; species Trachemys scripta. Next base: position 14,322,458 of record NC_048316.1, read on the forward strand.
ATTTCTTACCCGCCTCCCCACAGTGCCGCCCGCCCCCACAGTCACGTGTACCTCCAAGCAGTCGTACGTCCAGATCTACGCACTAGGCAAACACGCACACGTCCCTCCATCACTTCAGTGATGACTCCACGTGAATTCAAACGCCGGTGCACAAGATCTCACATGGGAAGTGCTGGGAGTGCTGCAAGCCTTGTGAAATGTTTTGAGTCCTTTGAGTGACTGCATTTGAAGTCAGACCTGGGCAGAGACATTTTTCCCCAGCAGTGATGCACCGGTGACCAGGCCCTCTGCTGTCTCCCAACAGAATTAACCAGATGATGATTGTCGCTGGGGAATATTCTCTCTCCACTTTTGAAGGCACAGAGCAGATCTTCCGGCCCTCTCGGATGGTGGTTCATCCGGACTACAGCTCCGCTTCCAAAAATGCAGACATCATGCTGATTAAGGTAACCAGCTTTTGCCAGGCCATGAAAGGGAGGACGGCTATTGGAGAGGGAGGAGGGCACTACAGATTGTTTTGGTTGTTCACAACAGAGTACATGTTGCTGAGCACACACGAAGCATTTGGTAGGGAAAATAAAGGCAGGGCTGGAACAATGTGCAGGAGGTCAAGGTGAAGAGGAACAAACCACAAATGACCCCTAATAACAACAAATACCTAGCTCTTATATGCATCCTGTACCTGTAGATCTCAAAGCACTTTACACAAGGAGAGAGGAATCATCACCCCCTTTTTACAGATGGGGAAACTGAGGCACAGAGCGATGTGACTCATTCAAGGTCACTCAGCAGGCCAGCGGCAGAGCCAGGAAGAGAACCCAAATTGGGGTACAAGTCCCGTTGCCGCATCCGCACGGCTTCTGATATAAACATAGGGTCTGATCATGGGAGGTGCAGAGCACCTTCATCTCCCTTCTCTCACACCTGGAAAGAAATCAAACAAACTAACCAATCCCTGCCAAGTGTCCTCCCCAAAAAGAACATTGTTGACAACGTTACTAGCAATTGGAAATAGGAGATTGGAGTGGAATGGCCTTCTCAGCCCTACCTATTCCATTGCTACTGCAGACCCTGTCCTGCTCCAGTGTAGAGATCCCAGAGGCCTAGACGGCACTGCCCCTACTCCCCAGGAATATTGCCTTACTCCTCCTTGACACAACTAGGGCTACTACTCCCAGTGAGGGAGGTGGGCCCGGAGTTCTGAAAGAAATGCAATGTGTGATTAACGAGGCTAGTAACTAGTAATCAGGACACACGTGCCTGCTCTTCCCAACTCCCCCAACAGTGGGGCTTTAGCAGCATCTACCTGCAAACCAGCTGGCGAGGGGACATTTTGTCGCAGGAGCGGTGTGCATTCTTCCCTGCGATTGTTGCTTTCTGATGCTTTTCTACCCCGGAAGTCAATATGCCCTAGGGGAGAGTGCACAGGACTGGGACTCAGGAGAACTGGGTTCTGTTCCTGGCTCTGCTGTATGCCCTTGGGCAAGTCACTTCCCTGCTCTGTGCCTCAGTTTCCCCATCTGTAAAGTGATACTTACCTCCTATATAAGTGCTAGGTATTATTATTAGTTACTGATCATTGTACATTTCAGATCTCACAGGGTCTCTTTACCTTAGTGAAGAGTACTAACCTCTGTGGTGTCTAGGCACTGATTAGTACCTAGGCTGGAGATAGAGAGACTGGAACTCAGGAAGTGTGTCATTGTCAATTCCCTACCACTCCTTGGTAAGGGATCGAGCAGACTAAGTGGAAAAGCATCCCAAAAGGATATGGAGTGGCTTATGCACAGAATCAGGGCCAACCTGCCCTCCCATCCCTGCAAAAAACAATCTAAAAGGATTCTGCGGAGTAGCCTCATGCTACTTTAGCCCCAAAGTCTTCCTGCTTGTGCCTCAGGTTTAAACGGTGATGCACGTTAATGCAAACACATTTTAGCCATTGGAGCGGAATATAATCATGCCCACTTCTAGTTCTGTACACCTACACCATGGCTGCCTGTGCAGAAGCATTCATGTGAGTGGGTGAATGGGCACGCGTCACTATTGCATATACACATCCTGGGCGAGCTTTTCACTTGCGTTTTGGTTTTAGAACCAGGTCTTTGTAAGCGCACTAAGCATTCATGGGACAATGAGGTTCAGCGTTTGCTCAGGAGAAGGAGTTGGAGCGGCGTTAATGAATCATTTAAAGGCAGGGACAAAATGACTGAATACACTGCGACAGATGTTGTATTACAAAAACCAAGAGCTGACGAACGTAAATCAGTCCATAGGGCGACGGGCAAAAAAGAGCTCAAAGACGTGAGGGAATCCAAGCCCAGCCACTGAAAGAAATCCCACCAAATCCCCATGCAGAGCACAAGCTGCAAATTCACTAGATCTAGTCTTCTAGGCAAACGCTAGGTGCTTGCAGAATGGTTTCTCTGGAGACCTTTTCCCAGGCGGCAATCCCTTGCTGAAAGAGCATTTGCTGTTCAAAATATTCTGTAAGGCAAAGGAGTCTATTACCTGACAGAACAGGGACTCATTAAGATTGCCTGTCCCTTTAGTAATCCAACAGCTTCAAAAGGAAGCGGTGAAAAGTCCAAGCCAGGAGAGGAAACCGAACGAGGAGCTAAATGAAATTCCCAGGGAGGATTGCCTTTAACGAATGAACGTTTCAGGCTAAGCCGATATCGTTTTCACTTAAACGGCATTCATACATTCAACTAGGTTTGCAAAGTGCACTGTGTATTAATAGGAATGGACTCAAGTTTAAATAATCATTAAAGTGATGCAGTCCAAGGCTCCAGGCACCGCGTCTGCTAGACTTCCCCGCAAGGGAACGTACAGTGCAGAGCTGGAGGGGACTTCTATTGATTGAAGCAGAAGCAGTTGAGAGGCTGCTGTGGACGTAGTGATGCCGTTCAGTTCTCTCCTAAGGGCCCCTGGTAGCCTGGCTCTTATTTCCCGAAAATTAAATATTTCCAAAGCCCCAGTATGAACCATTCAGAGAGACTGAAAACCTAGATTGCAGACTCCTGCCGTGAGCAACGGGGAGTGTGTGCAAATGAACAGAGCCCTTCGCTTGTGCTCTCGGCGCGTGGCCCGGCTGCAGACGGTGCATGTGCACGTACACACACACCTTGGTAAATCATACTCAAAGCACTAGAAACTATAGTGTCAGCACAATACAATAGCAAACGGTACTGTAGTCTGCTCCTATAGTGCTCAAACAGACAGCACAGGGGTGGATGACTTGATATAGCCTGAAGAATTGACTCTGAAAAGGATTTAGGGGTCACAGTGGACAAGCAACTCAACATGAGCTCCCAGTGTGATGCCGTGACGAAAACGGCCAATGCCATCCCCGGATGCATAACCCCGGGAGTACTGAGTAGGAGGAGGGAGGGGAATTGACATTTGTACATGACATTAGTGAGAGCAATCCTGGAATACAGCATCCAGGTCTGGTGTCCATATTTTTAAAAAGGATGTTGAAAAATTGGAGAGGGTGGAGTAAAAGAGTCACAATAATGATTTGAGGGCTGGGGGAAAAAATGCCTTCCAGTGGGAGACTTAAAGGGATCGGTCTGTTTCGTGTATCAGAACTTGAGAGATGGCTTGATTACAGTATATAAGTATCTTCCTGGGGAGAAAATACCAGTATTAAAATGATCTTTAATCCAGCAGAGAGAGGCATAAAAAGAACCAATGGCCGGAAGCTGAATCCAGACAAACTCAAATTAGAACTAAGGCCCACATTCTTCACACTGGGGAGGATTAATCCTTGGAACAAACTGCCAAGAGAAGTCATGGATTCTCCATCCATCTTTTGATGGCTTCAGAGCCCAACTGGCTGCCTTTCTGGAAGATGCTTTAGCCAAACAAGTTATTGGGCTCAATACAGGGGTAACTGGGTGAAACTGAATGGCCTGTGATATACAAGAGATCATAATAGATGTTCTAATGGTTCCTTGTGGCCTTAAACTCTATAAATCTATGACCTCCACCTTCACCCAGAACTCAAATCGAACCTTTCTGAGGGTTTGAAAATGTTTAGTTCAGTACTCTTCCCTGTGCAGCTCTGTTTTGCTAACAGAAAGGGCCTGAACAAGCCAACAGATCCTCCCTTAAAGTTGAGGAGTGGAGGATACCATTTTTACAGGTGCACAGCACCTTTACGGGAAGCCTATAGAATTTACTAGAGATGAAACCAAGAGGGTCCTGTAGAATTATAATAAATAGGCTCCTATGGAAATTAGTCCTAAGACCAAGATAATTTAATAGAGAATGAGATCCTTTCTATAGGAATTTTGACCCATCCTATAGAATTCTATAGCCAGGATATAATTCTCTTCTAGATTCTATAGGAGGATTCAAAGAATCTTATAGAAAAGTTCTCATTGTCTTTTACATTCTATAGGACTTTCCATAAGGGTGAATTCTTAGACCAAAACAGTGGATCCAAACACCCCAGGGCTTTAAGGAAAAGATTGGAAACTGAATCCAGATCCAAGTTTTGCAGCCAGGTCCCGTTTCCACGATGGGCCAAACCAAAACCCTGGATCTGGATTGGATTTTGCAGCTGACGCAGTCTGGCTGGTTCAGAGAAGCATTCCAAACGTGAGTGGAACCTAAGCTGTGAGTTGCGTGAGGTTCGCCTGTCACCGTACACACAGCCCTACGCCCATGATCACCTGTTCCTGCCTCTCTGTTTCGGTACAGTCAGTAACGACTCTCCCCTTGGTGTCTCCGAACAGCTGAACAGGCCGCTGGTGCATAACGCTTTTGTTTCCATTGTGCCACTCCCCCAGCAAGGAGCGGTGGTGAGGGAAGGCCGCTTCTGCCAAGTCTCTGGCTGGGGTTACACCACTCCCATGGGTGGAACGGCTTCGGACACCCTACGCAGCGTGCGCCTGCCTATCATCTCTTCTGGGAAGTGTAACAGCACAGCCTCCTATGCGGGATACATCACCAAGAACATGATCTGTGCCGGGTTCAACACAGGGGGCAAAGATGCCTGCCAGGTACAGCCGCCCTCCTTAATTCTGCAGAAGAAGCTGCAAGTTCAAACCTCTCCTCTGGGGAGAACGTGTCCCGCTAGCGCGCCAGCTATACCCAAGCTGCCGAGAACCATCCTGAACGGCGAGGCACTCGGTGGCAGATGGGTCTTTAGATCCGCTGGGTCCCATAAAAAAGAGTCCATCCGTTAAAAAGCATCTCCTGCCTCCTCCACATCTGACAGGAAACTAGTACTTTTCTAGACAGACTTGGAAGACACAAGCCAATAGTGACGAGTGAGTTTGGGGGCTCTCAAATGTTGGGTGCCCAGTACACCTTTAAAAGAACCTGGTTTCCTGAGGATGTACGTTCTGGGAGAAAAATCAGGCTCTTCTCAGGGGACCACGTGGGGCACCCAAAACCACCAGTCCCTTTTGAAAATCTTGACCACCATTACTGCGGCCAGTGGACAGCGTCATGGGAGGGGATCTGGAGAAAAATGCTTGCACAGAGACACAGCAGTCAGTTGTCCTCCGTGCTGCCTTGTTCTCAAGTTCCCATAGAGTTAAAGCCTTGATCACACAGCTCCTAACTGGAGATGACTCACGCTCGGAATTGAAGCACAGAGGGTGGGTGGAGAAGGCGGATCTATTTTTATAGCAAGAAGAACAAAATGGCAAGCTAGAAATGAGCTAGCTTTTTTTTAATTCTTCCTGGGTAAGACAATAGCAAGGAAGTTCAATGGGGCCGAAGGCGTCCCTTCCAAAATACATTACAGCTGTTGTCTGTTTTAATGTGTCTGGCAGGACCTAGTCATCATGTTGCCAATGCGGCGTGATGTCATGTTCTTGTGAGCCAGGTCATTGCATGATGCTGCTGCAGCACACCTAGGAAGGCACAATGGTGCAGATTGTCCCCAAGGGCTGGACTAAATCTCTCTGGGATTCCAGCGTTGTCTCTGAGGGGGCAGGACAGTCCCAGTTGTGATGGGTCTCTCTAGCGTCCTGTAAGAAAACTCTTCCATCGGTTGGCAAGGGTGCTGCCCTGGGAAAAGGTCAGGTGCAATTTCCATTGAACGGGACTGTCAGGACTGGGTGGGAAATGCGTTAAGTTAAATTCATGGGGCCAAATTCTTTGCTGGTGTAAAGAGGCAAAACTCTGATGTCAGTGGCATAGAGAATCCAGCAGAGAATCCATCTCTGATTTCCCTCCAGGCTGCCTAAGTCTTCTGGGCTTCAGGCACAGAAATATATGGACTGTAATCTAGGAGCCTGATTCCTCATTACCATGCACCTTTCACCAGTGCAAAGAGGCTGTCACTATTCTGACTCAGTAGCATTTTGTGCATACTTTGCACTGGTGAAATGCCTACCTATAGTACAGGGCTATGGAGAATCTGCCCCAGAGCGTTCTTGGTCCTCCTGTTCCTAGACAAGAAAGGTGTTTATTACTATGATGGAAAGGTCACCCCCAAACCATTTTAGAAAACCATAACCTTTATTGTGTCTGCTTCTTTTCTAGGGGGACTCTGGTGGGCCATTGGTGTGTGAGGGCCGAGTGTTTGGGATTGTCTCCTGGGGGAACAGCTGTGCTAGTCCCAGGTACCCAGGTGTTTACACCGCAGTAGCCAACTTTCAGAAATGGATTTACAAAACCATCTTTAGGCGCCAATAGCAGCTGCTCTGTGTCTTCTCAACTTGCACCTTCCACTGCCCGTTCCTGGCTTTGAGCAAATAAACTTGTGATGAAAAAGAAACAGAAGCTCTTTCAAATGTAGCCCTCTTGGGACCTTCTGAAAGTTGCCCTGGGGGAGAAGAGAGGTAGTGTTTTGTAAAAAGCACTCTCTTGCAAGGAGTATATATGCCTCTCAAATTCTGCGTCAGATACACTGATTTCTGCCTTTAATGGAAATAGAATAACTCCACAGGTTTAGGATTGTGAAAACATGCGGGGGCTGAAAGTTACTTAAAAACCAGAAGGGATCGCAGGCAAAGGATTAATAGAACCCATTTTAACTTCATTAAGAGCCACCAGAGAGGTGGAAAGAAAAAGAAATGCAATGTGGAGTAAAAACCACTGAATAGATCAAACAGCCAGGAGTGGGGGAAGGATCCATCTCTGAGCACAAAATGTTCCTGGTATCAAAATAAGCTCAAAGTCACTTCCCTTTTAAATATTAGCTGAGCGATTTGCTGTCTTCACCAGCTGGCTATGCCCGGAACTTGGCCATGATTAATCACTAGTGTATTCTCTCCCCTGTCGGGTGGCATTATGAAGACCTGGCTCAGGTACTGAACGACTAAAGCTGCTGCAGGGAAGGTTTTTCCTTTGAACCCTTGTGTCAGAACATCGCCATGGGCCTGATCTAAAGCCCGTTGAAGTCAAAGGGAGACTTGCAATGGGCTTTCGAACAGAGCCTAGAAGAGTCCAGCTCAGACAGGTCTGCAGCCACCACAATCACACACCAGCCACCCTTGTTATTTATTCCCTGAGGGAGTCAGTAGGGCCAGTTCTCCCCTTTGCCCCACCAGGACTTTAGGTAGCAGAATACACCTCAGCAGACTAATCTGATTAAAGATGTTCACCAAGGGCATGAATCTGCAGTGCAGACACCCCACTGAGCCAGACGGTGCCCCCTAGACACACCCACCAAGACACCAAGGGTGTCCTCACAATGAGGCCTGTGCAGGTGGAAATGGGAAAAGACCCTGGCCCAGAACACACTGGGACAAATGCAGACTTAGGGTAGATCTGCACTGCACAAGTAATCATGCAAAATCACGCCAGCAGGGGCAGAGTGGCGCACTCTTCAAAATGGCATCTTCCAGTTTTGTCTCAGTACCAACAGGGACAAGCCATAGAAAAACAGGACTATCCGGCTTAAAATTGGATGAATGGCCTGTCTAGTGAGGATGCAGGCCAAACCTGATGGCTCTCCACTGCCTTCCCACAGATCCCCCCGAAGGGCAGATGAGGTCTCCTATAACTGATAGGGAAAGAATCCTCAAGCACCTCAACAGAAAGAACGATGGGACATCCCTCAGACACCCACAGGAGTGCAGACACACTAACACAGAGAAGGTTTTGCAGTGGGGACGCTCACATCTGGGCTAGGCTAAGCCAGGTGCTCAGAGCCGGGTGCCAGTCGGCTGGGCTAATTCTGCAGTGAAGACATATCCCCATTGTAAATCAAGGGCAGTTCATGCAAGTCAATGGGGACAGGAAATCCAAAGCTTCCCCTCTTAAAAAGCTTGAAGGCCAATTTTTTTCCTTTCACGCTGCCCTTTGACTGCATGGAGGATATGTCAAGGATGCCACCTGCCTTCCTTCGCTGCACTGCACCCACTGAGCTGTGCTACGGGTTTGGAGGTCCTGGTCAATCACATGCAAGTGGATGTGGAGGGCTAATGCTTGGCACTGCATGTGACACTACACACTTTTTGGTCACTAGCTTCGACACTGCGTGTGTGCCATGGTGAGGAACAGGCAGAACCATGTGGGGTTCCGTCAAATGGGCTCTGACAAATGAGCTATTCTTTCCTCCTCAGGAAACGGTGTGGAGCAGCCGGAGCTCAGGGCTTGAAAAGGAAAAAAGGATCAGCCAAACTTCAGGCAGGATAGGTGGGACCATGGGATGTAGAGAGAGGGACCAGTGCATTTCAGGTGCAACCCTACCACCTCCAGTGAGGGCAGAGAACCTGGAGCTGCTATGGTAGGGCACATGACCTAGTGGTTAGAGCAATATCTTCAGCAGAGTTACACCCAGGGACATATTTAGCCTAGAGGCAGAGAACCCTGCTCCCCCTTTCTCCACCTCCACCCCAAAGTCTGAGCTGAGTCATGGAACTATTTGTATTTGCCAATAACTTATCAGAATCCAGATGCTAAAATTCCCCAGATTTACAATGAGGAATTGGATGCACTGCATTCTGATGTATTTCCTCTGTCTAATGTGTTCTGCTTTAGGCACCAGAGAGCAGGATCTTGTGAAGGGGTATGAAGTGGGAATGCCTCACAAAGGCAGCAAGGATAACTCCAACCACACCTGTCTCAGTCAACCTTCCCCTGCTGGTAACAGAGACAGGGGCTTAGCCAGCTCTCTGCTGGTAAATTCTGCCTCCTCTTTTCATAAGGGAAATGGATGGGAAACAGAGAGCAGCATGGAACAAATTAATGAATGATGTAAGAGCTCCTTAGACTTACAGGTCAGGAGATTCAGCTACCAGTGGGAAATATGCAGCAGCCTGACCTCCTAACCTCCTTCAGAACAGATGTACTGAACCCACGAGCTCTTGGATTTATTTACTCTTATTATGCTCATTATAATGGAGCCTCTCTCCTCAGCCAGCAGATGTAGAATGGAAGCACCTGTCTCCTCATCTTTGCACACCTGCTGTCCCATTTATGAAGGGTGTTTTTTGCATGGATCTGAAGGTGCAGAATAATCCATAGCCAATTTAGCACCCATGGGAGAGCAGAAAAAATATGCACTTCACACATTTGCAAAGGGTTCAGAATAGGCAGCTGGATTTCTAAGGGCTGCTTGTAAGATGTTCCAAGAGGGTCTTTGGAACATGCTACTGCAATACTTGAAGTGAACTGAATACAGCCTGCCTTGGGGAACTGGTAGCACTACGGCTACATTTGATATTTCATTTAAGATTATAGCAGCACTGTAGCGAAGCGATGACTCACGGGCGTGGCACCTCCTGCTGGTCATCTGGGAATTAACTCTTTTCCAGCATACAGAGCGCCTCCTACTGGCCAGTGTCTCGCCTGCCGCTGGCCCCATGTCCCTCCCACACCCTAGTGACCTTTACCTCAGGGTTCTGCCCCAGCAGTAACTCGACGCTCTGGGTCTCTCCTCACAGGGGAACCCCCAACCCTCTAAACCCCACCTTGCCTCAGTGGCTACTGCCAGTCACCATCTAGCCTCCGCCCCCTGGGGCAGACGGCAGTCTGTAAAGGCCACTCATCATTGGCAAGGGGTTAGGACCTGCTGCCTCTGCCTATCCCCAGGTTGCACCTCTGTAGCCCCAGTACCTTTCATAGGCCTTCAACGAGGCCTGCAGCCTGGGGGGTGACCAGGCTGGAGCTTCCCAGCTCCCTTTACCCTTCCCCAGCACTGCTCCACCTCAGGTACCTTGCACCCAGGCAGCTGGCCCTTCTCCCTCACAGGCTGGAGAGAGACTCCTTCAGCTCCTGGTCCACAGCTCTCTTATCAGGGCCAACTGGGCCCTAATTGAGCTGGCCACACCTGTGGCTGCTTCCCCAGTCAGCCAAACTTGGCTGCTTTTAACCCCTGTTCTCCAGGAGCAGGGAAGCTGCCCCACTACAAGCACCTTTCAACTTTAAGAATCCCAAGGCAATTTGCAAATTGAAACGCTACAGAGCCCCAAGAACGGTTTGGTGCAGCACTGAAAAGTAGCCACCGCTGTTGTGAAACATAACAGCTGGTTAATAACATACAGCATCAAAGTCAACATTTTGATGCAGCAGGAAGCAAAGCAAATTGAAGCTATAGGGGGGATATAAGGAGGCAGAATGCAATTACCCAAGCTGAAATTTGGCCAGGACATGGGAGAGAACCTAGATGAATGAGAACTCTATGGAAACACTGAACTCGAAGCAGGCTAACAACAAAGATGATTTGTTCCCAGCTTCCTCTATCTAACAGTTTTGCTGTGGGACAGAGGGGAAGCTGGGCACTGTAGGATTTTGGCCCTTTCTGTCTTCTGTTCCTATGTCTATGAAGCAGGATGTCTCTGGCTAAAGTGTGGGAGGAGGGGGGCACAGAATGAACTGGGGAAAGCCAGCAATTTATCAATTAACAATATCTATTAGATAAGACTCCCATCCTCCACAGCATCTTCTCCTGGTTGTGAGTGGCTAATGAGGCAAGCGGTTGTAGCATTAGCCATTTCCCTCCACTACTGCTCCCCACTCACAGTTTGTTGTCCAGGGTTGGTAGAGTCCAGAACTTGGGCAGGTCCATCTCCAGACCTTAAGGAAAGCGCTGCTTGAGCTGCTTTGGGGGTGCCACCATCTATCCCAGCAATTATGGCTTTGCTGCTAGGTAGGGAGGCCCTTGTCAGAGTCCCTCAGCTAGGCTTCTGCTCTTGGTGGCTCATCCCAAACCGCCAGCATTATCATCTGCCTCAAGGATGCATCCATGCTGACTACTACCTCAAAGCGACTTCAGCTCTCCAAGGCATGACAGAATCATAGAAACGTGGGGCTGGAAGGGCCCTCGAGAGCTCATTTAGTCCAGCCCCTGCTGCCCTGAGGCAGGCCCAAGGAAACCTAGACCATCCCTGACAGGTGTTTGTCTAATGTGTTATTAAAAACCTCCAGTGATGGGGATTTCACAACCTCCCTTGGAAACCTATTCCAGAGCTTAACTACCCTTCGAGTTAGAACGTTTTTCTTAATATTTGACCTCAAATCTCCCTTGCTGCCGATTAAGTCCATTACTTTTTGTCCCACCTTCAGTGGACATGGAGAACAATTGATCGCTGTCCTCTTTATGACAGCCCTTAACATATTTGAAGACTTATCAGATCCCCCCCCCCCCCCCGCGTCTTCTTTTCTCAAGACAAAACATGCCCATTTTTTTAACCTTTCCTTATAGGTCAGGCTTCCTAAACCTTTTATCACTTTGTACGCTGTCCTTTGGACTCTCCCTAATTTTCTATATCTTTCTTGAGGTGTGGTGCCCAGAACTGGACACATTACTCCAGCTGAGGCTTCACCAGTGCTGAGTAGAGTGGAACATCTACCTCCTATGTCTTATGTACAACACTCCTATTAATACACCCCAGAATGATATAAGCCTTTTCCACAACTGCATCACGTTGCTGACTCTCATTCAGTTTGTGATCCACTATGGATACGTCCAGACTACCCACCGTATCGGCAGATAGTGATCGATTTATCGGGGATCGATATATAGCGTCTCGTTAAGACATGATATATTGATCCCCTAACACGCTACCCGTCGACTCTGGAACTCCACCGGAGTGAGTGGCGGTAGCAGAGTCGACGGGGGAGCCATGGCTGTCGATCCCGTGCCTTGAGGACCCAAGGTAAATCAATCTAAGATACTTCGACTACAGCTATGCTATTCACGTAGCTGAAGTTGCGTATCTTAGATCAATCCCTCCCCCTAGTGTAGACCAACCCTATAACCCCCAGATCCTTTTCACAGTACTAACACCTAGTCAGTTTTTCCCCATTTTGTAGTTGTGCATTTAATTCTTCCTTCTTTAATACTTTGCATTTGTCTTTATTGAATTTCATCTTGTTGATTATAGAACAATTCTCTAATTTCTCAAGATAATTTTGAATTCTAATCCTGTCCTCCAAAGGGATTGCAACCCCTCACAGCTCGGTGTCACCCACACATTTTATAACCATTATCTCCACTCCATTATCCAAGTCATTAATGAAAATGTTGAATTGTACCAGACCCAGCAGAGACCCCAGCAGGACACCACTAGATAGATCCTCCAAATTAGACAGAAAACTATCGGTAATTACTCTCTGAGTATGCTTTTTCACCCTATTATGCACTGATCTTATAATAATTGCATCTAGACCACATTTCCATAGTTTGTTGATGAATTAGTGGCACATAGGACCTTGACAAAAACATTAATACCCCAGAGGTAGTCAGTAGAAAGTAAAAACCTCTTTCCCATTAATTTGAACCCAGGCACCACTACCCAATCATGCCAGACTGCGATTTTGGTCAGGGTGACCCCTCCTCAAAGGCACAGTTGGTGTTGTTCACTGGTCATTTAGTTCCACAAAAGGAATAATAAAGTTCCATCACCTCCCAAACTTAAAAATTAACTGAATTTTATCAAAATGTCCCAAATTATCACTTAACAAAAATGCAAATAAGGCTTGGTCCATTCAGCCTTTTCCCCTTGCTCACCAGCAGATGGCAGCAGAGAGCTCCCTCCCTCTGGAGCTTCCTCCCTCTGGCGTTCTCAAGCAGTTCTGGACCACTCTTCTCCCTGTTCACCAACCAATTTCAATAGTGAGCTCCCTGTTCTCCCCAGGAGCTGGGTGGTTTTTTTTTAAATTAAAAACAAACCCCGCCACATATTGCAAGAGTTGACCCCATTGTGGCTAACTTTATTCCAACTCGCTGCCTTTCAGTCATGCATCTTCAGCTAGCCCACAGAGAGGGTTATGAATCTGCTGCTGCCTTTGCACTCACCAAACTGGTTCTTTAGCTCGGGCAGCAGACACTCACTCTTTTAGCTCAAGCAGTTTAGGTTCAAGCCCAACAAGGGACCTGGCCATGGGCATCATTACAAAGAGAAGCGCTGGGGTCGAGCCGTTAATCAGACACTACTGATGGAAAAACAAAACCCTCTTAGCTCACCGAGTGCATCTGTGTTTGAAAAGAAGCTAGGATGACCAGACAGCAAATGTGAAAAATCGGGACGGGGGTGGGGGGTCATCGGAGCCTATATAAGAAAAAGACCCAAAAATCAGGACTGGCCCTATAAAATGGGACATCTGGTCACCCTAAAAGAAGCTGACTGCAGTGCTTCCTGGCCGAGTCTGTGATGAGCCCAGTGGCCCATGGGGACAAGGTAGGCTAGCACAGGGGTTGCATGGTCATTCAGCTACCTCCCTGGGATGCAGGCTCTAGCCGGTGCTTCATTGTGGATGAGGTTGTTTGTGACAGATTTTGCCTTGATCACCAGCATCAATTTTAGCTGATTGTAGCTTTGTGCTGCCTGCTTCAGGCCTAGGCCTAAGCAATGGTCCTGTACATTGGATAGGTAGTGGATGGGTGGGACCTGGTTTCTTATGGCACTTCCTTGAACAGTTCTTCCCAGCGTGGATTGCTATAGGCAAAGCAATGGATTGTGCCCTGGGACATTTGGAGAGGGGGAAAGATCAGATGGTTCACCACATGCCATGGGCAGGACAAGTCGGTTGGGCCTTTTTTAGCGTTATCCCCGGTGGAGTTTTGGGGATGGGGGGAGCTGGAGTAGTCCGTTCCTGGGACAGCAGTGGGTGTGCTGGATAGAAGCATGGTGCCATGGCAGCGACCGAAATAATAACCACAGTACGAGTGGAGTCCCAGAAGAGGGGGAGGGTGAGCATGACATTGGAGATACACTCCCACTCCCACGGCCCTGTCCTGCTTTGCAGGGAGGGGCAGATAGCACTTACCAATGACCAGCAGCGTGTGCCAGAGCCAGGGCCGCCTGGGGGGGACAAGTGGGGCATTCCCCCCACGAGAATGTTGGAGGCTCCCCCCCGCCTTCGCCTTCCCCATCCCCCGGCGCCTCAGCGTGCCGCGTCCCAGGAGCGGCCCTGGACAGCACTGCAGCGGCCTGGCTCCAGCAGGGCCTGAGCTCCTCCTGCTCAGAGCCGCGTGGTAAGGGAGCCGAGCGGCGGGAGCTTAGGCCCCGCTGGAGTCACGCCACTGCAGCAGTGTTCAGGGACGCTCCTGGACATGGCGCGCTGAGGCACCGGGGGAGGCGGGGGTAAGCGGCATGGTAAGCCCCTCTGAGCCAGACCCCCAGCTCTGAGCCCAGCCCCTCTGAGCCAGGCACCCCCCTGACCCCATCCCCCCACAGCCCTGGCCCCCAGCTCTGAGCCCAGCCCTCTGAGCCGGGCACGCCTTGACCTAGAGCCCAGCTCCCCACCCAGCCCTGGGCAACAGCAGTGCCACCCCCAGGCAGTGACAGCCCATTGGCACCAACCCTCACCATCACCCAGCGACAGCCCATTATGTAATTGCAAATGTATACATACTATTAAAGCATTTAATGTTTTTAAATAATGTATTTTGTGTATTTTCAAATTATTACAAATTAATTTTTGAATGTATTTCATTGGTTATTTTTTACATTTCCAAATACGTTACTAGAGTATTGCAACTTTTTTTATGGAAGGGGCCGCTGAAATTGCTTTGCCCCAGGCCCCCTGAATCCTCTGGGCGGCCCTGGCCAGAACCACAGCTGGAAAGCGGCTGCAAGATGGTGGCGAAGTCTGGTGGAGCAGGGCTGGGGCCGAGGGTTCCTCCCCCATCCGAGTGGCCTTTGGAAGCTCTGTTCCCAGGGGAGGCTCCTGCCTGGAGGGACGTCTCTCTGGTTTCCAAATTTTCAGCGTCTGTGACCCCACTGGAGGGAGTATGGCCAGAGGAGCAGGGACCGGACCCTTTAAGGGAGCTCAGGCTCCTCTGTGGCTGTGGGTGGGGCTGGTGGCATGTGGGACCTGCTGTTGCTTCTATCCACCGAAGCAGTGCAGGCCCCGTCCACAACATCGGCGACTGTGGGGTGGGGTTTGGGAGGAGCAGGAAGGGTCCCCTGCACACCGTTTTAGTTGGAGCACTGTCCAGGACATGCTTGCTTGAGAGTCACTCCAAAGCCCCTGGGGAGAGCAAGGCATTGCCCTCCAAAGCAGCCAGACCTGCGGGGTTAAACACAGCAGCCCCTCAGGTGTCCGAGCCTCGTGCCTGCAGCTTGTGAAATAGCTCTAAATCCCTTCGCTGCCACCGCGCCTCTCCCAGGCTAACCGGCTAGGGCCTGACAAACAGGCAGGGCCATTTGGGTCTTTGCTTTCAGTGCAGTGCAGTGCAGTGCGCCCTCCTCCCCTGCCCCAAGACCCACGTCTTTCACTAACAGGAATGGGAGGACAGGTCTGGCTCTCTGCAAACCCGCGTAGAGCACGTCTCTGCGTCGAGCTGGAGGTGGAATTCCCAGCCGGAGAGAGCCATACCCAAGCCGGCTCTGAGCAAGTTAAGGCGCTAAAAAATCGAGTGTAGCCATGGCAACGCAAGCGGTGGGCGGGGCTAGCCGCCCCAAGTACACTTCTGTACGTATGCTTCTGTTTTTAGCATGCCGGGTCGACCAGAGCTAGTGCAGTATGTCAACCTGTGCTGGACATGACACCTTCCCGCTCTGGTGTAGACCCTGAGCAGTGTTACCCAGCCCCCCTCCACCCCCAAGCCTGTGCCATCTGTTGCCGACATGGCTCCCTTAAGCCCTGCCAGCTAGCAGTGGTGGATTAGTCACTGGGCGCCCCCGCGTCCTGACCTGCTCTGCCCACGCAGCACTCCTGTAGGGGAACAGGAGTCAGGGTGCCTGACCCTCCCTCCCGGCTGAAGCACCGACCCCGTGCTCCCAGGCAGGAGTGCTGGGTGGGGGGTCGGGCCAAGCTCCCACGCCCTGACCCCATTTCCCTGGCAGCAACACGAGGAGGAGGGTCAGGGGGAACGGCAGGTGGAAGGGGTGGCGAGGGACCCCCACTTGCTCTGGCCCAGGGCCCCACAAAACCCTAATCCACCCGTGCCAGCTAGGACTGTGGAGAAGTGGAGCCATGAATGCAATTTGGACCATCCGGGGAAAGCATCGCTTACACAAGCTTGCTTGATGCTGGCAGCGTGAACCCCCCATTTGCTGTAAAACTTTCAGAGATGTTAGAAAATAATATTCGTTTCCTCCGTTCTTGCTTTTCCGGTTGGCAAATGCTGTTTCCCCCTCCCCGCCCCTCTGGTTTTAATGGGATAAACCCCAATATACGTCTCAGCCAGGTTCACCCCCCCACTCCTTGTGCACTGTCAGCACCCAGAACCATCACACCACCTACTGCTTTACCACCTCGAGAACTTTCCAAACATTCATCCTCAGCCCCTTTTTCCAGGGGAATGGGGAAACGGAGGCAACAAACGGCGACGTGCCTTTCCCAAAGCCACACAGGGAGCCAATCACACCGCTAGGAACAGAACCTCAGAATCCTGACTCCCAGCTCCCTACTGTAACCGCTTGGCAACATCGCCTCCCTCTCAGTGCTGATGTCGGCATTGCTTTGAGAACAGGGATGTAGCTAGCAATCGGAAATCTGGACAGCCATTGGAGGCTCCGTTGCTCCCTGCTGCACACAGTATAGCTACAATCTCTCCCATGGCCGCACCCCATGGCTTGAGGTGGTTTCCATCATATACCAGGTTTACAGTTTGGTTCAATGGCTCTCAGGCCCCCCCCCCCACTGTATGTATTGTTCCAGCGCCCCTGTCTCCCACCGCAGGGCTGCATTCACCTGGTGCATCTGGGCACCAACTTGGGGCCCGTAACAAGCATTCAGGGTCCCAGATTGCAGAATAGCGGGATAAACATTTGAAATTCAGACTCACCATCTCCTCACTAAAACAGGTGCAAGTCGACGGGGGAACCTGGCAGTATGTTCATAAAAAGGGCTGACAAAAAGCGTCAGAAGCCTTGCCAGTCCCCTTATCTCCTATTCCTCCCAGGAAATTAAAAACCATATCTAGGGGAACACACAATTTAACAGAAGGAGATGGGCGGCCTGTGGACCTTACAACACTGTTCTTTGGAGCCATTCACAACAGAATTGCATTTATTAATTTTAAAAAAAATCTTGCTGCATCCTCATCTGCAGTATTCATCCGCATTTAGTGATTAAGGGCTTGTCTACATGGGAAAGTTTCAATAGTCAAATCGATGTCGTGTGATTGGTATAAGCCCGGGGTGGATGCTCTTACTCCAGTATTAGAGTGGGGTTTTTTGGTTTAGCTTAACCTCCTTGCTGAGCAACATAAGCTAAACCAAATAATAATAATAACAGTGACAACACTTAACTCTTATATGCACATTTCATCAGTAGACTCAAAAAGCTCTGTAAAGGAGGTCAGTATAATTATTCCCTGTGACATTCTGTACCTTGGGGGAGCGCCCTGTAACCCCCATATTCCTCACTTATATATAACTGTGATCTTGCATATAAAGCAGGCCGTGTGAGGTATCAGGGGAAATGTTATGATCTGCTGAAAGTCATTTTTCTATCCATAGATGTATATCATGAATGCATATGAAGCTATGAGAATTGTGTTGTCACTAAAACAGGCTGTAAGTTGGGGAATCAGCCAGATATTAGCTCCCCAGAGACACCAGCACAGAAAGTAACCAATGCCCAGGCAGGGTGTCAAACAACCCATCAACAGCCCTTGTCCAGCAAGGGAGCTACAATACAATGACTCACCTGCATAAGGTCACCCCAGGGGAATTGCTCAACCTTGCCTGGGCACTCAGCAATGCCCCCCAGACATGCCTAGATTTGTGTTCTCCAAGCACATGGGCTAAGGGTATAAAACAGACACAGGGACCTCATACTTGGCCTTTCCCCTGCCCCCACCTATGCTGCAAGCAACAAGGACCCTGAGAAGACGTAAGACTCCAACAGAGGAGACTGACCCAGGTTTCAAGGGTGAAATCTATGCACTATGAACTGCAATATCCAGTGGGGTGAGAAAAACTGCTTAGCCTAGATGTTGCCCAGTCTAAAAGGGTTGAGAGTTTAGACTGCGTGCTTATATTTTATTTTATTTTGGTAACTAACTCTGACTCTTTGCCTATCACTTATAATTACTTAAAATCTATCTTTTGTAGTCAATACATTTGTTTAACTGTTTATCTTTACCAGTGAGTTTGCCTGAAGTGTTTGGCAAATCTGCTCAGGTTTGCAAAGGCTGGTGTATATCCACTTTCCATTGATGAAGTGGTGAACCAATTAATAAATCTGCACTGCTCGTCTTGAGCAGTGCAAGATGGTACATTCCTGAGGTACAAGGCTGGGAGCTGGGAGGATTTGGCTGGTGCCTTTCTCTGGGTGATTCATGAGTGGCTCTGGGAGCATTCATGCAATCCAGCCGGGTGTGGGGCTTCACATGTGGTTGTGCTGAGTGATAACAGTACCTGGAGGGGTTTGCTGCTTGTCACTAGCAAGGCATTGTGAGGGAGTTAAGGGGGCACAATGGTCCCACAGTCCCAGGCTGAACCCTAGGGATCCCATCACATCCCCATTTTACAGATGGGGAATCTGAGGCACAGAGCAGGGAAGTGACTTGCCCAAGGTCACCCAGGAAGACTAGTGGCAGAATCAGAAATAGAAACCAGGTCTTTTGAGCCCCAGTCCAGTGCTCTAACCACTAGACAACACTGCCCCCACCCTGTGCTCTCATGCTGGAATAAGAGTGTCCACGTGAGTGGATTATACTGGTATAACTAAATCCAGTTTAAGTTCACACCTTAATTTATGTTGAAAAAAAAACATCCCTGTGTAGACAAGGCCTATATTGTGTTCCATTGGCCGGCTGAATTAATGAATCACCATCGGAACAAAACTATTACAGGGCCTCACAGTGAATGCTTTGGGGGTTCACCTCTCTGGGACAGAGTGGGGAAAGGCAGGTGTCAGACAAGCCGAGAACAGTCCCAGCCAGATTGTAACAATTGCATAAACTAGGTCACAGTTTGGATGGAAACGATTTGACAATTGTTCTCCAGTGAGGAAGAAAATTAGAAGTGCCATACAGAACCTCGCTGCGTCTATGTCCTTTTAAATGATTATTTCTCTGCTTGGCTGCACTGCCTCCTCCCAGTGGGGTTACAGCCCGGGCTCCCTATGTAACTCAAGTGCAGCAACATGACCTGGAATAGAATTGCCATTCTCCAGCCTGCAGTGCCAGGTGCCCTAGGGGATTCCACTCTGCCAACATCAGCGTCCTGCTCACTGCTCTGACATTAACTCAGCAAGGGGCTGCGGGACAGGAGAGGAGCAATGTTTTGCTCTGGGCACTGAGCCAGGAGAAACAGGTGAGATGAGGACAGTGCCTATTTCCAGTCAGTACTTAGCGCCTCATTGCTGGGTTATCACCGGGAGAGCATAAAGGGAGTTACAGTGGCACACTCAGGAGTAAGGCATCGCCTTGGCCCAGGAGAACTCGCAGCAAAGAGATGTTCCCGGCGATGATGGAAGTCGCACCACAACCTCTCAGCAGCAGATCAAACAAGATGCAGTAGACGGGGTGCTCTCTCAGCTGCAGATCCAGGCAAACAATTCCCTTTCCCCTGCCCTAACCACTAGGCCATGCTCCCGCCATATGGGTGCTGTCTCTGGCACCAGCTCCTTGGTCCCTATTGGCTATATTAGACCCTGTGATTTTTGTTAGCCCGCGGAATTCCTTTTCCCTCCCCAAACTCTCTCGACTTCAGTAGCTTCCCAGCGAGGTCATGGATTTGGGCTCTCCTTCCTGCAGCTCTAGACAGAGTGTGTCTGTGAACAGTATCACAGCACTCTTGTGGGATCTAACTAGAACTGGTAGAAAATTGTCAGTTCCTGCCTCTCCCCTCTCCCCAATAGAAAATGGCCTTTCCTCCCAAAACCAAACAAATATTTTAATTTCATTCCAAGTTTTCCCACATTTTCATGAAAAACCAAACATTTGTGGGGGTAGGGGGAATGACATTTTTTCAAAAACTGAAAAATTGTGGTTTCTAGAAAAGTTGGGTTTGAGTTTTTCAAAATCTTTTTTTTTTTTTTTTTTGGTGGGGGGAGGAGGTAAAAGACAAACCAAACGTTTTAATGGGAAATTTGTAAAAAAAAATCCCCAACCCCTTTTTTTTTCTCTTCAAAATGTCACATGAAAAACAATCGGCATTTTTCATCCAGCTCTAATTCTAAACCCAACCCTGCTACCCACTTTAAGGCCGGTCACTTAAACTTTTCCACCTCAGGCCTGCAAAGAAAATGCTCTGTGGGGAACATGGGAGAGTAGAGTTTACTTCCATGGTTCCCTCCCCATGGGTTTTCCCCCCACTGGAGCAGGCAATCCAGTCCTGGGAGTTTTACCTTGCACTAGTAATTTAGGGGCCCTTAAAAGGATGTCTTCAGGGGGCTCAGCACCAGTCCCCTCTATGGTGTCACTTGAAAATGGAGGCTATTGCAAGAGATAAGTACACTTACCACACACTGGGGGGTGCTGCAAAGCAAGGGAGGATCTGAGGTGGTTCTTTCCCCTGCAGGCCAAAGGTGAAGCCCTGAAGGCCACCAACAACTTTCAAGACACATTCCTCGCTAAAGCAATGTTGAAAGAAACACCCCGAACTCTGGCTTTAAAATTAAAATCCTTTGGAATGCCCCCCTCCCCCCCGCCAAAGACCGAGCCCCAAGGGCAATGTTCCCAAGCTCTATTTTGGGGAAAGATCTTATTGACAACAGAAGAAGTGCCGACAGAGGGAAAAGCCAATGCTCTGATCAATGCTTAATCAATAAAGTCATAAACGCACAGAACTCTGCATTGGGTCGAAGACATATTCCCTTAGTCGCGGCTTTGATGAATGAAGCCCCCAGTGCTATCCTGCCACCAGCTTGGGTATGCTCAGAAAGCTTATTGCCAGGTCGAGTTTCGTGGCATCTCCTTTCTGCAAAGCCATTCGCGCCGCAGCTGATAAGCAGCGATGGGTTCTTACTCTTATCAGTCTGCAAGCACTGGCCCTGGAGGCTCAGTTCCACTCATTGGCACGAGGCTGACTAGTTTCGCCTCCTTTGAACTGTGCAGAAGAGAGGCCAGATCCTGAGGAAAGGAACAGTGAGTGCCTTCCAGTATTTGCTGCACTGTTCTACAGGGCCAAATTGCTGCCTGTGTGTCATCCCCACATCTGGTGTCCTCGTTAATGTCCAAGGAGAGAGACTCCTAGGACGCAGAATGTGTCAGCACCCAGGTGATGGGTTATCATGTCCCTTGCAGAGGACAGTGCTGTCAAATTCCCTCTGCGTGTGGATAATGGCCCCAACTCTGTTATCCTTGCTGACTCACTTCCCAGCCCTGTGTGCTGTGTTGGGTTTTCCCTCAGGCTACAGACGCACTGACGATTTTGGGCCCCCGGCCTTATTAAAGCAACATATTACACACCCACACAGTAGCATCTGTGCTGGTGAAGGATCCTAAAGAGATTTACGAAGAGGAACCACGTCATCCACCACTGAAATGCAGCCACCTCTGAGGTGGAACATGATAGCTGTATAACAGCAGTTCAGTACAGGCAGAAGACATATTTCCAAGTGAAATTACTGTAGGGTTTCCAGGGAAGGGGAGCATCGGGGTCTGACTCTGCTATATTGCCTTTCACCCCAGGATCTCAAAGCAATTTACATTAATGGATTCAGTCTCACAGCAACTCTTTATACAGCTTGGGAAGCATAAGCAGAGAGAGGTGGAGTGACTTAGCAAAGGTCACACAGGCAACACATGGGAGAGTCTGGGATAGACTCTATGTCTCTGTGACATTACCAAGGGTACAATCTGGACTGTTAAACAGCTGCATCCCCTCAGATCTCCAACCTGGGATGCCTTTTACTCTGCTTCACTGTGAAAGCAACCACTCCTGGTCTGCTCCCACACAGCCTCCTGCATGTAAGTCATTCCCAGCTACACAGTATGGGAGCTATGGCCAGCCACTCATGAATTACACTGCAGGGAAACACCAGCAAACTCCCAGTCCCAGACTTTCCCCCAGAAATGTACGTCTTGTACTGCCCAGCCCTCTCCTGGACAACACAAGCTCATATAAAGTCCGTCATTTATTAATACAAAATGATATGCCCAGATCCTGTTATCTCAAATGGAGTTTCCCCAAACATTTCAATCCAAGCACCCTGATTTCAATAAAACACAAAATCAAGTTTATTAACTACAGAAAGAGCGATTTTAAGTGATTACAAGTAATGAGGCATAAAAGTCAGAATTGGTTATAAAGAAATAAAAGATAAAACACAAACTAATATGTAACTTAACAAGCTAGGGTTTCAGAGTAGCAGCTGTGTTAGACTGTATCTGCAAAAAGAACAGGAGGACTTGTGGCACGTTAGAGACTAACACATTTATTTGAGCATAAGCTTTCGTGAAATACTCCTGTTCTTTTAAGAAGCGAAGTGATTTTAAAGCAAAAGTCTCTCTCACCACGTGTCAGCAGTCTTACTGGCTAAATTCCTTTCAGATAGGATCCTTCCCTCCGTCCAAAGCGGTTTCTTTGTTCCTTAGGTGTTGTTGCTGCCGTGGGTAGAGAGAAAGGGAGGACTCTTTTGGGGTGTCTGTTCCCCATTCTTATACCTTTTCCTCTTCTTTGAGAATTGTCTCCAGCTGGGATTCAGGAGATAGAAAGTCCGTGAGGACGGGAACTTCCAACTGTTTATTTGCCAAGGTGTAAATTTCTCGCTCACACCCTTTTTCCTGCCAAAGAATGGCCACTTAACCAGGTGACAGTCCATTTGATTTCGTTGACACTGGCTGAGGCATCAGTTTGCCTGAGGAACTGGTTGGTGGCTACTTCCCTAGGTTTGGAATATGAATCTTATAAATTCACATACAATGTTGCCACACATTTTACCAGGACAATAAAGATCAGCAAATCCTGAGTTTTCAGATGATACTTTACAAGCCAGAGTTTGTACAGAACGTATCATGGTGGACATACGGATACAGACTGTCACAGACTTCCCATCCAATAGTTTTGCCACAGGACAATCCTTCACGTTGGAGGTAAGTGTAGTGTATTATCTCTCACATCTACATTGGGCTTGTGCAGGGCCACCCATCAGGTGCTAGGAAAAGCTCTGAGGGACTCTACCTTTTTAATTGTTATGGGTTCCTTCCCCCGAATTTTGCTTTGAGTTTTGGGCTTCAAATGAAGCCTGAAACTAAAAGTGACACCACTAATTCTCCTCAGACTTGACATCAAACCCACTAGCTTTGCATAGTCTCATCTTGTAAAATGACCCAGACGTTGTAGATCATCTAGGTGACATTTTTAGATTAAGGAGAAGCACAAGAACAAAGAGCCAATGTAATGTCCCCCAGCAGAGAGCGGAGAAAGAGAAAGTGTGTGTGTCCTGGTCTAACAGGCTGCAGCAACTCAGAAGAAAATGGCTCATCTCTGCACACAGGGAGAGTTTTCAGGAATTTAAAGGTGCAGAACACAGACCAAAAAAAAGTATTGTGGTTTCACAGCTGCGTTCAGTCCAGCCCTGTCTCAATTCCACGTGACATCTAGTATTTCTCAGATTTAAAGTAGAGATGGGGACAAACTCCAGAGTTGAACATTCCTGAAATTTACCAGGGGAGGGGCAGATTTAGCAAACTGTTCCTTTCTTAGTAATGGGCTGGACCAAAGCACTGGATCCAAACCTATGGCAGGTCTAGCTGGGTAACAAAGTAGATTACCTTTTGTTTGCAATGTGCTTGCCCCATGAAATGACCTGTGGTTTCCCTGCCTGCTGCCGGGGGCACTGTGTTGCACAAGGATGCAGAGAGAGTCATGCTGTCTCTCTTGCTGTCATGGAGACTTGATATTAGTTCTTTCTTGTTGCTTTCATTAGTCTGAAACCAAAAGCTACCCTTGATTGAGAAAAGCAGGCTTTGCTCTCTGGCTGGGGGATGGTGGGGGGGACGACTGTAACTAAGAGATCGGACCTCGAGAGCGGGATTGCAAACCCACAGCCAAAGCGTGAGCAAATCTCAAGGCCACGTGAGACGGAGAGACACGTGGGATGCTGCACCTAACACTCTGCAGCGGAAGTCAGATGAAAGCTTATGCCCAAATAAATCTGTTAGTCTTTAAGGTGCCACCAGACTCCTTGTTGTTTTTGTAGATACAGACTAACACGGCTACCCCCTGATAAATGGCAGCTGATTCTCTCTGACGCCTCTGCATTTAAAGGTGCAGCACACCAATATCTTCCCTTTCCCGTGACACAGCTCTGCACCTCCTCCCCCCAAACGCTCCCTGCCCACTTGGCATTGGACACGTGGCTCCAGCTTTCCTGCAAACTCCTTTGCCTGCTTCAGTGCAGTCTCCGTGGGATGCTTGTCAATGCTGGAGGTGCTATTCCTGCTTCCTTGCTGCAGCAGGACCTTCTCTCTTGCCTCCAGCTGTCTTCACTGGTTCCCGGTGCTCCAATGGACATTCAGCCTGGCCTCCTCCCCCCCCCCCCCCCCCCCCCACAGCCTCCCCTGCTGCCCCGACTGCCCCTTCGCCCTGCTGTTCTGATGCCTTGGGAACCCTCATTGCTCACTAACCATGTACACCATTTACGTTGCATCTGAAGCGAGAGGTGTGGGCGGCGAGGGGCTATTTTTAGACTTCTGCTACACTGATGCTAACTCATCCGGAGCGACATGATTCAAGAGCCACGTTTCCCTCCATCCCACCCGGTGCTGGAGTTACCCCACTGCTGATCCCTGGACAGGAAAGAAAGAAAGGCCGAGTCTTGAAAGAGCGGCTGCGGTAGCAAGCCCTCAGACGCTGCAGGCTGCCCTCCTCTCTTGCTGTCTGTGCTGTCCCTCATGGAGGAGATCGGACATCCAGCCTTTCCCCGCACAGTGCTGGTTAAAGCCCGGCAGGCGGGGGAGAACCTGCACATCCACGCAGGCTTTGCCATAACCCCAATAGGGCTGCGGTGATTCCCATAGCAGCTTTTGTGCTTGGGGCACTTGTCTACTAGGACTGAGGCTAGGGTGACCAGATGTCCCGATTTTATAGGGACAGTCCCAATATTTGGGGCTTTGTCTTATATAGGCTCCTATTACCCCCCACCCCATCCCGATTTTTCACACTTGCTGTCTGGTTGCTCTAAGCAAGGCGGAGACTGTGCCCACGCCTGAAACTGTTTCACGCCAGCTGTCAGAGGGGAATGAGTTTCCAGTCACTTCTAACCTGGGCCAGAGAGAGGAAGGGTCTGTGTGTTCTGTTCCTAGGGCTGCTCGAATGCCACCGAACATCCAGTCACATTCTCGTTTACCAGCTGCTTGGGAAGGTTCTCCCGGACAGGTGTACATTCCCACAAACGTTCGGGGTTATGGCTTCTAATTGCACAAATATCTCCCCCTCCCTATCTTCCCAGGTGTCTGAACAGCACCCCCTGGGTGCTTCCATACTCTATGTAAATAACGATAATTCACTGTCCATTAATCGCCTTTTTGTCATTCCTTTTTCTCCACTTAATAGATCAGGAACAGAAACAAAGCCATGTGGTTTAGATGACCCATCACATACCCTGAGAAATGGATCAAGTCAACAGTTTCTGGACACCCAAGAGGCTCAAAATAGCCCTTCCAAACGAGTCCGCGAATACTTATGGCTAAGGCTAAGATTATGCCACGGAATCCGTGACTTCCAGTGACCTCCGTGACATTGGGGGCCCCGGCAGCTGACCAGCTGCCAGCCCAGCCTCCACGGGCAGTGGGGGACCCTCTCACAGCTGCCCAGCAGCTGTGGGTGGTGGGACCCCCGCAACTGACCAGCCACCGGCACTGGTGGTGACCCCTGAGCTGCCCAGCGGCTCCATCGCCAGGAGCAGCCACCCCTTCCCCGCAGCTCCCAGCCGGAAGCAGCAGAGAGACCCCGAGCTGCTCAGCGGCTGCAGGTGGGGCCCCCAGCTCCCAGCCCTGCAGGGCGGCAGGGGGACCCCTCCTAGCCACTGGGCAATGGGGTCCCTGCGGCTCCCACCCGCTGCAGGGCAGGGCCAGGATGCTGGACCCTCCCCCCCGCACTCCATTTTGTCAGGGATGTTTTTAGTAAAAACATCAGGGACAGGTCACCACTTCTGTGATTTTTCATTTATTGCCAGTGACCCGTCCCTGAGTTTTACTAAAAATACCCCTGACAAAATCATCGCCTTACTTACAGCTACCGAACCCATAGGAAGGCAAATCTTCACACACAAGGGCTGGATTTGCCAGATAATTAGTTCACAGGGAATAATTTGACCGGCTCCTTCATTCTCAATCCCAGGGGGGATATGGTCCCCCTCATCCAGTTTAAAAGGCAGTGTCAAATATTTGGGCTCCGGAGAGCTGAGAATTTCAGGCTAGAAGCAGAACAGTTGCACTGGTTTTTGTTTTGTTTTAAAGCTGGTTTCAAAATAATCGTTCAGTACATTCTGTGCCTTTCCTGCCCAGAGCTCTGACAGCTCTAATCAACCTAAAGTGGGACTCACATTAGCCAGGCTGAAGTGACAGAGCTGCTTTCCCGATGAATAACGGGGCTGTGTCACCAGCCCAGAAACAGGTCCTTTCTAGAGCAAGGCAGCCAAGTGTGCACGGCTCTCATGGAAGGGAAACGGGGGAGGAGAGGACTGGATAGCTCAGAGGACTGGGAATGGGAAGGAACGTCAGAGATCTTCCTTCCTAGCTGGGCTGCCAGTTCTGATGCAGCCTGGGTCAGAAGTGACTGACAGTCCAAGCCCCCAATGTGAAGTGTGTTGATGGTCACAGTCCAGCTCCTAGAGGACAGGCATTTGTATATGACTTCCCCCTTCCCCCTCCCGCCGCCACCACCACCACTACCACACACACTAGCCAGCGACCTTAAGAGAGATGCCAGGAACTGCAGAGTCATGGAAACTCCAATGCTCTCTGGCCCTGAGAGGAAGTCACAATGGGTCAGACTCAGGGCTGAAGTAAACATCCTGGGGGTGCAGTGCAGGGAAGCTTGCACTTGTTTTCTGTGGCTAAATAAAGCCAAGCCCGCCAGCGGGCTTTATCCCACCGTGTCTGGGAAAGAGCTGGCGGCCATTTTGTTTTCAGACATGCTGGGATCTAATTTGGCCATGCAGCACCCTAATAACCACGTGCCATTGCTGATCATACATCACCGGTGATCTCCTTAGGGTCTGAGCCGCACGGTGGGCTTTGGATCCCGCCCAATGGCAAAGCACGTCCTAAAGATGGACCATTATTTACGTGTTTCCAGGGGGGCTGGAACAACTTGTATAGTGGGGGGGCTGAGAGCCATAGAACCAACCGTAAACCCTGTATATAATGAAATCCACTGCAAGCTAGAGGTCCAGCACCCCTGCTTCCAGCACCTACACGTTTCTCTTAGGAAAGCTCCTTGGGTGGCATATTTAGCCAATCCCAGGACTCTGCTCCAGCCCCTCGGAGAGGCATCTCCTGATCACTTATTTATGTATTGCCCCAATCCATGAGTCTCGCTCGTTGACTCCTGGCTGCCAGGGAATGCTTGGGCCATCAGCACCGTACCTCTCTCACCGGAGCTGGGGTCCCCATGGGGCTGGCTTCACTAAGTGTGCGAGTTCTGCTGATGTCATTTCCCCCTCCTGTCTGCACGCTTTTTTATTGCACCAAGGGGGATGGTTCTACAGCTGGCAGGAATTCTCATACAAGCTGGTGATGCTGTGAGTCTAGGACTCCTTGATTCATCCATTCATGCGCCAGTTATACACACACACACACACACGGTGCTATGACTACCGACCATCTCCCACAAGCACATCTGCCTGCCCACACATGAGCACAGGCATCCTTTCCTAGCTGCTCCCTAGCATTTATACTACACCAATCCATGTGGTATCTGAATTACCCCACCCCCACACTTACACAATAAGTCATACACTAGCAAATAAGAGGAAGGAAATGTCAAGCTCCTAGCAGAGATCTCATTTCATCTCTTGTCTTTGCGGTGCCGAGGAAATCTCTGAGGTCTTCATTTTCCATGTGGAGATCTTCCCTGGGACAAGAAGAACAGGAGTACTTGTGGCACCTTAGAGACTAACAAATTTATTAGAGCATAAGCTTTCGTGGACTACAGCCCACTTCTTCGGATGCATTCCCTGGGACAGACTCCCGATGCCACTGATGTTACAGCATGATCTATAACTTGGCTGGAAATGTAAACGGCTCTTCAATGACTCAGTAATGACACAACCAAGCAGCAGAAGCATTGATCTGCACAGCCTGGGGAGGGGTTCTTCTGCGCTCACGGTGCCAACCTGCGAAGCAGATGGGTCTGTGAGCGTTTCATTCTCACCCACCCCCCTCTTGTTTAAAGGGCCAGACAATGTGCTTGCAAATGAAGTTACTGGGGTGAAACGTGACACACTGGAACCCGATTCTCCTCTTGTTTACAGCAGATTTACTCTGGTGTAACTCTACTGATTTACTCCTGACTGACACTGGGGTAAATGAGAGGAATCAGGCCCCATGATTGCACCTGGGAATGCAAATTATTGATACAGGGCCTGTTCCTGAGCCTTGAGCGCTCTATGCACGGAGCCCAAGGTACGGAGGAGATTGGCCTGTGGTAGCTTGGTGCTTTCCCAGATTGGCTGCCTCCTTTTGCTCTAGTTTAAAGCTTTCATTAAAACAAAAATTAATCTCTAGGTCCCGTGGTGCTATCTGCCTGAATCTGCAGAGGGCCTGAAACAACAGCTCAAAGTGGTATTATCTGCTTCCATTCACCTCAATTGGATGTTAACCCTGAATCCTAAATGATAGCAGTATATCCATGAACACTTACATTTTTGGCAGCTGATTAAGGTATGCAAACAAAAAAAAAAGGAGAGGGACAATCATGTTATAAGGACCTGTTCAGATCCTTATAATTTTGGCATGATGAGTTGGTGCAGCTTGAGAGATGGAGTTTGGGAAGTGGGTGGAGATTGTGAGAGTACCACATTTTTTTATTTTTTTTTGGTGTAAAACAAACAGCCTTGAGGATATAGATACAAGATGAATCTTAGGTTTGGCAAAGTTTCTTGTTTTTATTTTGCTGGGGAGCAGGAAGAAGGGGTGGGGCTGGATTCTTTTGTTTCCTAAATCTCTCTGGGTTGTGATCTCTGAAGAGCAGGACGCTGTGTCCCCAAGTACAGCGTCTATGCCTATGATACCTGGGTTATATCACAGTATCGCAGGTATAACCCTGTATCGAGCAGTCTAAAGTGCTGTCTCTACTGGGGGTTAAGGTCAGCATAACTATTTTTCACACCCCTGAGTGACATAGTTATACTGAAGTAAGTGTGTAGTGTAGACCTGGCCTTAGTTAAGTCAAATCTAGAGGCCACCGCTACAGCTCTATCATGTCGCAACCAGCCCATCTGCTAATATAGTGGTGATGAGCCCTACACTTCATCCCAGGGGCCAGACTTTCCCATGGAGAGTTCCTGATGGAGAGGCACTTAGTGTTCTAGATCTGATGATAATATTACTGTATAATGTCTCTAAACCAAAGCTCATTGTTGTAATGAATATTGCTGTCTCGCTGATATTTACATGGCAGTGATTTGTAAACCTGTTTGAACTTCCTAAATAGATTGAAAAAAAAAAAACCAGATTCACGTTCCAGACTCGTGTTTGGCAGCCAACGATCTGACTACGTTTTTGCTATTGCGAAAGGCAAGCACAAGTCCAGCCATACCAGTTTGTTTGGGTTGAGGTGACGCTTCTGCTCCATTCATTCCCCAGGCTTTGCTGCCCCACCAGCTCTCCATACAAATGCAGCTGATACCGAGGTGAACAATCACAGCCAGCGGCAGAAAGCCTTCACACCCGTTGGGTCAAGAATCAGTGTTTTAAACTATTGATGTGTTCGCACCATTTCAACACCGTCTTAAAGGGCTCTAAACATGGATCTGCCCAGTAGCCTCCGCTGACGAGCACTGCAGAGTAGGGCTGGCAGAACCGAGAGACCCAGCATTCAGAAATGCAAGTAACAGAGCATGGCGTGACACCAAGGCTTGTATGGTGCGGTGCTCAGGTGGGATGTATGGCAGGCATCCAAGAGCAGCGAGGAGTCTTGGGCCACGTTTAGAGTGAGATGTAAAACTCGGGCCCTGATCATTCAAAGGCCCCGGCTAGGAGAATCTGAGTGTTAACCTCAGAGTCCCGAGAGTTCCAGCGGCAGCACTTCCATTCTGCCTCCCTTCATTCCCCTTGTATTATTCACTTGCTTACAGCATTCTTCATTCATCCTGCACTACTGTGCTCTGTGCTCTTACGCTCCAGCCCAGAGGTGGCCGCATTTCATTATAATTCAGATGTAATTCAGGAGACAGCGCTTTCTCAGATGCCGGTCCGAGACTGTGGCATGAAGGACCCCAGGCACTAAGGACAACACAAACCTCCCCACCTTCCACTCCAAGTGCAAGGCACATTTCTTTGGCCTGCCTCCTCTGACAGATACATAGCAACAAGTACATTTAAAAAAAAACAAACCCAACCTAAACAAGAGACTTCACTGCACACACTCATAGTCAAGTGGCTTAATGCTCTACTGGAAGGTGATCTGAGACTACAGCAATGGAACAGTTCAGGTACTATCCCCCTCCTCTGCTTCCATTGGATACTGGCAGAAGTAGCACCCCCTGACCATAGGCCATTGGTGGGAACCAAACCTGGGATCTTCAGCCTCTGCTACTTGAGCTAAAGGAGTAACTCCATTATCTAGCAGCTGTAGTAGGTTCTTAGCCTTTTCTGTGGACCAGCCACTAATGGGGGACAAAGACCCACATTCTCCTAGTGGACAATGCGACTGCCTGCTTCACGTCTCATGCTCAGGGCTAGTGTCTGAATCCCATCCCCAGCAGCTGGCAGGATGATCCTGTTCTGCACACGTACGAGAGTTGTTTGTACTATAAAGACCAACGGAAATTGAAGCACAGGGGTTTGAGTGATGGTACCATCAGGCTGAAGTAGCGTCCTCCACCCACTGATTTCTGCTCAGATGCTACCGGCACGTACAAGTCTCCCTGTCCCGAGCGCCTGCTGTCAGGTGAAAAATGGATTCCGCTAGATCATTCTTGTCACTACAACAGACTAGGTTGTGTTCGTTCTTGATGGACCCCCTACTGCCTGTGCTCCTCCCGAGCATGGATGGGACGTGAAATGCAGTTTCTGGAGCTAGGATGTACATGCAAACACTGTGGACGTGACTCTCTGATGCCAGTGAATAGTTAGGGATTGCAGCCCATGGACAGCTGGATATCTGCCCCCGGGCTGCATCGCCAGTCTGTGTCTCCCTTCAGCTGTTTAGTCAGGGTACAGACCTTGTTAGTGAGCAGTAACTGGAGTTCACTCTGGACTGATACTCTAGACACCACAGAGGCTTCTAAATGCTGGAGAACACACTGCAAGCGAACAGCTCACACAGGGGAAGCCCTACTAGATACCTTATGGTTGGAGGCATCAGCTAGAGAAGAGGTTCCTCACTTTCTTTTGCTGAGCCTCCCTTCAGAGATTTATGTCCCATGTGTGCGCCCTTCTTTCTAAGAAACAGGGTGCAGGGCGCCTGGAACCCAAGGGGCCAGGAACCCACGGGGGGTGGAGGGATACTCACCATATGGCAGCTGGGGAACCTTCCACACCCTGCTGCACTTGGGTGGTCTCAGCTGCTGGGATGCTGCTCCCTGCCCACCTTGCTCCCCCCACCCCGCCCCCACCATGCAGGGGAAGTGAAAGGGACCGCACTGAAAGGGCTGGGGTCAGGAGGGGAACTGTGAGTACTGCCTCCCCTGCTGTGCCTGGCCCCCTCCTGGCCCTTCAGCAGAGCCCCGACTGATTTCCCTGCGCAGGCTCTGTTTGGCAGGGGAAGCGGACAGGGCTCCGTGCCCCAGGGCCAGGGTCAGTAGGGGGCTCTGTCTGGTAGTGGGGTCAGTACTCCCGGGCTGCAGCCTCCGGTTCCCGGCTCACAGAGTCCCACCGGCCTCACCCAGCAGAGGAGGGGAACAGCTGTAACAGCAGTGGGGGAGTGACGCCTGCAGGAAGCTTGGGAGGACAGACTGGGGGGATTTTGGCTGAAGTAAGCAGCAGTCAGACGGGTTCTGCTGGATTTTTTTATTCAGGAAAACCCCTTAGCTCCGCAATCTTATTCTACGCTTCCCCTAAGCGCCCCCTAGTGTTCCCAGGTGTACATTGCACCTCTGAGCTCCTCTCTACTTCTCAAGCTAAGTGAGTTGACGCCTTGCACAAGAGGGCCAGTTGGCCCATGAAAAGTGGGGTGCATGACGGGGGAATCCTCACATGTTCAATGAAACTGGGGTACTGGGAGCCAGAGAGCCAAGCGGAGAGTGGCATGCGAATGCGGTCGCAGCCGCACACCCTTGCTGTGGCAGCTGGGGGAATAACTTCCTCCTTCATTGTCTAGTCTCCAGGGACAGCAGCAACTTGAAAATAATGTTAATGATGATCAGCCTCTCTGATAGACAGTCCCTGGTTGTTGGCTGGCTCCAGCACTCCAGACGGCCTGATTTTTAACTCGCCTGGTGATATACAACTGCAGATATTTGTGTTCTGCCCTACGGCCAGACCGGCTGTTACCTGTAGGGGTGACCGGCCCTATCTCCATCTCTAACACAACCACAGGGATGTTCTGTCTTGTCTCCAGGCACGACTAGTACGTCCCCAGGAGTATTCTGCCCCATCTAGGCACTGCTGATTTGTCTACAATGCCAGTGCTGATACCACAGCCCCAATGAAGAGCACTGATTCCATCTTTCGCCTCGCTGGACTTTATGAAAGATGCTAATGCTTACTCAGCCCACTCTACAGATGGGGAAACTGAGGCCTGCCTTACCTACAAAATTACACCAGGGTGAGATTTTAAACTGGGTTACTTAAACCAGTGCAATTCTGTGTGTGGACACTCTGAAATCAGTTTTAAAGCATCTTAAACCAATATAAGTGAAGTTGGTTTGTAATCAGTTTCAGCTAAATTGATTTAAGGGCTTGTCTACACAAGTGTTGTACAGCGTTAACTGCACCATTATAGCCACATGTAGTTAATGAAGTACAAGGCCCCCTAATGGGGCTACAGTTCCACCAATATAAATGTACTTACTCTGGTCTAGCTATTCCTGCGAGAGAAGGGGAAAAAGCTATGCCAGTATATGCCACTAGAGGTTGTATCTGTATAACGGTACCAGTTTAAAAAAAAGTAAAGAAAAATCAGACCTATCAAAAATAGTTCTACTAGTACAAAATCTGTGTGCAGGCCAGTCCGAGGCATGTCCCCACTGGGGTAGAGGTAGGGCTTGCACTGATTAAACTAAATCAGTTTCTAAATCCATTTAGTTAAATTGGTGCATACGCTCAGGGTACGTCCACACTGCAAGCAGAAGTGTGAGCACAGCTCAGGCAGGGATACCTGCGGCGGCTTCAATTTAGCCAGCCTGGCTAAAAATAGCAGTGTCCATGCACTGGCAAGTGCTTCAGCAGGGACTGCACAAGCCCACCGGGACCCTGGGTACGTACTTGCGTTGCTAGCCCGTGCTGAAGCGCGTGCTACCTTGTCTTTACTGCTAGCTCCAGCCATGCTAGTTAGATGAAAGCTGGCATGGGTATGTCGACCCAAGGTGCAGTCACACCACTGATTGCAATGTAGACAAAGCCACTGCGTGCACACAAGCCCTACGGGACAGGAGTATCTTGTCCATGGTGGCAAACTCAGTCTGCAGCCGAGCTGGGAATAGACCCCAAGCCTCTTGACTCCCAGGCTGGTGCCCTTTCCACTAGACTACACTGTCTCCCTCGGCAGGTGCCTGTAGACATTTTCCAGCCTTTACCGAGGCTCTGCTGCTCTGACACATAGCGACCTTGCTTTCCTCTGGAAACTCACCCGACCCCTGCTGCCCACTGTCAGCTCCCGGGCTCTGCCTCAAGCCCAGGGCCGTGCTAGTCTCATATCAAGGCCCTTCGGTGGAACCCAGCCCAGTCCGACGTGTAACAGACACAAGGAGCCAGGGCATAAGACGCTTGAAGCGACAGAGGAATTAAATTTCTTTGCCATCCCTTTGTTTTCACGGCTAAATACCAAGGAGGTCAATAAGCTAAAAACACACTTGCGAAGCAGGCTAGCCACAGCGCTGTCTGGGAGCGTGCTAAATATCCCTCTGCCATGGGCAGCATGGGAGCACCATGCTCTGTCCCGGGGCTTATTAATTAATGATACGAGCCGGGCAGAGGAGCGGCTGTTTCAACTGACAGATAGAGCACAGAGCTGGGGAATTTTCTTCCATTATGCAAAGCGGATTTGAATAATTAAAGTTCCAGCGATACTTTCTGCCATTTTTTATGCTGTTGTGGGAGCAGGAACCAGAACAGCAAGTCCCAATTCCTGGGAGAGGGTCACCAGGGCAGGGCTGTCTCTGGGGTAGTGTCCCTCATAGCAGAGAAGGGACAAGACTTGGGTGTTGTCATGGGCGGCAGGTGAACCCCAGGCTCGGGGAGGCTAGCCCCCGTCCTGGACCACCCCTTCTACCCGAAGCCCTGCCCCTCTCGTCCAGAGTCCCCCGCTCCCAGCACAGCAGCCAGGCCCCCCACACACACACACCCAGGCTGCCTGAGCGCCCCCAGCCCCAAAACGCTGGGCAAGTGAGTGGGCAGCACACCCCTCCATCCCCAGTATGCTAGGCAAGCAGCGTGGCCTCCCTCCCCCATCCCCGGAGAGCAGGCTGGCCCTCAGTAGCCCCCCAGCCTGGGACCCCGCCCACAAGGGGGAAGAGCCCCCCGCCACAGTACAGCCCGGGAAGCAAGAAGGGGCTTGGGAGCGGAGCATG
The DNA here is from genome assembly GCF_013100865.1 of Trachemys scripta elegans. Lineage (NCBI taxonomy): Eukaryota > Metazoa > Chordata > Testudines > Emydidae > Trachemys > Trachemys scripta. The sequence continues at coordinate 14,357,618 of NC_048316.1, forward strand.
GGCGGGGTCATGGAAGGCTGTTTGGGGAGGTACAGCCTCCCCCTGCCTTCGATACCTGCTGCACATGGGTGTCGTGAATAGGAAGGGGTTTCTTTATTGAGGCTCTGGACTAGGGGAAACTTTGCATCCCAGCCTGTACCACTTCATGTCACCACCCAGGGGCTCCTGAATCAAGCATTTGTGGAAGGCCCTGCTGACTCCAATGCTAGGTTGATCCCCAGCCCCAAGAGGGCCTGCTGGGTATATTTAGTGTTACAAGTTTATAAGGAAAGAAGAGAATCTGCTAACTGAATTAAAAATCCTAACACATCTCTTAAGAGACAGGCTGGAGATTGGCCCTTTTATGTTTGCCATGAAGATCTCTGGTGATACATAGGTAGTATTGGCCAGAAGGACCATTAGGATCATCTCACATGACCTCCCGCGTCACATGGGCTAGAGAACCTCTCCCCCACCCCCATGATTCCTGACTCAAACCCAGAAACCGGTGGCCTTTTTTCAAAAGACAGCCTTTCTCCATGTAAAGTGATGGAGAATCCACCACGTCCTGCGGGAAGCTGTTCCAACAACTCGTGAGCGTCATTGATACCAACACGGGCCTTCGGTCAAACTGGAAATAAGGCTTCAATCCTCTCAGACATGTAACGGTGCAGTACCCAGAAAATAGGCATCCCCATCTCAAACGACATCCTTTGCAGGAACGAGCCATGTAAAGCCCTTGGTTATGTTGGACTCAGGTACTTGATGGACAGTTTTTGACCTCATCCCTCTGTGGGTCCGAGTGCTCATTGATTCTCATTGATTTCAACACACAGACCCTCAGCGGCTTTTTGATGCTGGGCATTGAATCTATTGAGATAAATCTGACTCGTGACAGGCAGTATTTCCAGGGCTGGGAGACCTGGGTTCACGTCCCAGGTCTGCCTTGTGGATTTGAGTAAATTACTAATTAACTTCACTTGCCATTTCCCATCTATAAAAACAGGAACAAGGTTCCCAAGCCCACATTGTGCCGTGAAGGATTAATTAATGTTTGTGAAGTGCTTTGAACATGGAAAGTACTGTGTGGTTATTATTATTATTAGACACATAGACCCACTCTCTCAGTGTCTCTGCCGAGGCTGTCAAGAGTGGCTGATTACCACACTGAACGTATTCCAGGCCTGCTTATGTGTTTACATAACAGACGATGGACAGAAAATGTAACATGCAAATGCAGGGAAATGCAGGTTTCACAGACCTCCTTGCTGTTCCCACGAGTGGGGGTGGGGGGAACTCTTCTTCCGAAAGGATGAGACGCAATCGCTCGGCCCGTGCCATTAAAAATTAAATACCCTCCTCCGAGAGCCACTGAAACCCACGGCTGAGAAAATGGATCTAGTGCCTGCACCGTGCTCCAAAATGGAGCGTGTTGACTTTCTTTGCCGATGCTGCCCTTTATATTTCAGCACCTGGCTCCCACAGAGGGGTGTCAAACAGAGACACAACATTCACAGGGAGGCAACACAACTGTCGGAAGTGGCTCAGAAGCTGCCAGGGTCTCAGGGCAGTGATGACTGGAGAGATCAGCCCCCACTGGGACACTGGATGCAAACCCACCTGCCTCGGACATTAAGGGCTCTTGGATTTGAGTTCAGAACCGGAGTCCACGGCCCCAGCCTGTCTCTCGTGATACCCAGCTGAAAGTTAACCGAGCTGCTGGGAAGGGTGTGGGAAAGGTCCGTATCCAGGATCCTTGCGTCAGCTGCAGATTAACCGTGGATCTGTGGATCCCAGGGTTTGTCACCAAAGAGCATCAGCCAGCAGCGATCCTCACACCAGATTGGTTCCAGTCCAGACACTGGTGTAGCCTGCAGCCCAGGCCTTAGGAACAACAGGTGATAGCAGAGTGTCTACATGGCCTGTGAAGTGCATGAGAGATGGAGCAGGATCAGCCCTGCTTGCCGTGAGGAATGGCCAGCAACAATATCAGCGATGGGAGGAAGTGAATGGTCTTGCCCTGCCTTCTCCAACGCACCTTCAGTCCACAGAAGCTGTAAGGTGGGCCAGCCCAGCCCTGCCCACCCCAGAGAGCATCTGATCAGGGGCAGCAGAAGAAGGGGGCTGGCCTTGCTCCTTGCAAGAACCTGGTAACCAACACCAGCAGAGGGCTACGCAGCCCTCCCACCTTGCAGAATCCTTGAGCTCCGAGCCCGAAGGTCCACACTGCAATTAAACAGCCCCTTCGCCCAAGCCCAAGTCAGCTGGCATGGGCCAGCCATGGATGTCTAATGCAGTGTAGACATACCCTAAAAGGCTTAGGCTGGGAGTGAATGTGGAGCAGGAAGGCACACAGCAAGCTAAAGACCTAACCGACCACAAGGAAGGTTTCTGACTCAGGTTCTCCACTTGCTATAGATGAGATAATTCCATCCTCGCTTGAAAGGACCCTAGGAAGCCTGGGGCATTTTGAAAATCCCACTAGGCATCTGTCCACATCTTTAGCTTTCAAAATCTGGTTCCACCCTAGTGCATGGGCTGTTGCATCAACTTTCTTATCAGCGATCGGCCCAGGTTGCAAAGTTCAGCTCCCCAGCGCTCTGGGGTGTTTGGCTCCAGGGTTTTGGTTCAGCTCACGACCCAGATAAAAGCCAGCTGGAAAGTTTAGATTCAGATCAGGCTCTGATATGGAACCAGCTGTTTGGGTAGAACAGGATCGGCCACTCAAAGGGCTGCTGGTTTATTATGGCATTTCTTTAGGATAAACTACAGGCGGGTTATGGTGAAAAAGCCTTGACCATTTGAGCTGGTAATTTAGAATCAGACCACGACGATGTATCGGCCTCTCACATGCTGTGCCATCGCATTGCAGTGCGACGCTGTGATAATGCAGCATTAGCTTTTATATCACTCAGCCGATTTCTAACAAAAAATAAGGATGACCCCAAACAGAGCTTTTAACCCCAAAAGGATGGTGAGCCAGACGCTGCCTGAAATCCACGAGAGGGACTCTGCTATTCATTTCACAATGGAAGGCAATCGGCTACCATGGGGACGGATGGCAGGATAAACCCTAAGATAGAAAGAAAGATCAATAGACGCCCACTAACAGTCTCTGGGCACCAATGATGTAGTGATATAACAATTGTCATCGTACGACAGTTTTTTGCTGCAGGATCAGTGAAGAAAGGTAGCACTTCTAAGACTTCCACACATAAACCTTAGCAGGAATGAGATAAGATTGTGAGAATGGACCCCTGTCGCCACCCCCACCACATGCTTCCCTTCCACCAGGGGGTTGGAATTCAATATCTGCGCATCATAAGCTTTATGGTTTCCATCACATGCCCTGTTTTATCTTCATCTCCTGGTTAACAGTGTGTTTCCTTTGCAGCAAGGAAGGGTGGATCTCAAAGGGGGTTGTGCATTTTGAAAAGGTTCTGTAAATGCTCTGTAAATGTCTCATGATTTCCCCCCACGCAGAGGGCTGCAGGCTTTAAGGCTGAGATCCGATCCTTGGGTGGGGTTGAACCCTTTCCCCAAAGCTTGTTCACCTTATTCAAATTAACTGTCATCCCACAACATGCTCTATGATTATCACCGTCTGTTCCACATTTCCTGAGCTGGGTTCTCAGGCTGGGTAACATATGTCTAAAAACCGTACAGAGATAGTCAAACTAATGAGGCATCTGGTACGAATCTGCAGATCCCCCATATACCAACCCTGCTGCTCTCGCCTCCTTCAGATAAAGGTGAGCCAAAAAGGAGCAGGCTATCTTGCGGCGTAATCTCAGAGGGCCTTAACCCTACAGCTCCTTCTACCAGGATCCTGTAGATTTCTAGAGGTAGCTCATTATTGGATGGATGTTCCATAACAAAGGCACCTCCCCCTGGAAGTGGATTGCAGCTTGAGAAATTGCCACTGACTGTTGTAGTCCACTTGATGCATCACTGCCCAGGGTCTGGGTCTGTTACATGGGCATATTCGATGTTGCTGGAGTCTGAAGGAGGAAGATCTTATTGCTGAAGATGATCTCTGGGTGTGGAACCCCTTAATCCAACTGCAGAACACAGGTGAGTCAGCGATTTTATCTCCAACGTCTGCTGATGCAGCACAAATCTGGGATTTTGAGTCCCAGAAACACAGAGGATGCTTCTTGGGATGTGGGGGGAGGAGAGGTGGCAAGCCACCCCCTCTCAAGTCTCTAGAGCAGTCCTGAACACACGCAGAACATCAGTAAACCAAGATAAACACAATGGGAGTGTAGGCGGAGATGGGGAGTCAATGTTATGAATTTGCTGAAGTGTCAGCTAGATTTGACAGCTGAAATCTACCAAACTAGGCATGCCAGTTGGAAGTTATTGCCAACGTTTGAATGGAATTAATTACGATAACCCCTTCTATTGAGATGGGAGAACGCTAGCTCAGGCTATGTCTACCCAAGAGACCTGACTGTGGCAAAAATGTATGGGAGAGAGTTCTCCCGTCAACATAATAAACCACCCCCACTGAGTGGTGGTAGCTATGTAGCTCAGTGGTTTGAGCATTGGCCTGCTAAACCCAGGGTTGTGAGTTCAATCCTTGAGGGGGCCACTTAGGGATCTGGGGCAAAATCAGTACTTGGTCCTGCTAGTGAAGGCAGGAGGCTGGACTCCGTGACCTTTCAGGGTCCTTTCCAGTTCTATGAGATAGGTATATCTCCATATGCCGTTGTAGTGCTTTAATGAAGGTGCTCTAAGCCCATGGGCAACACCTCTCCCTTCGGCTAGTTAACCCACCTTCCCAAGAGGCAGTACAGATGTTGACAGGAGAAGCTGTTCCATCGGCATAGCTCCGTCTACGCCAGGGGTGAGGTCAGTATAACTACATCGCTCTGGGGTGTGGATTTTAGCTGAAGTCGCCATCACTTAGGTCGAGCGTCTTCACCAGACCCGCTAAATCCACACCGCTGCATCGATCGCAGCAGCGCCGATTTAGCCGGAGGCGTAAACGTGACTTAAATAATCCTCCGAGGAGTGAGGCTGCACCTTGTTTTAAGCACTTTTCGGATTGCAGTCCTTGCTATTCTTAGTGTTTGGTTTGAAAATGGTTAGTCTTAAACATCCAAGCAATCGCTGACTGTTATTCTTTGAGGATCTCAAAGGCCAATTTACCTGGACTGGCAAAGGAGAAACACTCATTTAGGATTACTGGGTAAAAATCCAAAATATGGTTCCTTGGGGTCTCCCTAGAAAGAGCATAGATTCAACCAGGGAACTTTTAGTTATTTCTATTAAAGAACACAAAGAGAAACACAATCTCAGACAGGAAACCTCAACAGGACAGCTCTTCTGGAGTCTCCAGCTTCTCATCTGGTGATCTCAGTTTTATCACCTGTTTTCAGGGATGGTTAGAGAGGGAAACCCTCTAATTTCCCATTGAACAATTGGCAATCAGCTCTTGGATTTCAGCTCTTGGAGTTTCTTGCCTGCTTCGGTCAATATCTACTAGACGGTGTGGGTGTGTCAGAAAAGGAGCGAAGGTATTTTTTTATCTGAGGCTTTTTATGTTTTATTCATTTCAAGGATTGTATTTCTCTATTATCCAGACTAGTAATTGCAATTCCCTGCCTTTTAAAGGGATTTCTTGTCATATTTCAATGTTAGGTGTTTATCTCTTTCAATATTCCTTGTCCTGCTGGTGCTATACAATTCACATCACTTCTAGCGCGCAACCATCATTTGTTGAGAAAAGAAAATCCCTTATAATTCCTCTAACGGTTGTGGACATTTTTTGATTATATCCAGTACCTTTCATTTCACATTGTTCAGCACTTACTATATGCACCAGAGACATCATCCACACATAGAGAGAGACAGCATGTTTGATTCATAAGGCAGACAAATGTACAGTTTCTAATTTGGAGTGAAAACATGTGAATTGGACTTGAATCAGGAAACTTAACCCAACTAACACAGCAAGCCATTTCTAACTGGTTTAAGCTTCCCTACCCACCTCTGGAACTTGATTCACTCTCAAGATTAAATGGGTCACTCTGCATAGGAAAGCAGGGTGTTCCTCGGTCAACCTTTCGGGGGTTCTCACTGCCCATGCAGAGACACACACATGTGATCCATATGTAAATTGTGAGATCCTTGTCTAAATGACTAACAATCCTTTTATTTAGACATCTCCATTTGTGTTCCTGGGGGAAGAGAAACTTCAAGTTTAGCTTATCTGGGATTCCTTAGACAAAGTGTCTCACCGTGTGAAGCTCTGTTTTGCTCAATTTCTAGGTGGGGTTTAGAATGAGGCAGGCCCTGTTTGGGGAGAAACAGAGGTGGGCAACTGCAATCTAGCTTGTCATTGTGATAAAACAGCTTTTCAGATTTGAGAGGCAGAAGGAACTAGAGTTATGGACAATAATCAAGACCTATTTGACAGCTATACATCTCACAGGTGACAGCAGGGTCTGGTGGATGGGGCACTGGCTGTGGACCAAGAGGACAAGGCTGCTAATCCTGGTTCTCTAACATGCTGGGTTGACTTTGGGCATGTCATTCCCCACCTCTGTTCCCCTCCCCTCCTTTGTCTGTTTACATTCTCCTAAGCTCTTCCAGGGACTGTCTCTCAGCAGATGTGTGTGCAGTGCCCAGCACAATGGGGCCTTGATTTTGACAGGGGCATCTGGGAGCTCTCCCTATTAATTATGTGTATTATAGTAAATGCATTGTAGTTAATAATATATATGGAGATATACCTATCTCATAGAACTGGAAGGGACCCTGAAAGGTCATTGTGTCCAGCCCCCTGCCTTCACTAGCAGGACCAAGTACTGATTTTGCCCCAGATCCCTGGGTGGCCCCATCAAGGATTGAACTCATAACCCGAGGTTTAGCAGGCCAATGCTCAAACCACTGAGCTATCCCTCCTAACAATTGATGTGACATTGTTTCGGACTGGGGCGTTTGCTACCATCCCAGGATGTGCCAGCAGAACAAGTCACCCCTTTACTATCTTCACCTCACAAGTGCCCAAGAAGCTCTATCCTCCTTCTGATTGTTTTCAGCATTGCTTGGTACGTAGACGTTCGCGCTGATGCTCAGGAGAATTGCATGCTGCACAGAGCCCTACTTAGAACTATGGAAACTACAGGAGGACTGGGAAGCCCCACAGGTCCTTCCGTCACCTCCCAGAGACCAAAGCTGGATTGCTCCCTACCACCTGGTTTGCTAGAGCTTTGTCCCATCTGCTTTTAAACTGATCAGACCATGGGACTGTCACCACGCCCTTGGGGACACTATTCCCAATCTAAGGCCCCTAACAGATGGACGGACCCCTGCAGTGCGTGCAGTGGACACCACTGAAGCTGGGCTCCACACCTTCAGATCTCACCGTCACGAGGCCTCTCCTGATAACTAGCCTAAGCGCTTCTCTTCTGAATTTCATCCCACTGCTGTTGCTCAATATCTTGTGCCACCCTCAATAATTAGCCACCCTCCTTTGCATTGGCACACTTCAGTTATCATAGAATCATAGAACTGGAAGGGACCTCGAGAGATCATCAAGTCCAGTCCCCTGCACTCGTGGCAGGACTAAGTATTATGTAGATCATCCCTGACAGGTGTTTGTCCAACCTGCTCTTAAAAATCTCCAGTGATGGAGATTCCATAACCTCCATAGGCAATTTATTCCGGTGCTTAACCACCCTGACTGTTAGGGAGTTTTTCCTAATGTCCAACCTAAACCTCCCTTGCTGCAGTTTAAGCCCATTGCTTCTTGTCCTATCCTCAGAAGTTAAGAAAAACAAATTTTCTTCCTCCTCCTTGTAACAGCCTTTTACATACTTGAAAACTGTTCTCGTGTCCCCACTCAATCTTCTCTTCTCCAGACCAAACAAACCCAGTTTTTTCAATCTTCCATTATAGGTCATGTTTTCTAGACCTTTAATCATTTTTGTTGCTCTTCTCTGGACTCTCTCTGATTTGTCCACATCCTTCCTGAAATGTGGTGGCCAGAACTGGACACAATACTCCAGTTGAGGCCTAATCAGCATGGAGCAGAGCGGAAGAATTACTTCTCGTGTCTTGCTTACAACACTCCTACTAATACATCCCAGAACGATGTTTGCTTTTTTTGCAACGGCGTTACACTGTTGACTCATATTTAGCTTGTGGTCCACTATGACCCCCAGATCCCTTTCTGCAGTACTCCTTCCTAGGCAGTCATTTCCTATTGTGTACGTGTGCAACTGATTGTTCCTTCCTAAGTGGAGTACTTTGCATTTGTCCTTATTGAAATTCATCCTATTTACTTCAGACCATTTCTCCAGTTTGTCCAGATCATTTTGAATTTTAATCCTATCCTCCAAAGCACTTGCAACCCCTCCCAGCTTGGTATCATCCGCAAACTTTATAGTAGACTCGCTATGCCATTCTTTAAATGATTGACGAAGATATTGAACAGAACTGGACCCAGAACCGATCCCTGCGGTAGCGGGGTCCAGTCACCCAGTGCTTGCTGTTCAGGCAATCTCTGTGTACCTAGCTCTTTTAGCCTTTCCTCCAGTGAGCCACTGCCGTTGATGGTTGATGCTGCTCTGCTATGAATTCGCTCCAGTTTTGCCCCCTCCTCCCTTCCACCGCACCGTGCGCTGATATGCAGCTTCCCTTGTAGCTCTTCCAATGCTATTAACTTTCCGCCTCCCTGCTGCTCCAACATAACACTGACTCTGCCGCTCTAGTATGTATTTCTAAGGTGCTATCTCCGTGGTAGTGAATCACCTTCACCTGCCCGTTCCCATGCCAGGCCTCGCCTTTGAATTCTGGCAATCTATGACAAGTGGCAGTTTGGGCAAACATGCAGTGTCCTCTAGACGGAGACTGCCAAACTCATGTCACTTGTGACTGAAGTCACATTTGTCTTTCATTCACCAGCAATGACAGGATAGGGACCTGCCCGACTCACAAAACCAAACAATGGGAAACTGTGGTATAGAATCCTAAAATATTAAGGTTGGAAGGGACCTCAGGAGGTCATCTAGTCCAACCCCCTGCTCAAAGCAGGACAAACACCAACTCAATCACCCCTGGGTGCCAAACCTAGTTCTGATTGCCCCCTTCACCCTAAGCTTGCTCTGTTTATGACTGAGAGGAAGGTCCGGGTCAACCCAACCCCTCCGCAGGATGAAAAGAACTAAAGGTACGTCCACACAGCAATTAAAATCCCACGGCTGGCATGACTCAGGTCCGCATGGCTCAAGCTCAGGGGCAGTTTAAGGGCAGTGTAGACGTTCAGGCTCGGGCTGGAGCCCTGCCTCTGAGACCTGGCGAGGTGGGAGGGATCCAGAGCTCAGGATCTACACAGCAATTAAAACAGCCCCTTAGCCCAAGCCCGAGTTGGCTGGCATGGGCCAGCCGCGGGTGTTTAATTGCAGTGTAGACAGAGGAAGGCTCCCTGTTCCTTATGCCTGCCACAGAACTGGTCAAGGCTCCTGCTGAAGTTTGTCACCTGGGGCTCCAGCATCCCCTATCCACACACAGCCATGCAGACTGCTCCATGGAGATAACAATGGGGAAAATCCCCCGAGAACTTGCCAGCCAACATCCTTATAGAAAGTGCCTGTCCTGCAGCCCTCAGGGGAAGTACGAGTTAATGCAGCAACTATGAGAGGTGCATATCCTTTCCCTGCAATGGTCCGTTATAAGGGCTGCATGCTTCAGAGCTTAGGCAGGCTGAGATCATTTCACATCAGGGCCTCCTGGCCTCCTGTCATTCCCCCAGCAAGCTCACTGTGTGGCCCCCTCCGATCCTCCTTCATTTCAGTGCAACTTCCCCAACATCCACGCTGCCAGCAGCTCTGTGTCAACCCCCATTCCCATCCCCCCATGGCAAGGGCTCCATGTTCCCCTGCATTCCCACCTCTCTTCCATACCAGGATCTTCCAATGTCCCGCACACCAGGATTTCTGTGTGCCCCCCCTTGCTCCTCCTCAATATGAGCATTGGCCTGCTAAACCCAGGGTTGTGAGTTCAATTCTTGAGGGGGCCATTTAGGGAACTGGGGTAAAAATCTGTCTGGGGATTGGTCCTGCTTTGAGCAGGGGGTGGGACTAGCTGATCTGCTGAGGTCCCTTCCAATCCTGTGATATTCTGTGATTCTCCCCCATGCCAGGGGCTGTGTGAATGCCCTTCTTGCCCTCCCTTAATTTCTTCCCGCCCCGAAATTTTTTTTATTGATCTGGGAGGAAGGATAAGCCATTCAGAGTGTCAACACATTAAACTCTTTTGGGAGGATAGGCTGAGATGAGACTGGCAGGGACCTCAGGAGGTCATCTAGTCCAACCCCCTGCTCAAAGCAGGACCAATCCCCAACTGGCTCCCTCAAGGATTTGAACTATCCCTCCCCCCCTAAATTAGCAGGACCAAATATTGATTTTACCCCGATCCCTAGGTGGCCCCCTCAGGGATTGAACTCACAACTCTGGGTTTAGCAGGCCAATGCTCAAACCACATATCCTTCCTGGTGTCTCATTATGCTAGAGAGTGTTAAGGGGAGCCACCAACCAGTTCTTTGATCCATAGATAACTGCAAAGGAGCATGAAGCTGTGGCTGTACTAAACAGATGGCAGGGGCTCGCCGTCTCCCTAGTTTCTCCCCAGATCAATAGGATTCTGGCCTAGAATGTTCCCTGAAATCCTGGAATTCATCGGGTGTGGCATAAAAAAGCTATCACATTACAGACAGACAAACCGCAGAAATGCCATCAAGCTTACTAGCTCGGACAGCCAGCCTGGATTTGACTGTCACGCACAGAGTGATTGATTGGCAGTCCGTATTAAGCCATGATCAAGTTAAACAGCAAAATGTCAAGGATAAAAAAAAAATGTATTCCCGTGCAGCTTGTGGGAGAGAACTCAAAAGCAGCAAACAGGAGGCAGAAAAGCAGAAACTAGAGAGGAAAAAAAAACCCACGCTTCCTAAATAATGTAGGATCTATAAATAAATCAGCTAACAAACACCAGCTTTGGGGGAGATTTTAAATCTGCTGAAAGAGACCCTGTCACTATGAAAGTCAAGCAATTAAATAAAGATTCCTTACCTCTGGCACCAATAATATCACAGAGAATGAACACGTTAAGTTTTGTGTTCAGATATGTAGTGAGGCCAAGTGGCCTCCCTCCCAGCAGGACAGTGAAGGACCATTACACGCCCCTTGGAGGGCGGAGCCTAGATCGCCCCGCCCCCCTCGCCGGAAGTACCGGAAGTAGAAAAGGCCAGCCCTGCAGAACAGTTGCAGAAGAAGGACGCTCTGCCTGTTCTCCCGTGTCCCTGAGAGGAACCTACACCTGGCTGTTCCCGATGCCCGAGGACTGGCCCAGAGTACCAGCTGCCGTCTACCCCAAGGAACCAGAAGAGGCCTGGAGACCATAGGTACCGAACCCCAGGGAGGCAGGAAGTAGCCCAGGGGCAGACATGGCGTGTTGCTGCTGGATCCCCACTGACGCAGGGGCAGCCACTCCAGAGCTCTGGACTGGGATGTAGTGGAGTAGGGTGGGCCCGCGTCCCCCTGCCATCCCACCCCAGGGTGGCTGACCCCCTACACTGCGCAAGGAGGTTCTAGCTCAGGAGAGGTGCTTCCCTTACCACTCACCTGTAGACTGTTTGCTGGCTGCCTGCGCTCTGCCCAGGCCAAAGCCTGTCCTTAGAGACTGTGTTTAAGGGCTGACTACTTAAGTTACCCAAGCCCAGGCTAAAGCCGAATAGTGACCATTAATCACCCAGCCTTATTGTGGGCTCTCCGCTGTCTCGCAGACTCTGGTCCTGGCCCAACAGGACCAGTCTGAGTGGCCTCCCTCCGAGCGAGGGACCATTACAAGATACCACAGAGATAATTGTATTATCTACAATTAGAGACACAAATAGACAGATTGATAGAATCTCAACAGTCTTTGGTAATGTATTTTTCACCATTTATGATGTTTGTTTAATTCTTGCATTTTGCTCAGTTCTGACCATCAAACTAGACTGGTTAGTTTCATAGCGGTATATAGTCAGTTTCGCTTTCCAGCTCTCAGGCACTACCTAGCACAATGCTGCTGTGGGTAGATTCATTCATAACCTTTAAGAAGAAGGATGAAGTCACCCTTTCAACCCCCACGGCATTTTCATTAGGTTTAATAACCCCACCCCACTCCATAAGCAAACACACAAACAAAACCCCACTACATTCTGGGCCTGAGTTGGCAGTGTCCCTTTAAACATCCTTACGTTGCAGATAGGCTAAAGCACATTCCAAACCGGAGCCCTCACATTAAAAGAGAAGAACTTTCGAAACAAAGTCATTTGATATTATTATTTTGGTTGCTTTTGTTTTATCCTAGGATTCTAGAGCCGCGTTGGGTTCTTGCCGGTGTCGTAGCATATGCTGTTGGAAATGAAAGCAGGAGCCTGTGTGCTTGCCTGGGTGTTATCTGTAGTGGGGGTGGAATGGGAAGAGTGCCAACAGTGTGTTTGCATGAATAGGGTATGTGTGTATGCAAATGTGCCATGTATCAATGTGGGGTATTTGCATGCAAACAGGGTGCTTGTGTGTATAAACCTGGTGCGCATGTATATGGATGGGTGTCTGTGTTGGAAGGGGAAAGGGAGAGGGAGAGCGAGCTGCATGCTGGTACTTGATTTACATTGCAATAGTCCTATGCAAATGTCCTGGATTTTGTAACCCCAGGAAACTGGATTTCAACTGGGGAAGGATGCTTTGAAGGACTTTCATCTGGAAATATCAATATTACGAGTGCCGCAGCCAGCGTTTGGATACGCCAGGCTCCTCTGGCTTATGCAGGAATGGAAACACAGGAACAAAGGCCTCGTCCTTGACAGGTTTTGGAGCTCAGGGTGTGTCCAACCTACTGGTTTTAATGACAATTATTTCCACTTTGCTAAAATGGGGTCTCTCCTCCCCCCAACCATCTGAGAAGAGCTCTGGGGGAATGTGCTCTCTGCTCAGCAATATTAACAAGCAACGGAATTGGAAACCACCAAAGGCATTCAAGGGACTTACCAACTAGAAGAACTGGAGGAGCAGTGCCCGGCTGTAACACAGCTTTCTTAAGCCTGCAGCTGGTTGGCTCTGCTGCATTTAAAGGAGCAGTTCCTAGAAAAGCATGCTGGGAAAATAGTGCTTATGAGAGGGCAGGCAAGCTGGTCTCAGAAAGACACCAAAGGGATCAGGAAGTTACTATGAAAAGTGCTCTTGAGTTGTACATTTCCCTGCTATCCCAAGAGCCCCTTATATGGAGATGCTTCCATCCTTGCTGGGCCCTTCTGTTGGTCAGTTTCTCTGTCCCCTCAGCACTTGGTGCTACAAGCCGGGAGGAACCTGACAAATGAGTCCAGGGTTTTTACTGTTCACAAGAGCCAGCTGCGTTTAACCGCTGCTCGGTTAGACCACACGTTGGACTGGATTTGAAAGCTGCTGTCTAGAGACGCGTCTCAGAGATGACAAAGATCTGATGGCAGCACCAGCCATAACCAAATCCAGGATGAATGACTTCTGCCTGTCTTAATGTAGTTCCCGTGGTTGTACCAAGACCACTTTGCAGGGGGGTTTTCTATCCAGAGGTAGTGTGGTCTAGTGGGCTGAGCTCAGGGCTGGCCCATATAGGTGGTAATGAACACTAGGGATGCCTACATCCTGGGAAACCAGGAACTCCTGAGTTTGAATTCCAACCCTGCCAAGGATTCACTCCATGGTCTTCTGCAAGTCCCCGAGCATTTCTGTTTCCCCAAGTGTAAAATGGGATAATAATACTTACCTGCCAGGCTGGGAAGTTTAGTTCATTCATATCTGTATAATGCTTTGAAAGCCTTGGATAGGAGACACTATGAAAAAGGCGAAGTATCATGGGGGGGAAATCTATGCCATTCAGGACACTGAGATTGTCTTTGTGCTGCACAATGAGATGGTTCAGAACTTTATGGTCATAATGTGGCTAGCAACTCAGATGCCTCTGCTTCTGGAGAATCTCCGCTACCTGCCAGTAGTACAGGGGACTGACACACAGATGAGCAGTGCTGATTCGATCCAGAAGAGGGCCACAGCACACATTCAGCCCAGCAGATTCATTTCGGTTGGTAGCATTAGTTACAGTGTTGTTATTGATTCCTTTCCTTTGGTTATTCATTCCTGTGAACTATCCACTCCTGCTTCTGTCCTGTGGAGACAGTCAGCACAAACCCTGAACACCACTCACATGGGACTTACATTGCGGTAGCCCTGGGCACAGGGCTGAGCTTTTTCACGCTTCCTGTATAACTTCCTATGAAGAAAGGATGTGGGGCACAATGGCCCCACCACTGAGGGGGCAGGGAGGGGGAACGTAGGAAGGAAAATCCACACCAGAGGCTGGCAGAGGGCTCTCCCTCCAGCTCCATTGATGAGTCAAATTCGTCATCCCTCTTTGAAAGGTCTCCATCCTCCCCAAGAAGGAACCAGAACAGAGCTAAGTGGCGTGTAGCGGGAGTAATTAACGTTGTCATGACCCAGGGCTCATTGTGCTGCCAAGAGTGTCGGGGAGGGATCAAGGCAGGCAGAGAGAGGGGAAGGAAATGGGAGATGTCACTGAATAATGCTCTTTATCCAGGGCTCCTCAGGGCAGCAGCGTCAGTCACAAGCACCGCTGAGCGGCCCTGCTGGCTTGGTGTGAGACACGTCAGAGTCACTACTCATTGCTCGTTAGGGGGCTGCATCTCACCACCTCCTTCGCCTCCCCTTGATCTGATTTGAAGGGACAGCCGCAGGCCTTGGCTGGCTGCGCTGCCCATCCCATGAAGGAGCACGTGCCCCCCGTGCCTGTCAGCGTCGCTCGGCCCAGATCTCTCACTGGTCATCGCCCCGTGGCTGAGGAGGGCTGCTGGACAATGTTGCTTAGTGAAGAAGCAGCGAGATGTGTGCCTTTTCTGTGCCCCCAGGAAGACAGCAAGTGTTTGCAGATTAGCAGTTCTGCCTTGACCATCCGGCCCTCCCAACCCACAGTCCTTGGGAGGGGGTGAAGAATGCTTGATGCCCACGGAGGTGCTTAGCGAGGACTCAGGAGTCCCTTTTCCCCAGGCTTTGGTCCTGTTCAAATGCTGCTGTTCCCGGTGTGATGTTTCAAAGGGGTTGTTAGAAGGATTATGTCTACGGCTCGAACCCCAGAGTGAGGCGATGTCATCGGGACGATGGAAGGAAAGAGCTGAAATCCGATTAGCATAAAGGATCCTGCCAAACTCACCCTGTAGCTCGGACGCTTATTTCATTATCTGATAGTCTCTCTTTTGAGATCTTCTCCTTTCCGTGAGAGGGCTCTGGGGCTGAAATAAACACAGCCTGGTAGTGTTACCCATCCTAGCACAGGGTGTGTCAGGCTCTCCCGGCTAGGGGCTAGGCCATTAGAGGATAACAGCCTATTCCTGCTACCAGCTAATGAAGCTTCTCCTTTAAGTCAAGTGCTAAAGGTCTGTGTTGTGGTGCTGAAAATCCAAACTCATCTGATGATTCACGTGGGGCAGGTGAGTTGTCACATTTGCACTGTGTTCATGTTAACCATGAGCTCCCAAATTCCTAGATTCATTCCTAGATTCCAGAGCCAGAAGGGACCATTGTGATCGTCTAGTCTGAACACAGGCCAGAAAGCTTCAAAATAAACCTCTGGGCCCAGAAGCAGAGGAAGTGCTTTCAACTCTACATTCGTTTCCAGTAAATCCAATCCATCTTCCTGTCCCCATTTGCCAGCTCCAGTGAGGTCCTTAATGGCCCAGGATAACATCAGAGGTACCTTATTGGGCAAGTCACCCTCCAGGCCCAGTCCATATTCTGGCATTAAGTGAACGCACCAGCCATCTTAGCTATAGGGGATGCAGAGTTCCTAGTTCCTTTCTCTGATGCTGCATTTCTGCTCTTCTCCACTCCCACCACCAGTTCTCTTTTCTTCTTCTTCATTGACCCACTCTCCCACCTATGCGCGTCTCTCCACTTTTGCAGATCAATCATGGGTTAGTCCTAAAATGGGTGAAGATTGAATGGGGGAGGAGTGTTGATATTTTATCCAAGCTTCTTTCTTTCTTTCTTTCTTTCTTTCTTTCTTTCTTTCTTTCTTTCTTTCTTTCTTTCTTTCTTTCATTCATCCCACGCTCATGACAGTGATCTCAGACCCCATCACCCTGGTACCTGAGCATCTTGGTAGTGCACCCAACCCTACGCTGTCCCTAGACCAGGCTCCTTCCAATAACTACAGGTACCTCGCAGAAAATCAAGTGGATTGTCTGAATCGTGTGGAAGGTAAAGCAGGCTCCTGGGCGCAACTCCATTCCTCTGCGTCATATTTATGCTTTGTCCAGTCCTTCCAGAGCGACCCATCTCAGTCAAGAGAGAAGGAGAGGAAACCTTTGCTAAGAAGGAAGCAGCTGAATTCCAAAGGCCTGAGGATTTACTGCAGGACTGGAAACTCATGAACAGCTGAGTCTCCTGGGTACAATGTCCACCTGGCCCTCCCTCACCTCTGACCATCATCCTGCTAGCTCCATTTCTGGTGCCATGGGTGCTTATTGCGGCAGTAGGATTATGTGGTCGTGTTTTAGCACCCTCCTGAAGTGAGGTTACGAATCAAGGAGTCATCGTCCAGGTGAACAAGCACTGCAGAGCTAATGAATATGAAATCTTAACTTCATGAACTGTGACTTGGCAGGGCCTAGGTGTCTTATTTTCTAATTAACAGCGTCCACTCTCCCCCGTTGCCCGTCACAGAGACAGGCCGCTGCCGGGCCTTGGTCAGAGTAGTTCAGGGGGTAGCAAGGCTCAACAGCAGATGAAAAACCAAGAGCATCAGCAAATGAATCACACCCCAGCTCCCAGTGCAGATATAGCCTGAATGTTGTCAGGCAGTAGCTCTGTTGGTTGCAAGGGGTCTTATGGCTCAAATGGAGCTGAACCCATCCGTGCTCTCATCCCGGACCACCGAGAGCTACCAAGCTTAAACGGCAGCTCTGGCTTCCAGCAGGCAATTGTGTGTCAGATTCCAGACTCCCCCACTCACTGTCACACACACAGCGCATGACAGCATTGTGATCGCAACCACACATGTCACCGTTCTCAGGAACACCGAGGGCCTGATTCTCATTTAAACTAAGGTCCCTTTCAGTGTAAAAGGGCCTTAATGTAAATGAGAATTAGGCCTCACCTAGTCTCCTGGCAAGTTCTGATAAAACCTGAATTATTTCTGGAGTGAACAACGTCTGTAATATTTACAAGAGGTGCTGGTGTCAAACAATATACTGTATGTACATACAGCCTCCAGCATGTACAGACCCGATTCACATTCGCTCTTCATGTACACATGACACATACACACATAGCCATACAGTCGTGCGTGCACACACACACACACACACACACCCTTCTGTCTGTAATCTAGGCTTGCCAACTTTCTAATTGCAGAAAACCGAACCCTCTTGCCCCGCCCCTTCCCTCAGAACCCACCCCTTCTCTGAGGCCCTGCCCCTTCACCGAGGCCCCACCCCCACTTACCCCATCCTCCCTCCCTCCGTCACTCACACTCCCCCCACCCTCAGTCACTCACTCATTTTCACTGGGCTGGGGGGGTGGGGCTGAGGGTTTCGGAGTGTGGGAGGGGGTTCCTTGCTGGGTTAGTGGTTTGGGGTGTGGGAGGAGGTGTGGGCTCTGGGCTGGGGGGTGCAGGTTCCGGGGTGGGACCAGAAATGAGGGTTCAGGGTGTGGAAGGGGGCTCCAGGCTGGGGGTTGGGGTGTGAGAGGGGTGAGGGCTCTGGCTGGGGGTGTGGGCTCTGGGGTGGGGCCAGGGATGAGGAGTTTGGGGTGCAGGAGGGGGCTTAGGGCTGGGGACAAGGGGTTTGGAGTGCAGGAGGGGGCTCAGGGCTGGTGCAGAGGGTTGGGATGCGGGAGGGGATGTGGGCTTTGGGAGGCCATACAGCAGCCCCATTGCCAGAGCCCCTTGCAGCACTAGGAGACGGGGATACCTCAAACTCCTGGTGCTGGCAATGGGGTGACAGAGCACGGGGTAGCGGGCAGCGGCAGGGAGAGTCACATGCCATGACCCCTCAACAGCCATCTCCAGCTGGAGCTCTCGCGAGTCACGCTATGTAACCCTGCCCTGACCCGGCCAATGGGAGTTGCGCCTGTGGGCGGGGGCAGCACGCGGAGCCCCCTGGCTGCCCCTCCACCTAGGAGCTGGACATGCCGGCTGCTTCCCAGGAGCCGCACGGAGCCGGGCAGGGAGCCTGCCAGCCCCACTGTGCCACCAATCAGACTTTTAATGGCCTGGTCCGCAATGCTGACTGGAGCCTCCAGGGTCCCTTTTCGACCGGGCGTGCTGGTTAAAAACCGGACACCGGGCAACCCTATCTCCATATTCACCAACAGCCATACATATTTCATTCAAACAATGTTCAGAGGCTATTAGAAACTCACAACGAGAAAATTACAATTGAGCCAGGATTTATGACATTAGGCGAGCTGGGCTAAGATGGTCTAGTGATCTGAGCAAAGATGGGGGTTAGGCACTCGTGAGTTAATCTCTGATCCTTCTGAGGCCTTGGGCAAGTCATTTCCACCCACTCTGCCTTAGTTTCCCCATCTGTAAAACCGGATCCTGATATTTACCTACCCTGTTGGTTTGTTGCAATGATAAGTGGTCGCCAAGTGCTTTGAAGATGAAGAGCGCTGTGTAAGGGATGACAATGGCCTTTGTGCTTTGGAGTCATGCCAAAAAATAATGAAATTTCCAAACGCGGGTACCAAGATGCACATTTAAGCCTGGAGTAAGACACCTGATTTTGCGGGTGCTCAGCACCTCTGGAAATGGGGCCACTTATTTACCTGCCTAAATATTGATGCAATTGCCTTCTTTAAGCTCCCATGACATGTTTGAAACCAGCACTAGGAAGCTAGTATGAGAATCCCACAGCACTGCCCTCGAGTGTACTTGGCAGGGTAAATATTTGTTTCCCCACTGTGGGCTAATTCTAGGTTCTTTTGCTTTGAGTGGACCCCAGCACTTGTTTCTCTCCACCCGACAGAGGAACCGTGGGCTCTCTAATACTTAGACACCACAGGCCCGAGCTAAGGTTGCTATGGCAAACGTCCTTGGCATCTCTCTGCTTTTGTGAGTGCTCGGAATTGTGAGTGCAGGGAACACCCCTCACCCCGTCACATCGCCATGGCCAAAGCAATGTGTAGCCAAGAGCCAGGCAGGTGTCTGCTTGGGAGGCAGCACGGTGGGTTATGGGCATTGCAGGAAGGGTCCAGGTGAGGCTGTGAGAAAAGTGGGGACTCCCTGTGAGTGAGCTCTGAGCTGGTGTGTGTGTGTGTGTGAGAGAGAGGGCTCTGGGCTGATCTCTTTGTGTATGTGTGTGTGTGTATATGTGTATGTGTGAGTGAGCTCTGAGCCACTGTGTGTGTGTGTGTGTGTGAGAGAGAGAGAGAGAGAGAGTGAGTGAGCTCTGAACTGGTCTCTGTGTGTGTGAGCTCTAGACTGATCTCCCTGTGTTTTTGTGTGTGTGTGTGTGTGAGCTCTGGGCTGATCTCTGTGTGTGTATGTTTGTGTATGTGAGAATGAGCTCTGAGCCGCTGTCTGTGTGCACACGCGTGTGTGAGCTCTGGGCTGATCTTTCTGTGTGTGTGTGAGTGAGCTCTGAGCCCATGTGTGTGTGTGTGTGTGTGTGAGCTCTGGGCTGATATTTCTGTGTGTGTGTGTGTGTGTGTGTGAGCTCTGAGCTGCTGTGTGTGTGTGTGTGTGTGTGTGTGTGAGAGAGAGAGAAAGAGAGAGTATGTGTGTGTGTGAGAGCTCTCAGCCGCTCTGTGTGTGTGTGTGAGCTCTGGGTTGCTGTGTGTTTGTGTGCGAGACAGAGAGCGCTCTGGGCTGGTGTGTGTGTTTGTCTGTGTGAGAGCTCTGGGCTGCTGTGTGCGTGTGTGTGCGTGTGTGGCTGATGGAGCAGGCCGGGAGGGGGAGCAGCACACGCAGTCAGGGGCTGAATCCCCGCATCCTCTCCTCATTGCTGTCACAGCAGGAGAAGCCGCGGGACCGGGAGCCGGAGCCCGCTGTGGGGCAGTGCGAGCGGGATCGGCGCATCTTCCTCCAGCTGCAGTGAGGTGAGGACAGCGGGACTGGGCAGCCGCCCAGCTGCAGCAGAGCGGGTGGGCGGGGGGGCTGAGAGAGGGGCATCTCCATCCATTTGCAGTGGGGCAGAGCAGAGGGAGGGGAACCCCCAGCAATCTGCAGTGGGTAGGGACCGGGGCAATTCCAGGCAATGCCGTGGGTAGGGACCGGGGCATCTCCAAGCGGCACAATGGGGTAGCGACTGGGGCATCTCCAGACAGAGCTGTGGGTAGGAACCGGGGCATCTCCAGGCGGGCAGTGGGGTAGGGATCGAGGCCATTCCAGGCGGTGCAGTGGGGTAGGGATCGGGGCCATTCCAGGCGGGGCAGTGGGGTAGGGATCGGGGCCATTCCAGGCGGTGCAGTGGGGTAGGGATCGGGGCCATTCCAGGCGGTGCAGTGGGGTAGGGAGGGACCGGGATATCTCCAGGCGGTGCCTAGGGAGTTAGGGACCGGGACATCTCCAGGCGGTGCCTAGGGTGTTAGGGATGCGGGGCAGTGGGGTAGGGACCGGGACATCTCCAAGCGGTGCCTAGGGAGTTAGGGACCGGGGCCATTCCAGGCGGGGCAGTGGGGTAGGGACCGGGACATCTCCAGGCAGGGCTGTGGGGTAGGGACCGGGACATCTCCAGGCGGGGCTGTGGGGTAGGGATTGGGGCCATTCCAGGCGGGGCAGTGGGGTAGGGACGGGGCATCTCCCGGAGTTGGTGGGCGGAACAGTGGCTCGGGGAGGAGCAGCGGGGTCGGGGCACCTCGCGGTGGGCTCGGAGGAAAGCCCCTTCCCCGAGCCGGGGGAAGGCAGCGATTGCCGCACAGGGACCGGCCCCGCTGCCTCTCCAGCCTCTTACCCCCCCCCCCCCCCCGCTCCCTCCTGCAGAGCCGCGATGCTGCCCTGGCGCAGGAACAAATTCGTGCTGGTGGAAGACGAGCGCCAAGGCAAAGGCAAGAGCCTGGGCCCGGGGCTGAGCTACGCCTCCCTGCTCTCCAGCTTCGTGCGCTCCTGCCCGGACCTGCTGCCCGAGTGCCCGCTGGAGCGGCTGGGCAGCGTGTTCCGCAGCCGGCGGCACAAGGTGGAGCTGAACCAGGAGGACCCCACCTACACGGCCTGGTACCTGGGCAACGCGGTCACGCTGCAGGCCAAGGGCGAGGGCTGCACGGACGAGGCGGTGGGCAAGATCTGGGCCAAGAGCGACGGCGGGGCCAGCGGCACCAAGGTGAAGCTGACGCTGGGGGCGCACGGCATCCGCATGGCCCCCTGCGAGAAGCGGGGCGGCGGCGGGCGGCGGCCGGGCCATGCCTACCTGCTGCGCCGCATCACCTACTGCGCGGCGGACGGCCGCCACCCCAAGCTCTTCGCCTGGGTCTACCGGCACCAGGTGAAGAACAAGGCCGTGGTGCTGCGCTGCCACGCCGCGCTGCTCTCCAAGGCGGAGAAGGCGCGGGCCGTGGCGCGGCTGCTCTACCAGACGGCCAGCGCCGCCTTCAGCGACTTCAAGCGCCTGCAGAGACAGAACGACGCCCGGCGCCTCCCGCTCCAGCCGCCGGGCGTCGTCCTGGTCCCGCTGGTGCCCATCCGCAAGCTGCTCAACGGGCAGTGCCCCTACCGGCCCCCCGCCGACCGCAGCCGCGGCGCCCGCCGGCTCAGCTCCATCCTGGAGGAGGAGGAGGAGGAGAACCTGGGCGCCGCCCGCCACCACGCGCCCTCGGGCCGCCTCAGCCCGGCCACCGGCTGCAACCATCCCGCTCCGGCCCCCCTGCGCCGGGAGCGGGCCGAGGTGCTGACTTTAGCCCGGGAGCTGAGGGGCTGGAGCCTCCAGAGCCCACCGCCCTGGAAGCCCGCCCAAGAGAGGCCCTGCTTGTCGGGCTGCTGAAGCCAGCAGGCTAGAGACCGCCCAGCGGCCTTCCCAGAAGGGCCCGCCTGCCTGGGGTGAGGATGGGCAGAATGAGTCTGGAAATGCCACCCGCTGCTGTGCCCCGGCCCGTGTGCCCCTCGCTGCTGCCTAGGGTGACCAGACAGCAAGTGTGAAAAATCAGGACAAGGGGTGGGGGGGTAATAGGTGCCTATATAAGAAAAAGCCCCAAATATCGGGACTGTCCCTATCAAATCGGGACATCTGGTCACCCTACTGCTGCCTTTGCAGCCTGAGGAGAGGCAGACAACAGTCATCAGGCCCTGCTGACTGGCAGGGCTCACACACAGACCGGCTGACCTGCCCAGCCTGCAGGTAACACTCCTTCACTGCCCTCTGAGTCCAGGCACCAGCTCCGAGGTGGCCCTTTCACCTGAGAGGACATTGAAATGATCTAGACCGGTTGGTGCATATCTCCATCTCTTCCACACACACCTCCCCGCCCCTCCACACACACACAGACCCTTGCTAACCAGCTCAGAGACAGACTGCACTGACTCTAATGACTGGCATCTGAAGAAGTGAGGTTCTTACCCACGAAAGCTTATGCTCCCAATACTTTTAGTCTCAAAGGTGCCACAGGACCCTCTGTTGCTTTTTACAGATTCAGACTAACACGGCTACCCCTCTGATTAGAGCCATGGACAGGCTCCTGCTAAACTGAGACATACCCGCAAGGTCTGGAAGGGTGAAGGGTTCCCTGAATGGGCAGCTGCCACAGGGAGCAACTCTTGTGTGTATTTTGTACTTCCAGTGATTTCAAGGAAAGAGAGAGAGACACACACACACAAACTGGGGGTGGGGGATGATATTTCCATTTCAGCCGAGGGAAGGAGAAGCTGGTTCAGCTGAAGTGACTTTTACTACTTGATCTAAACTAAAATTTATATGTTAAAAAAAAAGCCATCTATTTACAGAGAGATGCCCTTAGATTTCACTTCTATTACAACGTGCAATTTTTCTGTACAGTTTTGTACATGTCACATAGGACAGGTGCCTGTATGTGTCTGACACTGGGGAGGGGATGTGGCTTGGGATGGGTTGTACCGCACGGTGGGGCTGAGTCTGGTTTTCCAAGGTGCTGGGCCCCCATAGCTCTCCAGAAGGGGTTGTGTGGGCGCTCCAGAGCTCTGCAAATCAGGCCACAGTTACATGGCTAAAGAGAAGTGTCTACATTCATATTTAGGCACCTAAATAAGCATCCTTATTTTCAGAGGTGCTGAGCACCTGTTGTCTTTGGTGGGATTTGAAGAAGTTCAGCACCTCTGAAAATCAGCCCTCTTTGAGTTAAGTAGCTAACGGTGGGTTTAGCTGTCTACAATTTGGCTCCCAAGTTTGGAAAATTTGGCCCTGGGGTTGCCTAGCTGTGTAGGGCCGCCCAGAGGATTCAGGGGGCCTGGGGCAAAGCAATTTTGGGGGCCCCTTCCATAAAAAAAGTTGCAATATCATAGAATACTATATTCTTGTGGGGACCGGGGCCTGGGGCAAATTGCCCCACTTGCCCCCCCGGGCAGCCCTTTAGCTGTGTCTTAAGGAGATGGGCTCTAGAACACCCAGGAGTCAAATTCTTCATCTTGCTTTGGCTTCAATGGGGTTACATCGCGGACAGATTTGGCCCACATGTGTCTGACTCTGGGGATGAGATGCAGAGCATCACACACAGAAAGAAGCTTTGTTCTGACACAGAACATGGGGTGTTTTAACCCCAGGAGAAGATGGTCAGCTGCACGTCTCCTTTGTATGTTCACAGTGCAAAGCCCAACGGCATGTGTGTGTGCGTGCGTACACACACACACACGCATATCATGTGGTAATTGTAATAAAGATTCTCTGCGTTTTCTGCAATATGATTACTGTGCTGTATCTTTTGTAAACATTTTGCTGCCTTTGTATCTCAAGAGCAGTAATACCAGAACGCAAACTGGCTTAGCACTGGGTGAGGGATCGGGCTTCTATCTATCGATCTAGCTCAGAGTTTTATACTGCTGCCTTTCACAGGAGTATCTGAGTGCCTTCCTGGAAAAATTAATAGCGGTATCAACGTTCCTAGTGGTCTTCATGGAGACGCTGGCACCTCTCCCTTTATGGGGGCCAGTCTAGGTTCTAGACCAGGAGGGCCATTTGGCTAGATTATGTACCAAGCCCTGATTATAAATGAGGGATTTTACTGCTCTGTAGTGATGGTGATGATGGTGGTGATGATGTTTGTGTGGGTGTGTATGTGGGCGAAGATTTGTTTGCTAAAAGGGGTTTGTGTTTGATTATTTGTGTGCACGCGCATATGAATCTGTGTGATCGTGTCTCTCGGTGTATGCCTATGCATGTATCTTTTCCAAATGTGGACTCACACTTTGTGTGCGTGTGCATTTCATGTGTCTGCCATGGGTACATGTAGGAATATCTATAGATATTCGTAATATAGATATACGTTTGGCTTCAAACCGGGGAGTGGTAGCAGGATGCCCAAAGCCCACATGCTGACGTTCAAATTAGCATGTACCACCAGTAAGTTACCTGCAAGTGCATAAATACCTCCTCTAAGTGCCAATTTCAGTGACCAAATGTGGGATGTGGGTGTCCCATTCAGGCACTTGTTTGACAACAGAGCCCGATATTTCTCTGTGTGCTGTAGGCCGGGTAGGTTGTAGACATGAAAGCATCTCACCCTTTTTGTGTGGCGCTCTCTGGAGATCAGTCCCTAGCAACCAATTATCAGAAAAGAGAGAAACTCTGGAATGATTCTGTGCCCTAACATGGAGGAACATCCCGGAGTGTATTGCAGGAGGAGGAGAAACGGGGCTGGGGTAAGTAGTTTTGCAAGCAGACAGCTGCATTATTCCCTTTCATCTTCCCCCGGGGCTGCCACCCCCACACTCCCGCAGCATTTATCTCTGCTCTTGGAGGAACAAACAGCTCCTGAAAAAACAAAACCGTAGAAAAGTCGCGACATGCTTTTAAAAATCCACATTCCCTCCCGACGGCAACGGAAGCTCTAGAAATGATGTCAAATAAACAGCCGCTTCCAGTGGCCATGGCAACCGGCATTTTTAAAATCATGAGGCCAAATGTCTCCGTGGCATAACTCCACCCCCTGCGAGGAGCTTCCACCAGGCAGGGACTGGTCCCATTTAAGCTAAGAAGATTGTTTTCCTCTTTCCCTTTATTCCCTCTGCCTTTGAGGCATGTGGGTTTTATTAAAAGCTTATTTGCTTTGTGTTGAGTGACGGGGCTGAGAATCAGATGTTAGCCTTTGACTGGGATTCAGACGCACATCCCCAAAGCAAGGGCAAGGACTGGGGGACATTATTATTCCTCTAGTGCTGATGACTTGCCCTTCACTGTTGTTGAATACACAGAAAAAGACCCATTGCTGCCCCAAAGAGCTTACAAGGTGGATGTGTGGCCAAAGTCCAGCCCGAGGTGTACTGGCATCCTAAGAACTTGGGGAGAGGGGCTAACCCACCAGTTAAGCAGCCCCTCGTCCCATTTTTATCCCGGCCCATTGGTATTGGGAACTGGTTTATTGGCCAGCTGGTCTCTCCACCTGACCTAAACATGCTGGGATGGGCAGGGCTGTATTCTTGGGGAGTTGGATGCGGGAGGAATCTGGCTGCATCGCTCCAAGGGGGCCCATTCCAAGTAGCAAGCAACAGGCCTGTCTTTTTCTGCCAAACAGGGACAGACAGCTCCCCTGTATTCTCAGCATTGGGTCCAGGCTGAGGCAGGAGAGGAGAGGATGGAAAGTAACTGAAAGCGGAATCCTTGCAAAATCCCCAGCTCTGTGTGGCCGGTGTCTTGAACTCAGTATGAAAGTAGCATAGTTCCCACTCCCACCCAATTCAAGACTTACAGACCCTTTCTCTGTTGTGGGCAGTGTTGTTGCAATCGTGGGTGGGTCCCAGGATATTAGAGAGACAAGGTGGGGGAGGTCGTATCTTTTATTGGACCAACTTCTGTTGGTGTCAGCGATGCGCTTTTGAGCTACACAGAGCTCTTCTTGAGGTCTGTGAAAGGTACTCAGAGCATCCTTAGGCTAAACAATCTATTCCACCTTGCTGAGCTGTGACACTCGGCAAACCTCCCCAGACCTGATGAAGAGCTCTGCGTGGCTCAAAAGCTTGTCTCTCTCACCAACAGAAGGTGGTCCAGTAAGAGATATTACCTCACCCACCTTGTTTCTCTGAGACCCCTCCTCTCACAGAGAGGAGAGGCATTCTCAGCTGGCTGACTATCCTGTCTGCGCCTAGCTTGGCCCTGTGTGTGGGCCTGGCCTGACCAGAGGTGGAAGGTGTTTAGCTCCCAACTAGCCACAACAGGAACATGGAAGGTACATGTTTAACTTGTAACCCTTTCCTTGGTGCAGACACCTAAGGCCATTACCTCATCACATGCTTGTGTCTAGCAAACGGGATCTTAACTCTTTAGAATGCTTCCTGATTTCCAGGTGGGTGACACCTGGCCAGGGGGTGCATGTCTTGGGGGCAGTGGGGGCAGGTAGAAGGAGGATTCTGGTGGCTGGGAAGTGGGTCAGGCCGCACAACAGGGGGCTAGGAGGCTCTGGATTTGGAAGGGAAGTGTGGTCTTGCTTTAAGGAGGGGCATTTGGTGGCAGGTTAGACGGCTGATGTAGAGTCAGGGCACTTCTCTGGATAAGTGATCCCTTTGGCAGCTGGGAGGAGAGAACCTGGGTGGATGTCCAGGAGTTTAGAAAGAGGGTTATGGCAGCTGGGTAGAAGATCAAGGACCTCGTTACAGGAAGGATTTGGCAGTTTGTTGCCAGGAGGTGCGGGTGGGGGATCATAGTGGGGTCCAGCAGCTGCATGAACTTACAGATGAATTTGCAGACTCATCCCCAAGGTCAAGAGTCCTTTAAAAGTGGAAACTTTGCTAGGGCTAAAGCAGCCCTGATCGCTGCACGTGGCTTAGAAATCACACTCCAGCTCTCACCTCCTAGAGATTTAATCAGCTAGAGACAAGACAGTGCAGCAACCATGGCCAGCGTCAGTCAGACAGGAGCACACCCCTGAAGGAAGAGAAGCAACCAGAGGCAAAGGAGAACTCAGGAATACATTGCTTGAAAACATTCTCCCTGGTGGACTCAGCGCTCCCATTAGTAGATTGATGCTTGTCCCTGGAGAGCTTAGAAGAATCTCATGTGCCATAGAATTTCAACTGCTTTGACTTGTCAGAGATGTGGCCGTGGGGTGTGATCCTTACACATCTTATAAGCTAAGCACGGTTAGCTAGACCAGAACTAGGATAGGAGACCTGCAAGGGCCACCTCGCCGTTTTAAGAGTGGGGCTGGTGACTAATGAAGTGCCACTTTTCCGTCTGGGCTGATTTTGCACTCACATCCCATTGTGGTGTTAGGGGCTGCTGTCCTGCTGGAGGTATCTATCGAGGAGATGTTAACTGGAGGTTCAGACCAAATGAATACTGCAGGCAGAGAGCAGCTGTATGGTCCAGGTACAGCTGGGCAGAATGGCATTCCATTCATTACTGATGTACTGGCATTTCTGTGAGCACAAATGTGATCTTCATAGGTAATGGCCAGTGAGATGAAGGATGAGCAGTGAAAGGGTTAAAGGTGTGCTTGGGGGATCCCACTCTAGACAGCGTTGACCCCCAGTGGTTTCTGAGTGGGCCAGTCCAGAGGGAGCGCAAGTGGATGGAAAGCAGCAGCCCTCAGGCGGGCTGCTCCCCACGGTTTAGCCCAGTGGAGGAAGGTCCTTGTGCTGTCACAACAAGAACATGCTTCACGTGAGTGAAAATCCAAGTGTGGCTTGTTTTGTGGCAGTGCTTGGCCCAGCCCTTGTCTCAGCTGTGGGGCCGTTGCTGGCATGAGCCACGGGTCCCCTGGATGAGAGCGTAACTCTGTTCATGCTGATCTCTCTCCAGCTGGCAGGGATATGTGCAGTTTGTGTCAGCTCATGCTCTTTCTGCCTTCTGGCTGTAGAATGACCTCACCCAGGGACACTGGCGCCTGTCTCCAGGGCGATCGGAAAGAAAAAGGCTTGATGAGTGGCCATTCTCAGCTCTCCGTAAGCTGTGATGCTGATCCTATTGGCCAAGCAGAGTGAGGTCTCACACACGACTCAGTGGCATTTCTGTCTGTCTGTCAGCACCACATCTGATTTATTTCAAAATGTCAGTTAATGTTCTAGGTATCATTGGCCACGGAAGACACACAGGGCCCCTTATATCTGGTTAGCAGGCCCAGGGGCTTTAAACAGGTCTGTAATTGCCTACATATCAAAGAACTGGTTGATGGCAGCCATGAACACCTTTCAGCACACCACCACCCCCATTGTCTCAATACGGTTTAAACATGTCGATACCCTATGACTTCTCTCCCAGACAGAAAGAAATGAGTGGGGGGGGGGGAGGAGGCAATGGAGAGGTGATGGCAGGGGGAGAATGCAGGGTCCTGGCATGTGGGGAAAAGGAGGAATGGGGTCCACACAGAATCCCTGAGCGAGAGGTGGGGTTGCAGGGAATCTGTGAACTAGAGAGGGATGGGAGGGTGGCGTATAGGGAACTCGGACGGTGTATCAGAGCAATGCCCTAGTTTTTATAGCCAGTGGGGACAGCTGACAGCACAGGGCTTCATCCACTGAGACATCCTTTCCTGAGCTCAGAAGGGCATTTAGACCAATGGATTCAGCCCGGTTTAGGCTCCCATAAACCTCCTCTTCTCTTCTGCCTTTTTCCTCCATCTTTCCTTTCTTTCTCTTCCCACTCCTCCTGCTTCCCCTTGCTTTTCCTACCCCCCGCCCCCTGCCCAATGTGGAGCTTTCTTTAAAGTGCAACACTCATCTCTCATTAACGCTGCAGCTCCCGGATGGAAGGAGATAGATGGCTCTATACCTGGGGTCCTGCCTCCACCTGCCACAGGGGTCCAGACACTTCTGGACTGTGCCCCTGGATGTCTGTTGGCCATAACCAAAGGGGGAATTGAAATGATTAGCTCCCTGAAGCACAGTACAGTTACCAAACCATCCTGGGAAGTAAAGGGAAGAATCTCTCCCATGCCTTGCTCAAGGATTTGCAGACATGCTCCCTACAGAAGGTGCGTAAATGATGCAGTCACTGGGTGGATGCAGCACTATTGGTAAATTAAAGTTAACTGGGTATTGGGTAACATAGGGCAGGGACTGGGGTGTTCTTTCCTTTTCCATTCTCGGTAAGCATCTTCTTTCTCCTCCTCCAGCTGTGCCGGTCTAAACAGAGTGAGGTGGCGAACAGATGTTGCATTGGTGGCAGTACCCTCACAAATCAGATCAGAGCCTGGTCAGTGGCACTGCACGGTTTCCGACGCTGCTCCAGTCCTGATCTGGAGGGACGACGACCGCTAGGGTCGAAAGGTAGCTCAGCCCAAGCCTACATTACGGGCGCTACAGTGGCACATCGCTATGCAACTGTACTGCCACAGTGTAAATGCCTTCTACAGCGATGGAAGGGGTTTTTCCATGGACGTTGGTAATCCATCTCGCCGAGCGGTGGCAGGTAGGTCGACAAAAGCATTGATTCTTCCACATACCTAGCCTCTTCTACACTGGGGGCGAGGTCAGCTTAACTACGGTGCTCCGGGGGATACATTTTTCAAATCCCGGAGTGCCAGAGCTGTGTCAACCTCAGATCAGGCCTAAGTGTCTAAGACCCATTCAGTTCTTGACTCCTCCAGTGAGTTAGTGCTGTTTGTTTTGGGTGTTGTTGTGTGGACATCTATTCACCTGGAAACAGGCTGAGCACTGATAAACTCATCTAGATGGATAGAGTGTAAGGCCAGAAGGGACCATTATGGTCATCTAGTCGGACCTCCTGCGTAACACAGGCTGTAGTTTCCAGCTAGTAATTCAGCTGCACTGAGCCTGGTAACTTGTGGTTGAACTAGAGCATCTCTCTTTTAAAGGACGTCCACTCTGGATTTAAAGTGACGTAAAAGCTCTTGTTCAATTATTCCAATGGTTAATGACCCTCACTGTTAAACCTGTGTGCCCTCTTTCCACTTCATTTAGGTCACTTTCGTCTGTGTTTCATATCTTGTCTGGGAGTTGGACATGGGGTGTGTAATTCTGGGAGAAACGTCTCAAACCCAGTTGCAACCTTCAATCCAAACTGCCCTGTTGAAGATGATGAGAGAGGAGAATGAAGGGTGGGGGGTCGGTATTGCATACGAATTGGTGCGTGGTAGTGGACAGGGCATGGGACGGGAACTTAGGATTTTGGGCTAGCTTTGTGACTCACTTGCTATGAGACCCTGGATAAGTCACTGAGGGCCAGATTTGTAAAGGTGTTTAGGCATGTAAAGGTGCAGATAGGTGCCTATGAGATTTAGGCACCTAACCTGCTTAAGAGGCTTTTGAAAATTAACTAGGGATCTATCTGCATCTTTAGGTGCCTAAATACCTTTAAAAATCTGGCCCTTAGTCTCTCGATACCTCATTTCCCCTCTCTTAATTAAAAGGGCTAACTGTGGCTTTCCCTCCTTTGAGATCGACTCATAAAAAGTGCTCCAATACAAGGCCGCTTGTATTATCAGCAGTGGAAACATCACGGGGCAGTCCTCCTACAGTGACAGGCTGAGCCAACAGGAACCTTTGCACTGGGACTCGCTCTCTCTGAGAATGCAAGTGAAGTGCTTGATGACATCTAGCGGCCAGTTACATTACATGTATATTCCCTATGGAGATCCAAGCAGCTCCGCGGTACCATAGCCGATTATATTCATCCTAGGAGTATCTCAGTAGCTCAGATACTAGGATGATGGCTGCACTATAAGAAGCTCATTAGCGTAGAACTGAATATTATCGATATGCATATCCCAAGGAATTTGTCCCGGGCCTCATTTCCTATTTGAAGGAATTAGAGAAACTGGCTAGGTTCATTGCTTCTAACATTACTTAGACGTGATCTACACTTAAAACTTATACTGGTATAGCTATGGCCATCAGGAGTGTGAAAAAGCCTCACTCCTGACTATGCCAACAAAACAGCTGGTGTGGATGCAGCTATGCCAACAGAAGAGGGCTTTTATTGGCATAGCTAACGTGGTTCAGGAAGATGGTATTCCTACACTAGCAGAAAAACTCCTTCTGTTGGCATATGCTGTGTCTACACTAGGGGGCTATGCTGGCATAGGCTCTGTAGCGTAAACATAGTTTTTGCTCCGGTACCGTACTTTTTAGCTTCAGAGCACTGAATAAAAGATTAATTAGCACGATCATTCTCTGCTGGTGCCAGCAAAAGAAATGTTCAGAATGGGTTTCTATTTTTTAATTAATTTGTTTTGTAAAATCATCTGAAGAAAAACTGGAAACAACACCCCTGGCCTGGTCCATTTTGATATAATAACGACTGGTGCAAGTTCCTTCTAGTGGAAAGCAATGACCATTAGCCTTTTGGAAGTACCCCCGACTTCCCACACTTCCTTCCTTGGATTGGCCATTCCCCTAAACATTAAATACTGAATGCAGTGGAGCCATCCCATCTTAGAAAACACATCCCATCCTTTCCACCACTAGCTCTTTCAAAGTTAAAGCCAGACTCTGCTTTCGCTATCAATGTGAGTGCCTCACCATCTAGTGGACAGAAAGAAAGCAACACAGAAAAGAACTTAATCAGCCTTGGAAATATTACATTTAATGGGACAAATTTTCTTCTTGATGAGCCCTTGAAACTTCTCCTATCAACCACACATACAGCACTGATGGGAACAAAGAAGAGATGCCAGTGTGATGAATGTGGTATAATTATATAGACAAGGTAGGTGAGGTTATATCTTTTATTGGACCAACTTCTCTCAGTGAAAGAGACAAGCTCTCAAGCTTACACAGAACTCTTCTTCAAGTATAATTACATATATAGTTTTAGATAAATAGATCTCCAAAGTGAAATCTTTCTGTCTTAAGTGAGGGTGATCTCCTCCCCAGTAATGCATTCAGGCCACGCATTTCAAACTTGTGTGCCTAAATCCACATATGGACACCTAAGTGGCTTGATTTTCAAAGTTGCTGAGCACCCACAACTCCTATTGACTTCAGACTCCTTCCACAGGAGCTGTACCTAGTGCTTCAGAAAATTAAGCCACACATTGGTGAAGCACTGGAATGGGTTACCTAGGGAAGTGGTGGAATCTCCTTCCTTAGAGGTTTTTAAGGCCTGGCTTGACAAAGACCCTGGCTGGGATGATTTAGTTGCGGATTGGTTCTGCTTTAAGCAGGGGGTTGGACTAGATGACCTCCTGAGGTCCCTTCCAACCCTGATATTCTATGATTCTATGATTTAAGTGCTTAAATATGGATTACTTAGGTGCCTAGCTGTTACTCCAATCACATCTGAAAATTTGGCCCCAGCCAATTGTGCAGTGCTATGTTGAATTCCACCCCCAAAGGCCTCTGCTCTTCAACAGTGGGTGAAGACTGCAGTAGGCATAAGTAGAATAAGCAATTGTTTAAGGTTCCAAGCAGCTCAAGGGCCCCCCAGTTTAGTATGACCCCTCAAAATACCATTCATCTTATTTAACATGGACTTTTTAACAAGTGTATTTGTATGTGTTGTGTTGGTATGTTTTTTGGTTTGTGGAAATAATACAATTTGTATATTTAGGGGAGTGGCTGAGGGGTAAGCGGGGCTCAGGATATTCCTGCTTCAGGCCCCCACTGGGCTAGTACTGGCTCTCGGTGAAATGATTCCTGTTCGCAAAACTTTGGGATTAGAGGTGCTATGTAAATGTATAAAGCAGTGTGGCCCAGCAGACAGAGCCCTGGGCTCTCTTCCTAGCTCTGCCGGGTGACTTTAGGCAAATCACTTCCCTCCTGTATGCCTCAGTTTCCCCAGCTGTAAAAGGGGGCTGATGGCAGCGCCTTCCTTTGTAAAGTGCTGTGAGAGCTACCTGTGGGAAGCCCTAGCTAAGAGGCAGGGATCATGGAGGCTCCAGGTGAGGGGCAGAGCTGGGAAGAGAAGCCCTGACCCTGGCTCCCATCTCCAGAGGGAGGCACTGGGCAAACTGGGGCCATGCAGAAGGGGGGGCTCCAGCCTGTCTCTCCAGCCCTAGAGGAAAGCAGGGATGACTCTATCTCAGAGAGGGGTGGGGAAGTGGAGGACCCCGCGTGTCTCCTCTAGCCCCGCTCTCTATGACCCCGTTTCATCTCTATGCTGCGCGCGGATAGAGTGTAGGCGTATACGTCATCAGGCCGCGCCGGAAGGGAAAGGGACAGGCTTGGCAGGGCGGGGTGGGGTGAGTGTCCTTCCCTGGCACAGAGCGGGGGGGAGCCCCGGGAGGAGGCAGCGGCCGGGGGCGTCATACGGGGGGCAGGCCCTGAAAGGGGTTCGCCCCCTCCCCCCCCACGGGGGGACACGCGCTGGGTGCATTAGGAGAGGACGCTGGAGGCGGGGTGAGGGATGGGGAAGAGAATGTAAGGGGGTGGGGGTAGGAGGGGGTGTAGGGGAGAGTAGCGCTATCAGGGGGGTGTTGGGGGGGTGTAGGGTTACCTTGGGGGTATAGGGGAGAGTAGCGCTATCAGGGGGGTGTTGGGTGCTAGGAGGGAAGTTTTTGGGGGTGGGACAGGTAGGATGGGGCGGGGACCTGCCTGCCCATTGGTCACATTTGGATTTCCCAGACGCTAGTGCTCAACGCTGACTACTCTCCTCACCTCGCCCTCCTGCCACCATCCCTATAAAATAAATAGCTGACAGCAACCCTGCTTTTGCTTGTGCTTATACAGTGCACACCAGCTGACTCTCCCTTGTTGCCAGGACCAATCAGCTTCTGCCCTAAATTATCCCTGTTGCTTCCTGAACTGCTTTCTGGTACCTCTCTGCTCCCCTGCTCCCCCATGGCTCAGTGCTTCTGGCTCAGATTGAGACCACTCTAAATCCTTTTCATTCATGAGGTCTGTTCCTCTCAAAAGCCTGATGACAGGAAAGCAGTTTCCACAGGAGAGTCTCTTAATAACCTGATCATTACTGTAACCTTTTCTTTTCTTTTTTTTAATATATTTGAACTAGATCTAAATTGCAATGATGGAAAGTGGGGGGCGGCCTTCAACTGGCCAACTTATACTGCTGGCCACCAGTTCAGCTGTCACAGCAATTCTGTACTCCATTTATAGGCAGAAATCTAAAGTTGCTCACAGCCTCAAGGTCAGTTGTGTGATATTTTTATTTTATTATTGAAAAGTACTAACTTTACAGTTTGTTGTGTAACACTGTAGCACAATCATAGGTTAGAAACTCCATATAAAAGAATAAAGTGTTCTGATGAGTAAATATTTGGTTCATTTGGAGATGTTTTTCTCTTAATTGAATATGTCATGTCTTTATTTGGCTGTAGAGTGTGTTATTAGTGCTCCATTTGTTTGAAGGTGCAGTATTTATCCTGTTCCCAGGAGTGTTCCCCCTTTTATATTGTTTTTTTTTTTCAGTATTTTAAAACTGGTTCAGGAATTGCTTCACAGTAATAGCTTAAACTAACTAGTATGATAAGCGTGTTTGGAGGTGTTTTATTAGATTAACATGATACACTTATGATAGCAAGTAATTCCCACTGGTGATTTAAGATAGAACACTAGACTCGGACTCAGGTGACCTGGGTTCTGTTCCTGATCCTGCTATTGACCTGCTCAGTGATCTTGGGCAAGTCAGTTCACCAGTCTGTGCTTTAGTTTTCTGTCTGTAAAATGGGGATAATGAAACGGACATCCTTTGTAAAGTGCCTTGAAGTCTATGAGGAAAAACACTAGATAAAAGTAAAGTTGTCCTATTAAAACTAGGGAGGAAAAAGACTTAATATAGTTAGGCTTGGCAGAATTCTATTTTTTATATTTTGACAATTTTGACAGATAATATTGATTATTTTTAAACTTTTTTTTTTAATTTTTATCAATTTAAATTTTCACAGTTGTGGGAAATTGTGGCGGGGCCAGGCAATCATTATTTAATGACAGTAGACATTGAGATTCAAAAAGTTCAAGTTTTGTAACTTAAAACACATATTGTCAACATCACATGCCAAAATATACAAAGTAAATATCCTTAACTCAAACTCTAATAATTTCTCAAGCAGCATTTTTCTTACTTTGCTTATCTGTAAATTTTGATATTATCGATGGAAATATTCTTTTTTTGTTGATTTGTGTGTGTATGGTGAAATCAACATTTACCAATAAAATCCTAACCCTCCCAAGACTAAATATAGTGCTTATTGTAAATTAGCACTGAACTGACCCCCTGTTCCTCAAAACCCTCCTTTCCCTACCCCCAAGTTTATCTGCACAACAGTCTTTAGAAATTAGTCATAAATGAGAAGTCTCTTTTACATCTGTTTCATAACATACATTTAGTCTATAACTACTGATACATATGGCTCTTTTTTATGTAGGGAGCAAAACAGGTGAATCTAGATCAAGACTTGAAGAACATTCTTATGGAATCACCCGGAAAATGTGTCCCATATGCAGTTATTGAAGGTATTGTGCAGAAGTGCCTGGGTCGCTAAAGGGTTATAAATATAGCTTTCAATCTTTTCCATTTCACCTTCCCTTCTTCTAAGAAAATAACTTTTCTCCAGTATCTCTGATACTGGTTCAGGTAGCTAAAGCAGAGGTGGGTCAAGAAAACATTGAACCAGCCAACAAAACTCACAAGGATAATGAAGTTCCATTTCAAGCAGTAGGCTTAGCACATACATGTATAAAATAGTTCCTAATGTTTCCAGTGGATTCTGTCTAATCCCAAACAAGTCCTTACATTAAATGGCCTCCATTAGAATAGAAAGTCAGGCAGTCTCCCTAGAATAGTGTCTGTTTCCTTGCCTCGTCTATATCCACCTCCTGACCCTCTAGACCAGTGGTTCTCAAACTAGGGCTGCCGTTTGTTCAGGGAAAGCCCCTGGCGGGCCGGGCCGGTTTATTTACCTGCCGCGTCCGCAGGTTCGGCCGATTGCGGCTCCCACTGGCTGCGGTTCGCCGCTCTAGGCCAATGGGGGCTGCAGGAAGGGCAGCCAGAATGTCCCTCGGCCCGCGCCGCTTCCTGCAGCCCCCATTGGCCCGGAGCAGCGAACCGCGGCCAGTGGGAGCCGCGATCGGCCGAACCTGTGGATGCGGCAGGTAAACAGGTCCGGCCCGCCAGAAGCTTTCTCTGAACAAGCGGTGACCCTAGTTTGAGAACCACTGCTCTAGACCTTATTCTAATTCTTCATCTGGGACAGTTGCTGACAATTCAAAGCACTAATTCTCTTCTTATATTTTTAGCCTGTCTAGACCATAGTCTTCCTTTGTTGCATAACAGGGTTAACTCTGGCATTATTAATTTTATATGTAATAAAAATGATATGTATAATAAATAATGGTTAACAAATATATAGCCTTTATAACTCTTGGTAAAATGGTTCTGTATCTTTCAGGTGTTGTGCGGTCTGTTAAGGAAACTCTCAACAGCCAATTTGTGGACAATTGCAAGGGGGTAGTTCAGAGGCTGACACTACAAGAGCATAAAATGGTGTGGAATCGAACAACCCATATCTGGTATGTCTACTTCTCTTCTTGACAAGATCCAGACATATATGCTTCCCCTGTTGGCTTTATGATGAAGACAGCTGCCAAAGAAAGTAATTGGGTATTGAATTTGGTGAGATAATTTAGTGGTGTGATTTCATTTGGTCATGAAGTCTACTGAATAATGCAGGAGTTTGGCAGTGAACTAGATTTTGTAGCTCAGTTTACTTGTTGGGAGAGGCAACTATAGAGCAATTCCTTCTGTATTAAATAGCCTGTAAACTAAGGTTACTTAGTAACTAGTTGGCTGGGTAGTTTGTTTTCCATGAATTATGGATGCTGTTTCAAAACCAGACAAATATTGTGTTGGATTTGAATGGACGTGAGAGTTATTCAATGATTAAAATGGTCTAGTCAATATTTGGATGGGTTACTGATCAATTTTGAACCAAGGCTCCAGTGTGGGGGAGGGATAGCTCAGTGGTTTGAGCATTGGCCTGCTAAATCCAGAGTTGTGAGCTCAATCCTTGAGGGGGCCATTTAGGAATCGGGGGCAAAAAAACTGACTTGGTCCTGCTAGTGAAGGCAGGGGACTGGACTCAATGATCTTTCCCTTCCAGCTCTGAGAGAGGTGGATTGTCAGACTTTTTGTTGCTGGTAATGCTGTCATTCGGATCGAACCGTAACCACTTGGTTACTGGCGGTCAAATGACACTTGCTGTGAGAAGTAATATTGTTAACTTTGGTGTCCTAGCCAAATTCCATTTATTTTGGCTCCTTAAATTCTTTCTGCTGTGAAAATGGGGTATGATGGTAAGTGAAACTGGTGTGTAATATTACTGTGCAGTGTTAACCAGCTGTTGCAATTGAACTCAGTGGTTAATGTGTTTCAGTGTGGGGTAAAGTTATTCCTATGTATAAAGTTTGTAAATCCCTTAAAGTGTGTATATATTGAAGGTGCATGTACATGTCATGGATACTTTTTAGTATCTTCCATCCCATTCCCTATATTAAATCTTTCTTTAGGAGCTGAACATTTTTCTCTCTCAAACCCATTTTCGATTTCTTTTTTTCTTTTCCCTTGAGGTGAGCAGGGTAGAGAGTGTTGATGGTGGTAATTGGGAAGGAAGACACCTGTAAACACTCACTTTCTTTACAAATTAATGTAAATAGGTCAGATTTTTGGGCCTGCCAACTTTATTAGTTCCCTTCAATGGCTACTGCAGGGGCAACTTACACTGTTTTGTGAGGTTTTTTTAACATCACGATGCATTTGTTTTTAATTCCTTGGCAATCGAGTGGTGGGAATGGGAAAGCCTTAAAGTAGCGTGGATTATTATTAGCAGTGGCCACAACAACAATCTGAGCCTCCTAGAGCATTCCTCACTAAGTCTGAATGCTGTTCAATAAAATCATAAAAAATCAGTGATGGCGAACTGAAGTTTGCAGCAAACAGTCACGTCCTTAACCTACTTTAGAATTCTATTGCACATCAGCAGTTGTTTACATCCGGGAGGGTATTTCACTCTGTAAGCGTGAGGAGAGTCGTTATTACAAGCCCTTGGTCCCCACCCCAAAGTTTCAAGATTGGGCGACTTTACATAACTAGCCTACTCAGAGAATGCATGAAACTATTGGGTGTAGGAAGCAGAAGTGTCATTTGGGGTGGGAGGCATTCTCCCAAAAGCCTTATAAACTAAAATCACTGCAGAATTTATGGAGGAGCCTACATAAAGATTTCAAGATCAGGATTCAGAGTAACAGCCGTGTTAGTCTGTATCCGCAAAAAGAAGAACAGGAGTACTTGTGGCACCTTAGAGACTAACAAATTTATTAGAGCATAAGCTTTCGTGGACTACAGCCCACTTCTTCGGATGCATATAGAATGGAACATATATTGAGGAGATATCAAGATCAGGATGTGTTGTGACCCTCATGTAGCTGTTAAAATACTGGAAAATAGGGAATTACACTAATCCAACATAACTAGTTTAAGAGCATTTGTCAACAGCTGTAAATTGTTCATATTGAACAATGGTCACAACCTGGCAAAATTCCCCAGATGTTGAAATGAGTTCTTAATAATAGACCTACAGTATAATTCAAATGATAAATCTGGTGAGAGCATGAATCCCTGACTCAGTACCTGGAGAAGGAATCGGAAGTCGCATTGTCAAGTGAACCTGCTGAAACCGGATCATTGCTGTGCTCTCTGAGCCTAAACAAAGCCTCAGTTAATCGGTTACACTTATTAAAATTGCTTATGTGCCATGCAGTGCTTCTTGCCACACAACAATTTGTCCAAGTTGGAAACCCATTTGGAAGATTAGATGGAATTAGATATGTCTGAGTGTCGTGTTCTTGCCAGGGGAAGTGCAGTATCTGCTTCCTTATAATGGAGCTCAGTGGAAGTGTGAGAATACAAAAGGGGGGCCTAATACAGATCCCCGGGCAACACGGCTACAGAAAGAAACAGCTTTACAGTTATTTTGTAGAAACTAGAGAAACTTTGGTAGGACATGTAAAAAAATAGGATTCAAATAGTACCAGTGCTTTGCCCAAAAGCCCAGTTATGGCACACTCATATAAAGGAGGGAATTTTCAAGAGGATCAAACGCTGCAGAAAGTTTCAATGGCTCCAGTAGTGTCAAGGTACTTGTTCCAGGAGAATTAATGTAATATTTTGTTCTTTAGCGCTTTTTGTCTACTTTGCAAGCATTAATTGGTTGAGCCTCACAACACTGTAGTATGCTACTGTCAAGTATGTGAGAGGAAGGATATTTTCTTGATTTAACTTATGTAGGGTTAGGTGGTGCTAAAGGATTTTTTTTTTCCTGGCTGTGGATAAAATTAGTCAACTTTCAGTGTATCTTTTGAAGACTTTTTAACCTCCTCTTATAGAAGAGTAGAGGGCTTGAAGATAGTGTGTACAACAAAGCAGATTAAACACCTATTTCATGGCTAGTCTTTAATTAGGGGAAAGTGGCTTGAGTTTTTGCTTGTCACGTGTTCCAGCTGATGGGAAAATGGCTATGCCTGCATTTGCTTTATTTCTCATTCACTTATCCTCCACCAGGAATGACTGTGAAAAGATCATCCACCAGAGAACCAATGCAACACCCTTTGACTTGGTGCCTCACGAGGACGGTGCCGACGTCGCAGTAAGGGTGGTAAAGCCCCTGGATTCTGCAGAACTCAGCTTGGAGACGGTATATGAAAAGTTCCATCCCTCTATTCAGTCCTTCACGGATGTGATTGGCCACTACATTAGCGGCGAACGTCCCAAAGGCATCCAAGAAACTGAAGAGATGCTGAAGGTCGGAGCAACGTTAACAGGAGTGGGAGAGTTGGTCCTAGACAACAACACTATCAAGCTGCAGCCCCCCAAGCAAGGGTTGCAGTATTATTTGAGCAGCCTGGATTTTGACTCCTTGCTGAAGAAGCAAGAATCAAATGTCAAACTCTGGAAAATCCTGACGGTCATTTTCGGCTTTGCAACCTGCGCCACACTCTTCTTCATTCTGAGGAAGCAGTACCGGCAGTTTCGGGAAAAGCAGCGCCTGAAACAAATGCAAGATGAATTCAGGCAGACTCAGGGGCAGCTAAGGCATGACATGAACACAGAGGGTGGGGAGACTGTAAAAAATGCCTGTGTCGTCTGTCTGAGCAACATTAAGTCATGTGTCTTTCTGGAGTGTGGGCACGTCTGCTCATGTGACGAGTGCTACCAGGCACTTCCAGACCCAAAGAAATGCCCTATTTGTAGGCAGGCAATTGCTAGGGTGGTTCCTTTATATAACAGCTAAACGGTCATAGCTTTGGAGCAATTTGCAAAAATGTTTCCCCTCTTAAGGGGTTTTCTCAAGTCCTCCAGCTGGTTAGCCTGTCTGACAACTTGGGCAGGTGCTGTTCCTGGGGCGGGGGGTGGGGGGGGCTGAAATTTGTTGGGAGAAGAGTGAGCGGGTGAGACTGCCTTGTGATCCAAAACGCAACAGTAGAATTTTACTGCAGAGGCAGAACTGATGTAAAGGTTATAACTTAATCAAGAACTAGTCCTAAAGGGAGCAAATCCAGCTAACGAGTGCATTGAGTTTCCTTTAGACTGCACCCCATAGACTTTGAGGATGGTTTTGCAATCTCCAGAAATGAAGTTTTTATTAGGCTGGTGAGTTAATGTTTCTCTTTCTGCACTTCTAATCCCTTGTGTTTATTACAGTCAGTATCTACATATCTTTTGATTTTTGTACTTTGTGTTACTGGTTTATTGTAACTGGATCTGCAGTCACTGTAGATTTGGTTTGATCCCACTTGATTTCAGTGTCTGAAATATCTGGGCTAGAAAAAGCTTGAGTGTGAGATGGTCTGTAGACTGCAGGATTAAAGTGATGCTGTCAAGTAGTTCTAGGGCCTGAATTTAGCATTAAGGATTGTTTAAGGGCTTTTACGAAGCCTCGTACGAATGGAAATATTTTCATGAAAGACTTTAATTAGAGTGAGCAGTTATGTTCATATTGCCCTCTCCTTGTTCTCCTGCCACCACCACAAAACATATGGGGTTGTTTTTTAAACCTTTCTCTGCAGCATTGGAAATCCATATACAACTGCGTCATTCTAGCACACGAAAACCAGACAGTGAAATTCACCTTCATTGTCCAAGCTCGAGTTGGATGCAAAAAGGAAAGGGCATCGATGGTGAAAAGTAAATTTGACTTAGATTATTAAAACTAAACAAATCTTAAAATGGTGGTTGGAGAGCAGGTAAGAAATTTCTCATGAGCTTTTATTTTGACAATGTCCCTTATTTTAGTAGGTGAGACTGGTAGTGATGTCAGGCTAGGAACTGGGATGGAGGTGACGGATGGGATTGTTATTTGGGCTGTTGGAATCTGACTCTAAACGTTTATCTCTGCCCATGAGTTCAGAATAAATGTTGCTACTTCCTAGCAATAGAGCAGTAAGCAATAAGAGAACAGCACTCCTCTGGAGTCTTGTGTTATGTTGTATGTATTTCTTTTGCTTTCTGTTTGTTCTGACACACACACAAATTGGCCAAGCAGCGTCATGACAATAGACAGTGTATGGTGTTGGAGAAAACTCTACTTCTACAATGGTTATAAAGTAAAATCTTGAGTGGGATTAATTTTTGTTTAATGTACTTTACAATACACCGTTCTGCCTTCTTTCTTTCTTTGATTTAACATTCTGATTTCATGAGTGGTGGTGAACCACAGAGTGCTGGTCACCCTCAGTACTATTTCACAACATTTGTGAAACAAAGGGGTGCATTGCATATTTGTGCATTGACCACAACATAAAGCAAAGCTTTGTTGATACTCCTGTACTCCTCTTTATTTCATACCATGTATATTACAAATAAACATTTATCTGCAAAAAAAAAAGCACAAATCTCTTTAATTTCCCAAATTTCTTATTAAATAATAGATGGAAACTGTTCTTGAATGGAATATAAAGACTTCCTGATTCGGGTGACACCAAGGTCAATATTTACGTTGGAGGACATCAAATCTTCATATTCAGTAAACACCAAGTCAGTGGATGTATTGTGTTTTTGTACATTCAAAATATTTTGAGATATTTCTAGTATATTCTACTTCTGTTATGGCCATGAATTTTAAAAGGGTAACCGTATTTCCTTTGAAACAATCATTCTAAAGAGGAGATTTCACTACATATCTGGAAAATAAACTACAGTCTTGGAGCTCACAGCCAATAATGTTGCACTCATGTATATAACATGTTCTGATTAGTTAACATTACTGCATACCTCTGAGGAGGTACATAGAAAGTTGCTGGCTCATCAATGACAGATTCTAGCAATTAGGTACTAGGATTTTTCTCATATATACGGGAGTAAACATTCCAGAGGATGGAGGAGATGGATTAGGGTGGCAATTCCAATGGAAGTTGATGGGTTAAAAGTAATTTAGCATAAAGTGGAATTGTGTTGGAGCTTGGATGGCTTTTTAGGCCTGTCTTTTTTTTTTTTTTTTTTTAATATTTTGACCATTTGTGTTTTAGTAGCTCTGATAGTTCTAGACATCCTGGTAGGCACAACTGGAAAATTGGAGTTAAGGGAAGATGTCAGGTCTCCATTTAGTCCCAATAGTACTAAGACAGTTAAACCATATAAGGCTCCATAGTCATTGGCCCTGTTAGTCAGTGTAACGAGAGGGGAAACAGTCTCCATCAGTCTCAATATTCTGTCAGAGTGGAGCAGTGCTGAATGTGTTGCAGTTCCAAATAAGCAATACTGTAATCAAGGATCTGGCTGGGAGTTGGGGCTCCTGTATTGGAACCAGAGCCTGAGGGAGGGTCTGTATCTTTACAAATGTGTAATCTCAAACAACTGCGTGAGGTACGTATCCGCATTTCACAAATGGGATAATAAAGACCTGGAGAGTTGAAACTTGCCCAAAGCTTGGGGGGCTTTTGGCTGCTGGTCTTGTACTTAATTCACTTTGCATTTCCCATCCTGCCGCTACTGGGCACTAGAAGTCTGCCACGCCCTTGCTTTTTAGGCACAAGATGTTCAAAATGGGTTGTCATCCTTTCTTCTCTTCCCTCTTCTGCCCCTGCACTGGCCTGTTCCTCATCACCTTCTCTGGAGAAATGATAGATGCTCACCCCTGGTGAGAATGGGACAACCAGCTCAAGCGACCATTGCTTAGAGAATCAGCCAAAGCAGGAGCGCTCCAAACCATTGATGTGATTTAGCAGCAGGCCAGTTTGTCTGTAACTTCACTTTAATGATTTCGCCCGTTTTCATGTCGCCACATTCTCCCGACTAACCGTGATAGAAGAATGGGGATGCCCTAAAGGAGCAAGGGGAGACTATTGGATGTATTCTTAGTTGATGCTCGTATCCTAGTTCCTGATGTTTTGTTACCCCGTGCCTTGTGTAGAGGCTCTTCCGTCAGACTGACTAGGCAGGAGTTGCTTTGATAAGTGAAACCACCTGTTACCCCATGTCCACATAGACTAGGTACCTCTTCTTGCAGCTGCCCTCGTCACTGAAATCCAGCATATAGTTTGGATCTGTGTGGCTCTTTACGCTGGCAGGGCAAAAGGCTTCTGACAGATCGGTGTGTGTTTGTTTATATTCTTGTATCCTAAGCCAGTCCAGCATATGACAGAAAAAGAGAGATGCTGTGAGATGCCGCAGCTACCCCAGAGCCACTCCATGTCCTCGTTACAAAGCTCACAGTGACGCCTTCAGATTTGTCATCAGACCCTTACCTGTGTTAACAAGCATCTCTCTCTCTGAGACACATTGTGCCCAGCACATCCTGTGCCCTAGCTTGTCTACCCTGGTGCATTAATCCTTTGTTGAGTGAAGTACCAAGGATTGTGAAGGTTATTGGAGGTTGTGGGGGAGGGGATTTAGGACAATGGCTTTTTTTCTTCCTCTCTGTTCACAGTGTATTCTTCATTTATCAGTAGAATGGTTTGGTGTAGTTGTCATGGAAATAGAATACATTGCCGGGGCCTGCCTTGCAAGATGAACTTGCTGTACTGTAGTGTGTTTCATTATGACATTTAATCCAGGATTTTTGGCTGAAATGGGCCAGCAGGAGCAGAACCGCACTTTATTTTGAAGTGGGTTGAGCCACTTTATCAATCTTGGACAAAAGAATTTCCATTTTATTGCCTCCAAAAATCCCTCACGGCTCCCAGATGTGCTTGTTAGTCACTTCCTGTACAGCTGTTTCATTGTTATTTTACTCCCTGATACACATTGTGCGAGAATGATGGCCGCACTGTGCACATTAAACTGACACCATTAAAGGTTATATCCTGCACAGCACGACTGTCACTCTTTTTGCTGCTGTCAGTGAACTTGAACAGGAGTTTCAGCCTTTTATAAGCCTCACTTTGGGACTCCCTTTGCTCTGAGAGCTCAGAGCTGG
The DNA here is from genome assembly GCF_013100865.1 of Trachemys scripta elegans. NCBI lineage: Eukaryota > Metazoa > Chordata > Testudines > Emydidae > Trachemys > Trachemys scripta. The sequence goes on from NC_048316.1 coordinate 14,402,080, forward strand.
TTTTGTTTGGTTTTAAATGAAAACAACTCCCTCTTTGACACACACTCCTTTTGTCAACAGCTAGAATAAAGGGTGAATTACGTGCTTTGTTTCTTTGTTAAATGCTAACAAGGTTAAACCGAGAGATCTTTGTGTGCCAGCGTCCAGGATTATGTCAGCTCTGGGAATAATATGAGCTGCTTCTGCAAAGCTGGGACAGAGAGCACAGGACCATTGCCCTTTGGGGTTCTCACTAAAACAAGGGGTAGTTAGATTTAATTGCAGGCATAGATAGGCGAGTTTCCCCGAAGGGAACTGTTTCCAGAGCTGAACGGAGTCTTTTTAAAAGGTAAATTCTCTACATTAGTTTTACAATGAAACAATCCAAGGCATGTTTTTAGGAAGAAAAAATCAGTTTCACACATACAGAATGGGAAGAGACGGTCTAGGAAGGAGTACGGCAGAAAGGGATCTAGGGGACCACAAGCTAAATATGAGTCAACAGTGTGATGCTGTTGCAAAAAAAGCAAACGTGATTCTGGGATGTATTAACAGGTGTGTTGTGAGCAAGACACGAGAAGTCATTCTTCCGCTCTACTCTGCTCTGGTTAGGCCTCAGCTGGAGTATTGTGTCCAGTTCCGGGCACCGCATTTCAAGAAAGATGTGGAGAAATTGGAAAGGGTCCAGAGAAGAGCAACAAGAATGATTAAAGGTCTTGAGAACATGACCTATGAAGGAAGGCTGAAAGAATTGGGTTTGTTTAGTTTGGAAAAGAGGGGACTGAGAGGGGACATGATAGCAGTTTTCAGGTATCTAAAAGGGTGTCATAAGGAGGAGGGAGAAAACTTGTTCACCTTAGCCTCTAAGGATAGAACCAGAAGCAATGGGTTTAAACTGCAGCAAGGGAGGTCTAGGTTGGACATTAGGAAAAAGTTCCTAACTGTCAGGGTGGTTAAACACAATTGCCTAGGGAGGTTGTGGAATCTCCATCTCTGGAGATATTTAAGAGTAGGTTAGATAAATGTCTATCAGGGATGGTCTAGACAGTATTTGGTCCTGCCATGCGGGCAGGGGACTGGACTCAATGACCTCTCGAGGTCCCTTCCAGTCCTTGAATCTATGAATCTATGTTTATGAAACAGTATATCTATCAAGCGGTTCCTGGTATCCTGCAATGAAACTGCAGAGCTCTGCAGTGAGGCCCCTAGTGCAGCCCAGTTACTCTGCCCATTACTTGAGAGAGCAGACCTGTGGGGATTAGAGGGGATGCCACTCGGGCCTACGCCTCAGCGCTTGAGACCTCTAAATGGTGGTAAGAGGCCAGTGGGGACTGGCTACTCTCCTTCCCTGTATCCCCGTGCCAACCTGACTGGCATTCTGACAAAGAGCATCTTCACTGCAGGCTAGTTTCCCTCCTGTGGCCAAGTTAAAAGACCACTCAGTCACTGCAGTGATGAGATGGATGTCACATTGACAGGCTTGTCCACACATCCAGGGCAAGCTGGGTTGAAAAGGGAAGAAATAACGGCGTAATCAATTATGCATGTCTTTGAAAAAATAGAAATGGGAAACTCAAAGTTATAATGTTAGTCCCTCTGTGAGAGTCTCTTTATGGCCGGGTTCACATTTAACTAAGAGGTATTAATGGAAGTTCATGGGGCTTTGTTTCTTCCTGATACGCCAGTTGTCCTGCATTAGTCCGGAGTTTCTCTAATTTAAGGACTTAACTTTCATAGGCTTGGTCTGAAAGTAGATCCTTGGAGGGTCAGAAATAAGGCAGTGAATCAAGAAACTCCTCACAGGCAGCACGAAACTGACCTTTCTGCCTCTCGCTGTTTTTGATGCTATTCCTGATGATTCATTTATCATCTTCTTACCAAAACAAAGACGACATTTTTGCAGCAGTGAGACTATCGGCATAATCAACTTTCGGAAGCAGTTGGACCGTAACATGTTCCTACGCCAGACACGTTTCATCTGTAACAGAATGTTCAGAAGCTTTCAGTCTGCAGTTTGCAGCTGCATGTTTTCCACTGGTTTTTAGCCGTGTCCAGTCCTGTCTAAACTCTAGATGGTGCAATAGAACCGTGATATACAGTACACCGCGCTGCGGCTGTCTCACCACAGTGCTTTCTTGAAAATACTGGTTCTAGCAAAAACGGCTGTAAAACTGTTAACAGGCTGCCTCTTTCTGCTAGAAATGGTGGGGTCAGACAGAGGAGGAGAGACGTAGGGGTGGGAGGGGGCAATAATGAAGAGCAGTAGGGAAGAGGGAACTGCCACGCAAGGCTATTTCTGTTTCACCACTAGGCGCTTTCACTCCCACTACTGTGATAGCCTTGTACCTGTCAACGCAGTTCAGAGGAGGGTTTGTTTTCCACTCCCCCAGCCACCTGTTTCAGTGGAGGAATGCAGTAGAATTGATCAGAGCTGGGGAGGAGAAGGATGCTAATGGGGATTTATGTAATGAATCCTATAATGCTGAGCTTCTCATGTCTTAGTCACAATTCCTAAATCTCTTCTTGCCTCTGCCTTGCAGTTTTGCTCAGAAAAAGCTGTTTCCCCTCACTTTCTGTCTTGAACTCATGCATTGCTGTTAAACAGCTGTCATGCCCCATCCCCAGAGGTGGCTGCAATGCAGTGGTGACTGAAATGATCCCTATGCTGTGTAGAGTTCGTAAAACACTAAATTTTTAAAGTGCTTTGAGCTCCTTCTAGATGAAAATCGCTATAACCATGCATGTCGTTATTCATATGGTCACTCCGTGCTCTGTGGCTCTCTGTATATTATGACCATTGTATTTGGTTCCAATGTGAACTATAATTTCTCTCTCCATGAGGTTCACTCCTCCATAGGGAGTAAGGAAGGGGAGACAGCAGGATTTGGTCTGAAACGGAGAGACTGCCACTCAATGCTCACTGACCATTTTAATTAAACATCTACACGACAAGGGACAAAAGATGATCTTGTGATTGAGGAATTGGACTGGGACTCTTGAGGCTTGGTTCAGTTACTGGCTCTCTACAGACTGTGACCTTGGGCAAATTACTTAATCTCTTTATGCCTCCGTTTCCCCTGTCCACTGGAGATACAAATACTTCCTTGTTCTGTCCTGTCTATTTGGGCTGTTAACTCTTTGGGGCTGGGACTCTCTCTTACTCTGTGTATATATAGGGTCAATCACAACGTATATACAGGCCCTCATCTCATGTAAGACTTCTAGGCATTACTGCAATAGAAAATAAGTGAGTCCAAACTGGTGCTTTAGTCTGTATTACAATTCCCTCTCATTCTATGTTCCTGTCTCTTTTTTCCCTCCCTTTCATTTATTTGCTTCTCATTCTCTTGTGGGAAAGGTGGTCTCCTTTCTTTTTGTCTTGCATTCCCTTTGTTTTTTCTCCCTCGTTACGTTTTCTAAGCGTCTTTTAATTTTCAATGTCTCTCTACAGCAGTTTATCTTCTTGTAAAGCACTTTCCTTGCATTTTATGGTGTCATAAAAATGATCTCCTGGGCAGCTCAAAGTGCCCATCTCTTTTGAAAAGACGCTATGTAAAAACAACTCTCTCTTACTCAACAGACCTGCTCCTTGTTTGTATTTGGAATCAGATCAGCTGATAAAAATAAGTTTTTACTCTTGTTAGCACCGCAGAGCTAAAGAGAAGTGAGCTGGGTTTTAGTCGGGCCTTGATAAAATTATGTAGTAAGTTCCAATTGATTAGCATATACCAACACAGTGATAGCAATGGAAGTACACAGAGGCCACAGTTTGTAGACAAGGAGGTCACCCAATGGCCATGGGTGACGATGCAGGAGAAGAGAATAACTCCATATGACCCTCAGATCCCAAACTGAATATGAAGGGATAACCGGGAGCTGGAGGGGAGGAAAAAGCCCCATAATTTACTTGTAAACTTACTTTGTTATTAAAATGATTGAGACAAACAGGTGATGCAATGATGCCGTATTAATAATCACTTTTCTGAGCAAAAAGGCTCTTTCAGTTGTTGGAGGATTGCCAGTAAGCAGCCTGGCCTCTCTTGATTAGTCCTCTCTTTTCAGGATCTGGGGGATTGTGAACCTTTGCCAATTTAACTGCTATCCCTTTACATCCTTAGTTGATAGAATTAATAGCAACGCACCAGTAAACAGCAGAATCTGTCAAGATCTTAGCTTTTAGCTGCAGCTGTCTCCAGGGACAGAATTCAGAGAGAGAGTTTGATCAACTTGCTAGATGTTGAATGTCTAAAGAAACAAATTGGTGTGTCTGTTGTTTTCGATGCGGTGACAGCTCTGTGTGTGCGTTTTCCCCTCATGTTCTCTTTTTCTAAGGTTTCAAGCTCTTTACGTTCTCTGCCTTCCTCTTAATGATGGATTCTTTTATAGCTCAAAGGAGGAGGCACTATGGTCCAGTGGAATGTGTGCCTGTCTGGGAGTAAAGAGACTGGGGTTCTATCTCTGGTGATGCTAGACCAGTGATACTCAGACTGAGGGCTCTTTAACATGTCTTTTGCAGCACATACTATTAAAACACTGTGGGATTTATTTATTAACCAGTCAAGATACTTTTACTACGTTATTAACCAATTAAGTTATCAGCTTGCACTAAGTTATTAACTTATTTGCTGTGAGAAGAATTATATAATAGTCCTATAGTAAATGAAACAATGAATTCACACAACTGTGGCTCCTTTGAGTAATGTTGGTCCTAATTTGGCTCCTGAACCACTGAGGTCAGAGTATCACTGTCCTAGACCATCGGCAAGTCACTTCCCCTCTCTCTGCCTCTAGTTTTGCCAGCTGCCGGCCAAGGTTAGTGATACCGGCCATCCTTTGTAAAGCATGATAGCCGGGCTAATATTACCATTATGTCACCGACATGCACAGTCACATCGGTAATCTCCTTCTCCTCCTGCCCCACCTTGTCTTGCTGCTTTTTAGCCAGACTCTTCGGGAAGAAATAGAAAAAAGTGCCTGGGAATTTAGTACTCGTGAAATGTCTCCTACCCAAAAAGCAGCATGGACTGATAATAAGAACGACAGTATCAAGGCAGGGGAATCTCTGCGACAGGCTCTGAATGAGCGTATGTGCCTTGTTACCCACCATGTTGCTCAAATGAGAGACCCATTCTAACAAGCTATTCCTTTCCTCCTGCCAGCCGCTTCTGTGCCTTCACTCACTGTGACCCCTTACACCCTTTAGCGAGTGGTTGCTAGCGTGAGTATGCCACTGAACTCAGCAGGACTGTGCATGAGAGTGACTATTGATGGCAAACCTTTTACTCCCATCTGGCCTTCAGTGATGGGATTCCCCTCCCGAGGGCAGGTTGTGCGTGGTGGAGATTTCCTTCCTCGGACAAACGCTTCCTTCAGCAGGGGATTGCCTACTATGGTGCAGATAGCGCTCATAAGTCACCTCAGACGGAGTGTACCAAGCCCATGCAATATCAAGAGCCTGCAGTGGCAGCAAAATAATCAGCAGCCACGTGGTATCTGCGTGTAGGACTTGGCAGCTTGGTGGCATTCATCCAACATCAGCTCTGCTGCATGCTCGGAGCATCTGCAATGAGTGGTAGAAGAGCCTTAGAGCGATCAGTAAAACAGGTACAGTTGTAAATAGGTATTTTATGTCTGCAGAATCCATCCTAAAAGCCATGTCTACGGAAACGTTACTACTGACCTGAATCAAGACACACTCTCATGCAGCAGAACAATTACAATGCAGAAGATGCTACCTCTCCGCTTCAGCCCCGCTCCCCTCCTCTTTTCAAAAATGAGTCTGATCTCTCCAGCTGCTAGATTAGAAACCATCGTTGTCTAAAGCAGCCAGAAACCGATCACGTGACCGGTTGTGTACGCAGTGCCAGCACAAGTGAAAACTGAACCAGCAAGCAACTCTCCCCGCTCCTGGAACCCACCAAGAACGTTTCAAGGCCAGGGAACGTTGTATACCTTATTAATAAACCATGGTGTTCGGAGACGCATCTGTTTTAACCCTTTTGCTGCTGGACCTCTCTGTGGCAGGCAGTGCTGCTAACTTCACTAAGGACCTCACACTGGTTGGTGGGATGTTCAGATATATTGAGTGTGTTTTGCAGCAATTAAGAGCCTGCTGGTTTGATATCCCTAGTCGGTGTGGTGGACAGGCCTTGTTTTGGGTCTGGTGAGCCCACAAACCCAGGTGCATTTAAGCGTTGCAGTGAAAATTTAGCCCCTAAAATCTGAAGCTACTGAGGAAACTTTACTGAGGTGCATCCGAAGAAGTGAGGTTTTTACTCACGAAAGCTTATGCCCAAATAAATCTGTTAGTCTTTAAGGTGCCACCAGACTCCTTGTTGTTTTTGAGGAACCTTTAAAAAGCCTCTTTTCCTTTATCAGGTACCAACTTGGTACTTTTCATTTCAAAGCACTCTGCTAACAGGAATTATCTTTCTATCTCTGTGAAGCAGATAGGCAAGCATTGCTAGCCGCATTTAGACGGGGAAAAGCAGGGTGGTTAAGTGACTTGTCCAAGGCTGCAAAGGGAATCAGTGGCAGAGATGCCCATAAGCTTTACATGCTTCTGGTCCTTGTTCCTGTGTTCAGTCCTCTGGGCCATGCTGCCTGCACAGTATAGGAGGCCTGTGGTTAATAAAAGGAGAAACCCCCATTCTGGAGGCAGGGAAATTATCCAAAAGCTGTGCTCAATTAGTGCAGGCTTTTATGCCCAGCTGCTTGACCCATTACTGCCTATTATTTCCTTTGCTGTATCATTTTCCCTCTGCTGAGCGATGTACTGCACAAAACAGAGGGTCAGGGTTGCTTCCCATGAAGCCTGTTTGTCTGTTTTAATCAGGGACTTTGGCACAAGTGATGCTTCCTTCTCCAGCCCAGACTTAGCCTTTCAGGCAGCAGCCACACCATTGCTCTGTTATCTCTGTTGCCAAGTGATTTCCAGGGGGAAAAGAAGGTAGCCATGCAAATATAACTGTTTAAACACATCTCCTGTGCACTGGGACCAGCAAGTCTGCAGGCAAAGCCTGAAATAGGCTTATTCATTACAGAAACATCAGAACGAGAGGCTTTGGGGAGCTGACAGCCAGCGTCTCCTTACAAGACTGGGCAGGATTGAGAGAATCAGGTTTCGAGTTCCTGGGTGGGTTGGTTCTTGGAAGACACTGCCGAAGAGCTCTTCGTTTACACGTAATCCATTCTGGAGCTCTTAAACCTCTCGGGAGTGGAAAGTGCTTGTTCACCTGCTCATCTGCTACTGAAGCACTTTGTAGATTACAGACAACTTCCCCTTCAGATGGTGTGATTCTGCCACAGTCACTAACCACAGTGCCCTCCAGCTCCCCCTCTGACATACTGTCCCAAAACATACACACCGGAGTCCCTCAGCCCAGCCTGCCGGTGTTCGGTGTCACCTGGGCTTCCAGGGCCAGGGGAGGGATTTCCATTTTTTACATTGAATTCAGGAGTGGTGGAAGCTTTGAGGCTGAAGTCCTGTATCCACAGAACAAGTACATTGTGGGCAACAACAGTACACATTCTCCTACCCTGCTTTTCTTAATCTGCCTCTCCCCCACACACACATCTTTAAAGGGAGAGGGTAGCTCTGTCTCTAAACCCATCAATCCTAGGTTGCTGGATCTCGGCCAAGACTGCCAGCAGGAATGTTAATTAGTGCTGAAACTCACGTGCACATCTGTTCACTAGGAATTGGCCTGAGACCCCCAGTTCACTTCAGAGAGCGCATGGAACAGCTGTCGAGGGGCAGTAACATTCAGTCACAGACATCTGGCGCTGGAATCGGATCGGTACCCCAGAAACGAAAGGTTCTGTAGCTCAGTCTCATGACCTGTCCGGACCCTTGATTCCTGAAACGCTTGCGAAGCATTAAATGCTTCAAGATGGCGATTGTTATTAGTTGGGAATGCTACAAAGAATATTATTTATCACAAATCTTTATAGCGGGGGGCAATGAGCTTGGTAACAGGCTAGCCCGAGCCTTTTGCTTCTAGGTCAATGGCTCAAATTCAACTGAGGAAGGACAGAAGCGTTGTTCCCACCTGACGGTGGGGTAGGGACCTAGTTGCAGTGAGCAGGCAGTATCAGTCCAGGTAACATCCCAAAACCACTAACTGGGAACTTTCCTGGCAGCCTCAGCAGAGAGCCTAAGCCTTGAGTGGACATGCGGATTAGCCATTGATAGGACAATTCAATCACCTCTAGGGCTAGGCCCTCCACCCATGGTTCAAAGCATGCGTGACTGGCTTCTACTCCTGTTACCTCAATGGGAGAGAAGGAGCAGAGCCCCTACCCATCCCCACCCCTTCTCTGTAAGCTGCCACTGCCTGTGCTCATACCTGTTCTCTGCATAAATAAGAAGATTTCAGTCGTCAGGGCTGTCAGTCTGGCACCTTTTGCCAGCACTAAAATTCTCACCCATCTCCACGTACTGAATAAATCTGCACAAGACGAGGATCTGAATTAACGCTAAATAACAAGGGAATTGCTGCAGGATCAACACGTTACCCGCCAAGCAAAAGAGTTTTGCTCAAAGAGAAGAACAGACTACAAAAAATGCCTGTAAGAACGAGCAGTGACTCATGAACTCTGCTAACTATGCCCTCCTTTCCCTTAAAAGGAGCTGCGCGTTATGGGTACTGGGATGGAATGGTACATGGTTTTCCTAGTCGCTGCCATATAACCTTGTTAGTGTTGCTTCAGTATGTATATGTGGCACTGCATGAGGTTCCAGCCTCATTCTGCTGCAATGGACATCACTATGCTTCAATCGCCAAATCAGGAGACCATTTTATCGTACTGCACTGGATTAGGTGTTCGTATCAGATGACACTGCAATGCACTATGCTGCAGTGACCCACCTCCCTCTGTTGCATTGGGTTACACGGGTCCTGCAGCATTGCATAACCTCATGTTCCCTTGGGTCGTGCTGTTATTCTAGCATCACTTTGGCTTACGGGGGGGTTGCCATGTGTCAGGACAGCTTTGATGTTGCACCCTTTGTGTTGCTGTGGGTCGCACAGCCCTGCAGTTTCACAGCCATTTTGTTGGATTGGGACACAGGGAACTACTAAAAATTTCCTAGCTCATGTGTTTTGTAGCGTGACCTTTGTGTTGGGGTAGGATTTTCCTGCTTCCCCTTGTTTGCTTCCCCAGTTGCAGAAGTCACATCCTCCTGGTCAAAAAAGGCTCATTTGTTTGCCTTCCAGCAATAGGAAGTTACAGGGTATCAGGTTGCCCGGGCATTGCTTCAGACACACTGCACCAGGGTTATGCCATGTCACATGGGAGTACACCAGTGTTTCCGGGAGGCATTCACACCTTATCACGTTACATCACCTCTTTCAGTACAGCAGGGGCTGCTGGGAGGAGGTAGTGGCAGAAACATGCATCTGAGAGCGGGACAGGCGAGATGCCCACAGTGCTTGTTTCACGTACCGCATGCTGGGTAATGACATGAGAGGGCGCCATGTTTCTAAAACTAAATTAAATCTTTATTAAGAGAACGGTTCACGGGGGTGCGGCAGTGGCAGCTAGCATTCCAGCCACGTGCACACAGACTGACTTCCCAGCGCCTCCTCCAAACTCTTCCCTCCTGCAACCTGTGCTCCTCCCTCCAGCTCTATGTAGGTTGTTACAGTGTTGGCTGTGTGGAGAGCCAGGTATGGGGAGCGTATAGATACCACACGGCAGTCTTCACTATATATTCCAGCTCCGTGAACAGGCCACATCCCTCATCCTCTGACCTTTACACCCCTTGTGAGTGAATCCTTCCTTTCCATCCACACTGAGGACTGGTTATGGAAGCAGAGCACACATTAGGAAACAGGGCCATTTACAGAGTAAAGCTGCCAGCAGTGTAGAAGATTTTATCTCCCGGGCCTTAAGGCTTCATCACAAGGAAGATGGCAGTAGCCTTAGCCCAAGCCTCACAAATGCTCCACCCGCTGCATTAGTGCCATTACTGCAGAGCTGCTGTTCTGAGGCTAAAGAAAACGGGGCTTTGCCATCCCTTTCCCCACTGCTGTAATGGCTGGCCAAGGTACTGCAGAACCTTAGTCAGGGAATCAACATTCAGGCTTCTTTTCCCAGGAGGAGGTGGTGGGAGAATCCACTTGACGGGGATTCCTGGAAGGGGTGAGAGAGGAAAAGGACAATTACTTAGATGCCAGCGATAGGATATAAATGGGATTGTTGCAGGAGGGCGCTGCTCGCTCAGGAGCGATGAGCTGAGCTTGTCTATAAGGCTCGGACGGGCATGTACTATACAATTCGTTCCCTGAGACTGGGAAGAGCATGGGCATTGGGGGACATTGGTCCCTTCCCCATTTGACGAGCAGTCTAAATACCTGGCTAGATCAGGTTAGATTATCTAGGTCCCTTCTTTCAGCGTTTCTCTGATGTTAATCTCAGTATTGAGGCTTTTGGTCAGAAGCTGTTCAAAATGCTCCTTAGATTTTTAAAGGGAGCCAATGAAACATCCACCCGAGGTGGTGTCCCTGCCCCTTTACAAAGGAGACTGACCCAGACCAGGGTACTCAGAGGGAGAAAGGCAATTGTCAGCCCCTTTCTTGGAGATCACAGCAGTGAGGGGTGCTGGGGGAGGGGATTTCCTCCAAATAATGAACCATAATAATCCATTAACTAAAGCAGCAGCCCTTGCCTTTTCAGCAGAGCATCTGGCAACGTGCTAGCTCTGTACCTTCCACTCCATCTTGTTGCTGCAAGCACCCCTCCTCCACTCTGCTGCAAGAGGGGCGCTCCCAGAAATCAAGGGAGCATGGGGATGTGCACCAGGAGATACAAGGAAAGCAAGAATGCTGCAGTATATATGGGGTGGGGTATAGAAGCAGAGGCAGAGACCGTGCCCTGCTGCTGAAAACGAAAGAGTCAAGCTGGTTGTGGAGAGGAAGGGTGGCCTTGCCCAGGCGGCTTGGGAACAGTGTTGAATTGGTAATGAAAGAGGTGCCAGGGTGCAGACCATTTTTTTTTTTGTTACATTCCCCATAACTGATGTGCCAGGCCCGGAGGTGCCGGGGCTAAGCCCAGCCTGGGAGTCAGGGGGCCGGGGTTCTGTTTCTCCCTCTAGGAGGGAGTAAGGCTCAGTGGTGAGAGCCAAGCCCCCCCCCCTCTGCCCCCACCTGCCATGGGGGTGGGGGGCGATGGGAGGCTTCGGGCACAGGTGGCAGGTGCCTGGGAAGGGCAGAGCTCTCGTGCACCCAGCCGGGAAAGCACCCGGGCGGGGAGGCGGAGGCTGCAAGGGAGGGGCGAACCCCCCCGCCCCGGGGCGAACCCCCCCGCCCCGGGGCGAGCCCAGCCCAGCCCCGCCCGCGCGCGGCAGCCGGGCTCTGCCCTCGGTGACGTTGCTCCTGTTCCCGGGATCTCTCTGCCCCCCCCGCCCGCAGCTCGGAGCCAGCCCCCAGCGGCAGCGCGGGGAAGGACTCCCGCCCCCCGCCCCCCCTTTGCTCCAGCCGCCGCAGCTGCCTCCTCTCGCCCGGGAGCCGGGCGGCCACTCTCGCGCCGCCGCCGGAGGATGTGGCTGGGGCCGCGGTGCTGCAGCTGAGCCCAGTCGGGAGCGGGACCCCCCCGGCGCCGGTGCCGGTGCAGCTTCGCCGCTTCCCCTGCCGGGCCGGGGCTGCCGGGCCAGCGGCGACCCTGTCTGCCGGCTGCGAGCGAGCAGGAGCGGGCGGAGGGCCAGGGGCCGCGGACCCGCCCGGCCAGACCATGTCGGAGGTGCTGCCCTACGGCGAGGACAAGCTGGGGCACTTCGGGGACGGCGGGGAGGTGGGGCAGATCTCCTTCACCTGCCGCCTGCAGGACACCAGCAACTTCTTCGCGGGGGGGCAGAACAAGAGGCCCCCCAAGCTGGGGCAGATCGGCAGGAGCAAGAGAGGTAAGGACCGGGCTCGCCCCCTTTCCGAAAGCCTTGCAGCCCCCGGCTGGGGGGGGTTTCTCCCCCTAGCCCGCCCCGTTCCCTTCTCCGCAGCTAGTGGGAATCGGAGTCACCCCGCTTCGCTCCCTTCTCCGTAGCTATTCGGAATCGGAGTCACCCCGCTTCGCTCCCTTCTCCGCAGCTGTTCAGAATCGGAGTCACTTCGCCCCGAGTCCCCCTTGGCCGCCAGGTTTCACACCTGTTTGGCCAGGACCCCCCCCCCCCAATAGGCGCGTTGCCAAGCACAGACGCCCCGAGATGGGGCTCCGGGAGCGGGGATTGGGATCCGGAGCCGGGCGGCGGCTGGAGGAGAACAAGGCTGCGGGATTAGCAAGGGCTTGTCACCCGCGCGGAACGGGTTGACGTGCTGAGTAAGGGGTCGGGATCTCCAGTCTGCTGGGGGAATCCCGGGGCAGCACTGGTGCAGCTCCATTTGCCACCGTGTGCCTGCTCTGTGCACGGGGGTGATCAATAGGGTGTGTCGGGGGTGGGGGAATAAAATGTAGCATGGGATCTGCTCGCTTAGCAGTGTAAACCGATGGGTCTTTTTTACCCCACAGTTCAGGTGAGCAGATCCCCCACTCCTCTTTGCCATTCACAGCACACCCAACACCTCCCCAGCGGCATTTTCACTTCTTTAGAGAAGTGACCACATCCCTGTAGTTAAAACATTCTGTGTACTGGAGCGGGGGAAGGGGGGGCATGTAGTTCTCTGACTAGTTTAAATGTATCAAATCCAAGTCTGAGTCTTGTGCGCAGAATTCCTTCTTGCAAGTCAAAATGCTGTTGGGGAGGTGTTGAGTCTGCATTGAGTGGGAAAACTGCGGTAGATCCTGTAGGTACCCATGGGGGAGAGGGAAGGTCATCTGGCAGTTAAAAAGATGTTTTCTTCTCTCTTTTTCTCCACATTGCATGTTTATGATAAAAACCCTAAAGAGTCCTAACCCCATGTCCCTATTAGAGACAAAGAAATTCCAAGTGATCTCAATAGTCACAACATGGCTAATCTGGAAGTGTCTCTTGACATCTAGAGAGCTCAGAGATCCTGCAACTCATTTCAGAGGGGAATAGGTTCCGTTCAGCTACGACTTATCCCAGTTGATTTAAAAAAATACACCATCAGTTGTTTTAGACAACCTAACCCTAGCGGCCAAGTGTTTGGTGACCTTGAAAACACTGGATTAAGTGTGTAACATTATCCAGTGCATTTAATTCTTTGCAATGGTATCACTTCTTCTCTTTAATTAGCAGCAAAATGCTGAATGGACACACTTCTTTCTCTATGAAACTCATGTTTCCCTGACTTTTATGCTATTTAAACAAAATCATTTGCAATAACCATATGTGTGTGTGTATTGGAATTCAGTGTTGCCTTGGACGTTAGGTAGAGAGACTCTGTTGAACCATACGTGTTTCAGGGGGGCAGATTGCAATACCAGGGGAATTCATGCAACAGCAAGGGGAGGGGGACGGGACAAGGAAAGCTACAATGTATTCATCATTTTGTTTTTCTGCTTTACAGTTGTCATTGAAGATGATAGAATTGATGATGTGCTGAAAAATCTTTCAGAAAAGGCACCTCCCGGTGTTTAATTCCCTCCCAGAGACACTGAGTAAAGGGGAAAAATAATTTACAATGTAATACATTATTGGCAAAAAACAAACAAAAAAAGCACTCTGAAATCCTTCATTACTAGCCTGTGATCCGCAATGCACATCAGCAGATTGTATCTTAACATCAGGCTTGGAGACAGAAGAGGTGCGAAAAGGAAGAAGGTTTAAGTAATGTGCAAAACAAAACAAAAATCCACCAAAACAAAAAACCAACCCTAAACCCAGCCCACAAACAGTAATAAATCAAAGTGTATCAGTTGCAGCTATATTGTTTAAATTACTAGTCATTTCTTTTTTCTATATGATGAATATTGCACAATTCTAGATCTGGGGTTTAAAGTTCTTCGAACAATGCAGCAAAACACAGTGTTTTCGGACCGTGGTACCTTTTGCTGGTCATGCTTGTTCCAAAAGAGCACCTTGTTTACATTATTTAATCTTGCAAAAATGATTCCGTGCACTTGGATGTAACATGCTATCAGTTTCATTGGGTTTTTTTATGTTGATGTCCTTGGATGTTTAAAAAAAATTATATATAAATTATATATATATCTATTTCATTTTAGTCACATTTTAACGTATCGATGGAATGTGTGGAAAAAAAACTTTTATAAGGAATGAACTATAGGAATAATTGTTTTATTTTTTAAAGCTTGTATTACTTTGTTGCTGTGAGCAACTGCTCAAGTTAGCGCAAATGGACAAATTTTATATGTAAAACAGAAAAAAATGCTCAGCTTTTTCTAACTACCATGCAGTCTGTAGTGTGGGCAATCTCTGTTTTTTTTCCTATATTGTGGCAGTTTATTCTCTTTAATAGACTGTGTTTAAAAAAAAAAAAAAACGGAACAAAAAAAAATCCAATGTAATCACAAGAGTGCCAAATATCTTGAGATGCCAAATGGCAGTCGGTTTTCCTTTCTTATTTAGTGCTCTTTGAGTTTATGTAAAGTAGCACTTTTGGTGTCCTTTCTGTTCTTTATAGGGCTCTCTACTGGATTTTATTGATATCTAGACATCTATATATATATAAAAAAATATCTTCTGAGTTTTCTTTTACTTTTTTTTGCATGATATGTGAAAAAAAAAAAAAAAAAAGCCTCTTGTGTGAGGGACTATTTTACTGGTTTTGTTTGCAACTTTGAAAGACAGACCTCAAGAAGGATTTTATTTTTTTTTCTTTTCTTAAATATTGTGTATGTTGCACTTTTATCCACGACACAGGGCTATTTCTGCAATGTACAATAAAAAACAAAACAGTCCATTCCTGTGTCTGATCAGTATCTCTTGTCTTGTTTTTGTGCCTGCAGCATGCAGTGAGATCTGTTTCAGGCCGAACGCTAAGGCTTCATATGTCTGTCTCAGAGTGAGGTGTTAGGTGGTCACTGGGGGAATGTCAAGGAAAGAAGAAATTAATGACATGTCAAGCTGGCCCATGCTGGAAGTACTTTCTGTTCATACTGAGGCTAATAGGGAATTGGGCATATGGAGGAGTTGTGATTATTGCTCCCCAGGGGAAAGTTAAATGGAGCCCGGTGGGTTGGGTGTGTTGGTTTGCTAGTCGTCATTGATTTTCACACACACACACACACACACACACGCGCACACACACATACACACACACCCCACCTCCATCTTTATGCCAGTCTCTCCTTGGATGGCATTACACAACAGCAAACCCACCAGCCATTCCTGCCTGCTTAGAACTGCCTGCCTGATGTATTGAAAAACAAACAAGCAAAAACTCACTACTGGCAAGGAGAAGGATTTACTTGAAAGACAAAAAAAAAAAAAAAAAAACCCTCAGAATCCTTGTGCTTTCTCCC
Organism: Trachemys scripta elegans; assembly: GCF_013100865.1. Classification (NCBI taxonomy): domain Eukaryota; kingdom Metazoa; phylum Chordata; order Testudines; family Emydidae; genus Trachemys; species Trachemys scripta. The sequence goes on from NC_048316.1 coordinate 14,417,440, forward strand.
TCTGGCCCCTTCACTGCCGAGTAAACCTGACCATGCTTTAATGTGCTGTCCCTAGCTTCCAACAGTTGCCAAGTGGGTCGAACAATAACGTGCCTGCTGCTGGAGCCTCTGATATTGAAGGTGAAGGAGAAAGGGCTGGGGGATGGAGGAAGAGTGTGTTTGCCTGGATTATTACTAGAGCTGGGCCAAAGCAGAGCCACTCACCAGCTCCCCTTCCCTGACCTTGGGCCGAGGGGAGGGAGGGAGCTCAGATTAAAAGGCACCTGGATCCAAACGGTTCCTGTTTTTGGTTTTGCAAAACCAGCACAACTTCTCTTCCCAGCTTTGCCAGCAAGAGGCTTTCCTGGATTCTTACCAGAACTCACAATCCAATGCTTCAGTGAGCATTGCTGGGGCTGTTGGTAAGACTCTTGAGATCTGGTGTCATAACATTGAACGGAGCGATATGAGGGCTGGGAGTGGCTGAGACAGATGTAACAGCCAGGGCAAAAGGGCCAAGGAGGGTAACTCAGCAGTGCTAGTCACTGAACAATGGCAATTGATACTAAGAAGCATAATTCTAGAATAATAACAATAGCCCTACAAAGGTGCATGGATCTGACTCTCGCATGTGAATTGAGTTGTTATTTGCAATGGTTCCTGATAGGTTTGTACACCACCTAATGCAGTGGGGCCCCACTCTGGTTGGCTACTAGATCCTACCACTATATAAATAATAAAACATGAAGATGCCTACAAATGGGTCATTATTTTAGTGGCTGGTGCCGCAGGGTGAGATCAATGGAGGAAAAGCACTTTGTGCCAGCTACGTTGTGTTGTTAATAGGAATTCTTATTTACTGAGGTTGGGGGGGTTGTGTGTATGTGTAATGCCATGTTTGAGATCCCTCTTTTCACCAAAGAACTGCCCCAGCTAGGAAGCGAAATTTACAGAGGGTGGTGTTAAGAAGATCGTAATTTCAACAAGAAGAGCTAAGAGGGGCATCTCTCAATCTGCGAGCGCCTGACTGTGGGATGCAACAGGTGAGCGAGGCCCCAAATGAGGGGGACACAAAATAATTCATGCAAAAAACTTTCTATGCCATGGGATTCATCAGTTCAGTGTAATAAACTTTTTCTATAGCCTGAGCTTTGTGATTAAAAAACAAAAAAAAACCCAATGTAAATAACTTTCAAGACTAAAAGTGTCTGATCTGTGCAGCTGTAGGTACCTTTAGACTTAAGACGAGTGGCCTCCTTCAAAACAGGGACATTTGAGAGGTAGGGGCAGGGTGGGAACAAAGGGGGAAAAAATATTATCCTGCCTCCAAAACTACTGATCACTGCAAAGTGTCTCTTTTTATATATTTGAAAAATATATTTTCTTAATTCTATTTATTCCCTCTCCCCTTTTCTTTCTTTCTTTCTTTCTTTCCTCTCTCTCTCTCTCTAACAATTGTGTGAGTGGTTTCTGTTGTGTAGCCTTTTTTCATTGTGGACAATACACTGTGAGAGGATTATGCAGAGGGGATGGCTGTGGAACGCGAACAAAGAGCTCCTATTCTCAAGCTGAGTAGGTTTGTCAATTGGTGGTTGAAAGGCTCTGATGGTTGTTTTTCAGGAGATGGCATTAAAATATTACTATAATAGCACAAAAGCAATTGTGTCAGTGGTGAGGAGGCAGTGTCAGGTAGTTTTGTGGACACTTCCGTGTCACAGGCATCTTTAAATGGAAAATGTGAATGTAAACATCTGTAAAGGATGCACTTTGGAATCTGGAAGCATGTTAATTGGCAGGAAATTATGCCAAGTGTAGAACATATTGTGAAAATATGTCTGAGCAACAGTAAATATAGAAAGGGAGGATATTAAGCTCTAAAGATGATGAGAGAATCTATAATCCCTCTCATTGATTGAGCATCAAGGGCTGCATTATTCAAACACAATTAATTGAATACTTGCAATAAATGTAAATCTTGGTGGATTCTGGTTGACAGCTTAAGACACCCCTCACCCCCCAGCCTTGCTTCTAAGGGGAATTCTTTACAAACTCTTGTAAATTATTGATTTAAAAAAAAAAGAGAGAGAGAGAAATGAAAGAAGCAGCTGCAGACAGAATGAAAAGAGAGAGAGAGAGAGGGAGAAAATGACTTCCTGGCACACTCACCACAAGTCAGGCACAATCAGACCTAAGAATAATAGAGCCCAATCCCGCTCCCACTGAAAGATGTGAACTGTAGACCCAATTCTGTAATGAGTTCTGTGCAGGTGGACCTCTGTGCCCAGGTGAAGCCCATTACAGGATCAGGCTATCCATCACGTTTGCCTTTCATCTGAGGATCTCAAAGTATTTGGCAAACATGAAGGGCCCAATCCTGCAAATTCTCATTCACACTAGCAATACGCACTGATGCGAGCAATTCCATTGATTTTAATAGGACAACAAGCATAAGTAAAGCTTATTCACACAAATAAGGATGTGCAGGATTGGGCTCTAGCTTAAGCCTCACAACGGTCTTGTGAGTTAGGTCAGACATATATAAAATAACATGTCATCCAGCACTGAAATGCAGCCATTTCTGGGGTGCAGCACAGCTGTTGTGGAATAGCTCAGACTAACAATGCACAGTTGTTCCTGGGAAGTTAAATTAATTATTAGTCTATAAATATAATTATTAGTCACAAAATATTTCTCTTAGATCAGGGACCCTAAAGCGTAGCTCTTGGGTCAAACACTTGTGGGGTCCTGCAGCTGCCCTTTCCCTTTACATACATGAAAACAAAACCAGTCACTGCAGTTTGTGTATAGCAGCCGCTGAACTAAAACACTGAGTAGTTTCTATTCACCTGCCAGCAACGATATAAATATTATGGTGGCATGTGGATTTTTTTTTAAGTTAAATGTATGTAAATTTACATGCAAATGAGGTGATGCCCAAGGGCTGCTGGCTAATTGCCAACACATCCCTCGGTGTTGCAAAGTTTGGATGCTTCTGCCTTATGTTTATGACCATAAAAATTAATCACACCTTGAGAAGTGTATTTCACACACCACAAAAGAACCACCTCCGTTGGCACAGCTCACAGCGTTAAAAATAATAGTTATTATTGCTACTACTGATTAGTTGTAAAGAGCCCAACACCGGTGCTTGGCATTTTGCAAACAGCAGTTGCTTTGTGCAGGGAAATTGAGTATTGACCGTGCTTGGGGAAACCAAGAATCTTAGAAACGTTCTTTGGAAGAGAGAACTGAGATTTGTAAAATAAATGCAAGCCCTGAAATCTGTGCAAACCCCAAGCCAGCTGAGAAGAATGCAGTGTCCATGGTAGCCTAGGTTCTGTAAAAGGCATGATGGATGCTTTCAAAAAAATATTTTAATAAAAGCAACTTCCTGCTGAGTGGAGCTGTCATCTCAGACTGGAGACTGTACAGTCCCTTCTCCCCTCACCCTTGGAACAGCTGCTCTGGTTTATAAAACCTGCCTGTTTGGGAAGGGAAAAAAAAAAAAAAGAACATTGTAAAAACTATCCCAAAGCCTGCTGTGTGGAATAAGGCAATGTTAATGACAGCACGTCCTAGCACAGGGGGACTTGCACCTGGCTGCAGAGTTACTCTGGTAAAAGCGAGTGAAATCTCTCATCTGCAGTTCTGAGATAGCTGCTATCAAATGGTGCAATTGCAGGCAAACGTAGGGTCTGAGCCTGCACCCAGGGCAACCAATGGCAAAACCTGTTTGGCCACTTGCAGAGGTGCTGTGGAAGGGGTTGTAAAGTTATGCTTCAGGCAGTGGGTATGAGAGAGTCTAATGTGGCCAAATTCATCCCTGGTGCAACTTCAGTCTTCTTTTGAGTTAGCCAGGGACGAATGTAGCCTGTGGAGTCTAAGGGACCCATTGGGGCTGCCCCTTCTTTATTCAGGGTTGGGCTCAGGGATACGAATACCTACCTCTCATATGGCACTTTTCAACAGTAGATCTCAAAGCGCTTCAGGACAGGATCTGTAATATATGTATCCTCACAACACACCTGTGAGCTGGCCTGGATTAACCAAGGTGCATTCAGTGCATTTGCCCAGGGCCCCCATCTCGGGTGGGCGAGGGGGGAGAGGCCGACCACCAGAAAAAAAGAAAAACAGTGGCGCTGTGACCCAGCCTGCCAGACTACAAGCTTATGCCCAAATAAATCTGTTAGTGTTTAAGGTGCCACCGGTCTCCCGGTTGGTTTTTTCAGGCTACACCACCACTCAAATTTGGCCAGCCTGCCCCTCTGTCATGAACGAGGGGTGACCAGGCCAAACCTGAGTGGCACTGTGACTCCACGTGCCAGGTCACAGCCTCACGAGTCCAGTGTGTGTGGGGGCAGTTTCCACAGAGCACAAGGCCCCAGAATTCTTTAATCTGGCGGCACTGCTTATGAGGCAGGGCAGTGCTATTATCTCATGGTAAAGACGGGGAACTGAGGCACAAAGAAGCTTGTGCCTCACACAGGAGGACTATGGTAGGTCAGGGAACTTAATCTAGGACTCCCAAGCACTAGTCTAGTACCCTAATCACAGAACCATCCTTTCTCCACTGGCCAGCTGCCCTCACTTGTGTCTTAGCTGCAAGGAGCTACTGTGCCACCTGAGAATAGCTGAGGTATAGGATTGTCCTCGGGGATGCCTCCTCGGTCCTCTGACATGCCCCCTCTGGCATGTCCCCCAAAATGCCAGCTTTATGTCTGCCAGGGAGGCCTCCTATGCCAGAGGTATTCAAAGGGAAGGCAATATGGCTGCTTTGCAGTCCCTTAGTACCAGTCTAACCTCAGGGTAGGGGTACTTTCCCTCCCCCTGGAACTCAGTTTGACCTCCGGTCAGTGGAGAAACTAGAGGAAGTCAAATGGAGTCACCCATAAGGAACTGAGGGTGGTATTAGGCCCTGAGGAGGTGTGAAGGAGGTATAAATTATACCAGACTCTCTAGACCCCTGCCCCTCAACACTTGGTTTCAGAATGAAAACTGGGAGGTGCTGAGCCAAGGGGGTGGTGGGCATGTGTCTGAGTGGGAAGGAAAGGAATAGTTATAACAAGATCTAGGACAGAAGAGCAATTGCAGACAGATTTCATGGGCTGTCTGGCTGATGTGTGAGGAGTACTTTGGCCACAGGTGCAGGAAGTCGCCACGGTGATTTTGGGAGGGTCACACATGGAGGAAGTCGCCACGGTGATTTTGGAGGGGTCACTGGTGCAGGAAGTTGCTGAGATGATTTGGAGCGGGTAACGTGGGAAGGAAGGGTTCAGTGCAGGCCTACAGGGCAAAGCTGAGCGCTAAATACCAATGAAAGGTGAGGGTGGGTGCAAGGGCTGCTGGGAGTCAGAGAGAGAATGGAGTCATAGCAGGTTGTCAGGGAGCATCTCAGTGGATGGGGATGTAGCTGTAGGAAGTTGCCTGTGGTAGCTGAGAAGAGGCAGTCACAGATCATTGCCAGTGAGTCTTAGGGAGCATAAGGACAAGAACATGCCTATAAACAACAGGTGTGGAAGTTGCCACTTAGAAGTAGAGGGGGGCATGTAGGTGCCAGATGCTACCAATGGGCTACCAGCAGAGTTTAGATGTTGTAGTAAGGGGGTGCTACAGAAACAGCCGAGAGGGGCTGACTCTGACTGGAGGGCACACAGGCAGCAGGCTGTTAAAAAGAATTAGGAGGAGAAGCGTTTATAAATGTCCTTTAACAATTTAAAAAAAGAAAACCAGGGAGGAATAAACTGCTGCAAATAGCTGTAGGTGGAAAAGCAGGTAAGGGGACTACCTGGAAAAGGTGTGAATGTCAAACCAACAGGTCATGGCGACTTGCTGGGCGGAGTGAGTGGGGAAGGAACTACCGAGCTTGCTGTGCTGGTCCTGCTGAGTATTTCTGGGGAAGGACGGAGAATGGAGGAGAAAGGAGAGGGCTGAAGAAAAGCAAATGTGCCACTGACTGTCTAGAAAGGAGAGAAGATGCAATCTTGCCAGTTAGCCTCTGGTAAGCCTAACTTCTTTCCCTAGTAAAATAATGGAGCAAATATTAAGACTGTTTAATTAGAAGCCTAAATGTCCAGAGGGAGACTGATAACTGTGAGCAATAAGCAGTAGAGGAAAGAGCATATTAATCAGCTTTGCTGAGGTTCCTGCACTGGGAGGTCTTGCAAACATTGAGGCCAGAGAGAAATAATACCAAGGGGCCCAGAGGCCTTAGAGATATGGGAAGGAAACAACAAATGTATCTTGGGCTAGAGGGAATGGGGGGAATGCAAGCTACTACATTTGTGGTGTGGTGGCGGGGGGGGGGACCCTCTGAAAAACTGACATCTTGGGAAGGAGAATCATGGGAAGCAGTGTGCTGGAAGAGCCTGGAGTCTGTCGGAGGTGGGCGCAGGCAAAGGAACCTGTGCAAATGGGAGTTCCCGGATGGGCCAGTGACCGGGGTGAGGAGAAATGTGGTCAGCTGGAGTCTCTGGGAGGCACAGGAGACTCAGAAGGCAGTGCCTCTTTAGGGGTGTGGAGGGGTATAGGAGAAGTGGTCAGCAGCAGTCTCTCCTTAGTGGGGTGTATGGGGAATGTGGTGGACTGAGTCTCTGGAGGGAGCGTCATATGCAGGAGTGTTTCTACAAGGAGGGGTGTGCGCAGTGCCTGGGGGAACCCCCATGGGGGTGGGGAAGGCAGTGCAGGTTTGCGGAGAGATGTGGTCCGTGGAATTATCTGTATGGGGCACACATCAGGGGGACATGGCTGGCGGAAATGTCATGGGGTGGTTGGACCCAATAAATGAAGTAGGTCCAGCTCCCCTGTAGTAGCCCAGGTGTTCCCATTTGCTCTCTTAAGAGGGCAGGGCAGCACCTGGGAACCAGAGAGAATCAGAGAGAGATGGATGGAGCCACCTACCTCCCTGGTGATACAGACAGACCGAGCGACCTGGTGAATCAGAACTTCCTGACTGAGAGTCAGGAGGGGCAGGTGAGAGCTGCCAGAGCCAGGAGGTATTTCTTGGGGGAAGGCTAAAGGCAAGGACAGCAGCAAGAGGGGTTTGCTGACAGACCTCCTCGAGCCAGGGCTGAAGTGGGGGGGGGGAGCAGGAGCAGCAGCAGCAGCAGAGGGAGCTACTTGCTGGCTCGGAGCTGGAAAGCAGAAGCCAAGGGCCAGAGAGGGGAGTAGCATAGGCCAGAGGAGAGCTGGAGAGCTGGGCTCAGGGAACAGTGAGAGGGGTGGGGGACTAAGGGATGCTCCCCTGGTGAGGATCAGCTCCCAGCAGCGAGGCTGTGGGGGTGCCCACTGGGAAGAGTGGGTTTGCTCTCCAGTGGGATGGCTGTCCTGGCAGAGGGATAGAGAGGACTGACCAACGGACCAGGTGTGGCAGAAGGCGCTGGAATGCAGGATGTCTCATCAATGGCTGAGGGGAGATGTCACGTGTGCAGGGGTGACAAACGCACTATGTTTTGGGACTTCGTTTTTGTACTATTTACAGTGCGTTCTTGTAATAAACCAGCCCCAATGAAGGGGCAAGAGAGCATGGTCTGGAGTCCTTGGGTTACCTGAGAGGGGAAACTGAGGAAGGGGTGTGTGTGTGTTATGCTGTGGCCTGCTGCTGTAAGATGCTTCAGTCAAGCTTGCCCTCTGACAGGAAGTAGCTCGCTCTCAGGCTGGGGAGTGAAATGGCGGCAGGAAGGAGCATGGAGCATCTCCCTGAAGTCTGGGGAAACAGCAAGTTCCGTCTCCTGCTGGAACTGTTGATATGTCTGATGAAAACCTTTACACTGGCAAAGGGTGCTGCCTTGAGAACCCCCCCTGAGCATTGTCAGGGTTAGGGTTAGAAAACCTGCTGCAGAGACTAGCCAGAGGCCCAGGCTTAATCTCTTGTATGCTCACCAGGGATAAAACTGCAGTCTGGCGTGAACTGTACTACAGCACTGGGAGCAGGTTAGGGAGAGCTGCCCCTCCGTTGGTGACACACCCTGCATTTTAGGTGCCCCTCTAACTCCATGCTGCAGAAAGCTGCTGTTGCGTCCTGTCTATTTGCATCAAACTGGCCTCTCAAATACAGAAGCAGGAAACCAAAGCGCTGGAAAATATTGCTCATGCGGTGGCAACAAGCCCTGTGCCATTGCAAGATGGGTGTCTGCCCCACACCCGGGCACTGACAGATTAAGGGGTCTATTGAGAGCTTTAAAGCTAAAGAACACGGGTGGTTTGGGGGGATTACTTCTCTGGGCTATAGAGATGTTCTCTTGCAGGTCAGTGGTGCAAACGTAGGTCAGGCTGTCAGTGACCCAAAGTCGTGGCTGTTTGGTGTCCTGGGCGACACAAGTCCTGAGTGTGAGTTCACTTGCTGCTGGACAGGGCTCCACGTCACCAAACCATGGGTCCTCCAACTGGCAGGATCAGCAGTGCCCTAGAGAATATTTTAATTGGCTAGTGCAGGCCTGGAAGGGCCACCCCCGAGGCACCTTCTTCCCTCAATAGTCTTTTCAGTATTCTTTAGTGGACCATTAGACATGGTTGGCCCCACGTTGCAAGTGGTGTGCGCAGGGGTGGGGTGCAGAGGACATTGTTTCTCAGCTGTTCCAGGTGATCAGGGAAGGAGTGCAAAGGATTCAAAGAGAGCCTGCTGCAGGCATGAACAGATCTGGTCTGAATCCTGGTGCAGCACCATTAACTTCGCTGACTCTGAATTTGGCCCGCTAACTCTCTTATTCCAGCTCCTTTCTAGGGGAAAGCACCAGTGTCTTCTGGTGAACAATTTCCTCTCCACCCTTCGCATTTCTAGCCCACCTTTCCCACTTGGAAGTGGTGCTTCATAGCAGGTTCTGCTAATCTGGTTTCTTTAAAGCACTCTATTAATATCAACTAATAATCACCATGGTGCTGCTACTGTTACAAGGCAGGTAAATAAGCATCGTTATCCGTGTCTGACAGAGAGCTGAAATGGTTTGCCCACACAACAAGGCAGTTGAAGTGCCAGGAATAGAACTCTGGGTTGCCTGCTGAGCTGCTGAGATGGGGGACTTTGCGGTGTAGAGGAGCTGATGTCCCTGCGTCTGGGGCCTGTTTCCCTGAAGGGGCAGAGACAGAACCAGCATGTTTTAGGGTTTTATCTTCTGTGAAAGACCTTGACTGTAGCAGCCTTCATTCTAATAATAATAGCCGGGGCTAGTCCCACTCTGTGGCTAAGGAAGGGCGGTCTCATTGTGAGAAGCTGGTTTTGTTGTTGGGGGAGCTTGGTAATCATCTCTCAGGAGCCCTGGCAAAGCAGTCTGTTGGTGATTAACACAGTCTTATTCAAGCCCTCCTCAGTGGAGTTGCTCCTCATCTGGGTTAAGAAGATTCTTTCTATTCCTCATCTCCTGTAGCTCACCTCTCCCTCCTGCAGGATTTCTTAGCGATTCATGCTTTCTGACAGTGCTAAACCTGGGGTTAAACCAAGCTGAGATCAGTATTTCCAGCTACTCGGTTGCCACTGTAAACAGAACAAACTACAGTGCCATCCACCCAGAGATTTTCCACCCAGTTCATCATCCCTGGGGTGAGCGCCCTGAGGTCCATGGAGTTGCCTCCTGCTCATATTCCCTGTCTCTGTATCTGCAAGTGCAGGGAAATGGTGTAACCGGATCTGCCTGGCCTGGTGTCATGTGATATCATGTGCCCCTCATGACCTCTCCTTTCTTGGAATGATATGATGGGAAGGGCATGGCACGTGCCCAAGTTGGGGAGGTCTTAGGGAGCTGGCAAGAAGGTTGGCACTCGGTATTGTGTTTTGATTTCTCATTTCTAATTACCTCCATGACTCCAGGTCTCTTACAATGACAATCTCTTTCATCAGGACTTTGCCCTCTGTGCACTCCAGTCTTTGTGCTCTTGACTCTGCAGTTTGGAGGCACCTGTGCTAATGCAAACAAAAGCATGTGCTTTAGAAAAAGCTGTAGGTGTGTCCCTAGGACACCTCCTAGAGAGGTCAAGTGGATTATTATCTACCTCCCTCAGGCTGCACTCAGTGTCCCCTGTTAATGGAATAAACAGTCTTAGTGTGCATAGATTTAAGGCCAGAAGGGACCATTATGATCATCTAGTCTGACATCCTGCATAACACAAGCCTAAACATTTCACCCAGTAATTCCAGCACCAAGCTCATCTCTTAAGGTTGAGTTACAGCATATTTTTTTAGGGAGGCTCACAGCAGTGCACTCCAGCGCTTCTCGCTGCCTCTGCCCTCAGTGAGTTTGAACCAGGTTTCTGCCACTTCACAGTTCCTAGCAAACCCACAATATGCCATGGTGGGGCATATTGAGCATTGGTCCTTCGCGTTTAAGCCCATTATATGGCTAAGGACTGGAACCTGACACTGAATGAGGATATGGGATTGTGTCCCCTAGTGGCTGGTACCAGCAACTGTAGTAGCTTGCTGCTTGTGTGTAAAAAGATTTATCTTCTAATTCAAGAGGTCGAGAGCTGTGTCTTTTTAGAGTGCCTAAGTTCAGTTCCCAGTGATTGCCGGTGTGTCGAGTCACTGTGCATTGCTTTAAACAAAGAGAAGAGGTAAAGGACAGCAAACAATAATAAATTGGTTGCTGTCACTTTAACAACAAAACCAATTCAGTTCCCTGCAGGTTGGACAGAGGAGGAGACAGTGTAGTTAAAGCAGCAGGACTTTTCCAAAGGGGAGAGAAGTCAGGGAGGTAATGTTAATAGGCTGTTAAGGGTGGGCTTAAGGTGTTTAAGTTGAGTCTTCAAACAAAAACCTGTGTCCAAACCTGCCCAGAGACTGATTTCCATGCCTACTTTGCACACAACATGTATGAGAAGAACAGTGTGAGGGACAGAGAATGAGTGAAAGGGAGAAAGACTCTGAAAATACAAAGATGAGATTCTGGAGAGAGATTTAAGATTAGTGTGAGAACTGCCAGAGGGCCCCGTCCGAGCAGCTGGGTGCCTCCTACTCAGGGCTGGCTCGAGGCACCAGCTTAACAAGCAGGTGCTTGGGGCGGCCACAGGAGAGGGGCGGCACCTGCGGCAGTTCAGGCAAATCACTAATTTCAGCTGAAATGGCCAATGTTTGGCAAAGTTATAAGCAACTGAAAACAGGGTCTTAAAATGAAAGCATCAGGCAACCTTAATAGCAGCACAATCAGGTGCTCCTGTCACAGAACTACTTCTCAATGTTAGTCATGGGCTATGGGGCAGCAGGGAGCAGTGGGCCTTTGTGTAGTATCTTTTGGCTGAGTGTCTTCTCCATGTCACATAGTTAGACCTTTCAATTTCCAGGTAAGCATCATCTTTCTCTCTCTCTCTCTCGCTCTCTCTGGCTCCATTTACCCTTCTGTGAAATGGGGAGGTGGCTTCTTCACAGCCCCATGGTGAGCCAACAGTAGTGGCAAAGTCAGGAACAGAACCCAAGCCTGCTGACTCCTGGTCTCGTGCTGTAACCAATAGGCCTCATTTTCTTCCACACTGGTTTCTCTGTAGCTACACCTTACGATGCAGATTAGAGTATTCCCCTTGAGAGAGGAAATTGCAATCTGCCTTTTTAAAGGCCTGCAATAATACCGCTAATAAAATAAAATCAACGGAGAGAGGATTTATCCTGTTAGCCCATCTGTTTGCAGCCTGGCCTCATTATTACTTACTGCCTCTGAAATGCATCAGCATCTCTTTCCCTTAACATATGAATATTATTCAGAGAAGTCAATCTACATAGGAAGTGGCACGGGGAAGGTTACACGAAGGAGTGATTCTTATTTTGATTAGACTTCATTTCTCATCTACAGCTAGCCTGGTGTAAATTACATACCTTTCCCTGCCAGAGCCTCCAGGGAGTGTCTTGCAGGGAATCTTTAAGTGTTATTTGGATTGGGTTTTCTTAGAGACTGGCACTACAGCAGCGCACAGATCCTGAGTTTCTTCCCACTTTACGTGGGTGTAATTCAGGAATCGCTCAGTGGAGCTACACGGGTGTGAGGTGAGAGGAGACACAGGTGCAGAATATAACACACTGGTGGCGTTAACACATTCCAAGGCATGAGAGAATACGCTACTGAAGCAGGTTGATGGAAGACGGTGACAGAGGTGCAGCCACATAACTGCAGTGAAGATGGGGGAAATAGGTGCTAGAATGCACAAGGCCTGCGGCCAAATTAAGGGGGAGCATCTGATTTCCTTCCCCCCCCCCATTCCGCTCCCTGGGTGGGTGTTATCAGACACAGCAAAAAAACCCACCCTAAAAACTACAGCCAAGTTGCTAAGGGTGCATCTCTACAGTGCTGCTGAGATTATGATAAAGCACTTTAAGCACGGCTCAAGTGCTGGGGTTGACCATCCCACCGAAGTCCATTAACCATGCGTGGCACGTGGCTGGTATCCAGTAAAGGTGTGGCCTGGACAGATTGTTGTGGGGTGGGGAGAGGAGGAATGGGGGTGGGGGAATGGAAAGAGTTAATGACATGACCCAAACTTTTCCTCAGGCAGGGTGTTCTGAGAGGCCATGTGTGGAGAGGTTCAAGCAAAAGACTGGGAGTGAGGACTTGCTCTGTGACCTTGGGGCCTGTGTCTTCTTGGTCACCCTTTCTGTGAAAAGAGGATCATACTTGCTGACCTCAGAGGGGCACTGTACAAAGCTTAGTGTATTGTTTGTGAGAGAAGCTTCGAAATCCCCCGTGAAAGGCACAATCAGCGTGCAAAGCATGTAGACATTAGTAATGACAAATCAAACGTGCACAGAACCAATGTTTTGGGGCTTCTTAGGTTAACTAGAAATAAACAAAAACAAAACAAAACCAATTTTCCATCTCTGTGCCTGTTTCGGCACTTCCTGTCTCGGAAGCAGCTGAAGCCACAGCCTCAAAAGAGCGGGAGGAAGCTTTGTTGTTGTATCACCCCAGGGGGCTGAATATGTGGAGAAGGGTCTTGGGGGCGGGGGGCAGGTGTTCCTGTAAACCAGACCTTTAGAGGGTCTCCCATCACTAGTAGATGAGTTGGAGTTGCAGATTCAGCATTATTAGCAGTATTACAGTAGCACCTTGAGATTCCACCTGAGATTAGGGGCCTGTTGTAGCTGGTGCTGTACATGCCCATAAGACTTTGCCCTAAACACCGATAACCTAAACAGACAAAGGGCAAGAGGGGAAACAGGTACAGAGGGGGGAAGTGACTGGCCCAGAGACACTCAGCAGGTTGGTGGCAGCATTGGGAACAAAGCCTATGTCTCCTAACTCTCCATGCAGGCCCTAGCTACTGGACCATGCTACCATAAAGCTCAGGGCTGGTTGGATTCAGGGTTTTGGTTCTGGCTTGTCCCTAGTTATGGTCTCATTCAGTGTAGAATAACTGTGGATTGAAGCTAGTCACCTTTTCCACTCTCGTGACAATTGTTTAATACACGTGTTTGCAGACAAGGCAGCTCCACAGCCCATAGGGCAAATCTCTTTCTTTCTGCTTTTCCAGCTGATCTGGGTTCAGGTTGAAGATGGGGAGGGGTCTCTTATTACCCAGGGCTTGCGGTACCCTGGGAACACAAGACCCATAGGCCCAGGGTCTCGCCCATCTCTAAGATTGCTAGAAGAACTGATTCTTAGCAAAGCAAATCTTAGCAACAATGTTCCTTGAGCAAATCTAGCTTGGGTCCAAAGATTGGTGATCTCAGTTGAGTCTAGGGCACAGCTAGCATATCTCCACACGAGCTGGCATGAACTTGACTCCGAACAGGAGCAGCCATTCTTACACGGGGGCCTGATCCTGCTTTCATTGAAATCTGTTGGAGTTCTGCCGTTAACTTTAATTGGAGCAGGATTGGGGCCCAAAAGGTGGTGATGGTGGGAAGTTGTATAATTAGAATTTTCTCATATCTCCTAAAAGTATCTTTCATACAAACTGTGCCTCTTAAAGTGCTGTAGAGAACTAAATAAATAATGGAGTAGCAAAGCATGGTGTTCTAGTTGGCTCGGTTACCGAGATAAATAATACACATTGTCCCACTCTATGGGTGTAATAGCTGAGCGAGTGAAATTAAGATGTGCAGGCAAGGGAGAAAGGAGATGGTTTCAGATGAGAATTGAAAGGACATGAAGAGCTGGTGCTCCCTGAACTGTGCATAAAGATTGTATGATATTCTGAAAGGTGCTTAAGGATTAGACTGAACACTTGGTCAGAGTTTGTTACGTCGAACATTTAACAGATGTCCAGTTGCAGTCCATTTGCTGTCCATAGCCCACACTGTCCCATCTTGTGAAAGAACCCACTAGGGATGGCAAACGCCATGAGGACCCCTGCTCAGAGCTTCTTTTCTCTGCCACTGCTGGCTGGGCTGGGATGAAACCATTGGGGGGAAGAGATACAGGATGCTTTTTGGAGCTGAGAGTGCTGCCTCTGAGGCTGGTCCAGGGACTGAGCTTGGTTCCTGCCTTTCACTGCCTGGCCTCCTCTTTAGCAGCTGCTGAAGCCACTGTTCCTATCTGATAAGGGTTGCTTGCTTTGGACGCTGGTGTCTTCCTCGCTGCAGGCCAGAGGAATTTCTAGACCCCCATGGCACCGGGCTGAAGCCCAGAAGTGCTTCGGAGCACAATCAAGGCCTCGTTTTTGGCAAAATAGCATGAGAAGCCCCAGGCTTGACCATGATGTGACGCTGCCTATTGGTATGTGGGGGTGTTTCTCTGACCCTGGTGGACAGGCAGACTGTGATTCGCTGACTGTGCTCCTGGGAGATGGACACCCTGCTCAAAGCTTGCAGTGTGGAAAATCTTTAGGCATCAAAGGTGAAATCTTCAGACGTGGTTGTGTAAAAGTTTGGGTCCCTAAATAAGTGGCCTAAGTTTCACCGAGGTGCTGAACCACCGCAGCACCTACCGAAGTCCACCGGAGCCTGGGCCGAGTGAGTAAAGACAGCAGGATTTGGGCAGATGCTCTTGAATTTGAAGGATGTGGTGTGCTTCTGAAAGGGCCTCAGAGGAGAAGTTGCTTGGCACCTCTTAGAAATGCACAGCAGCTCCCAGGACTGGGCCCCAACTGTGTGACACTCTTTAGCTTTCCTTTTTCCTTTCTCAACCCCATGCCCGTCACTTTATTTTAAAGTGAAGCCCCTCCCCCAAATTAAAATACATTGAAGTGACTTGAATTGGGAGAAAGGAGGCAACTAATCATAGAATATCAGGGTTGGAAGGGACCTCAGGAGGTCATCTAATCCAAGCCCCTGCTCAAAGCAGGACTAATCCCCAGACAGATTTTTTGCCCCAGATCCCTAAATGGCCCCCTCAAGTATTGAACCCAGCGTTTAGTAGGCCAGTGCTCAAACCACTGAGCTATCCCTCCCCCCTAATTGTGTGTGTGGGAGAAATAGAGGAAAGGCTCAGGAAACCAAGTTCCAAGGTTTCCTGAGCCTTCCTCACCGTCATGTCGACTTGACTACGTCATGCGTGTCACACTTTCTACTCGTTTGTTTAATCAGTCTTTAATCTATTGCTGTTTAGGGTATTAAATGCATGTTCTGTATATAAACAGGATGTACTGTGGTTAGCCAGAGTTTTCAAGCGAAGTAGAGAAAGGGCAAACTTAGACTCCTAAATCCATAGGCAATGGGCTGGTTCTTTTCTTCCCAAGGTGATGCGCACCTGCAAATCCCACTGAAATCAGTGGGATTTGTAAGTGTTCGGCGCCCCTGACAAATCAGGCTACTTATTTAGGTGCCCAAGCATGGATTTAGGAACCTAAGTTTTAGGCATCCAAGTTTTAAATGTTTGGACGCTGCATAAAAACCATAGATACCTCACAGATAATGATGAGAGCTAGCAGTGCTAGGGTAGCCTTCATTTCTGACTTGTTTAAAATAGTCACTTTCATGCTGTTCTAATCATGCTGTTTGTACAGAGAAGTACATGGAACTAAAAGCATCGGGCAAATTTCATGATAGTACCATGTATGCAGCCTCTCCAAACATAGCATGCCCCAACTGGACCTGGACTAGAGGAGGGGCAGTTATTCCCAGCTGATCTGTGACTATGCAGATCGCTTGGCCAAAATGCCTCTGGAGGCAAAAGGACCATCAGGGTTCATAGCCTGGGGATAAGACATCTGTTTGCCCCTCAATCTCCTGTTTAGACTAGGGCGACCAGATGTCCTGATTTTATAGGGACAGTCCCGATTTTTGGGTCTTTTTCTTATATAGGCTCCTATTACCCTCCACCCCTTGTCCCGATTTTTCACATTTGCTGTCTGGTCACCCTAATTTAGAAACGGATGGGGCCCATCAGAGAACTGCTGGAAAGTCGTGCTGTCTGACCTGCTCATTCCCATCCATGCGAGGTTGGTATTTATCCTCACTTTATGGATGAGGGAGGAAACGGAGGCCCAGAGGAGTGAAACAACTTGCCCAGGCTCACACAGTATGTTGGTGGCATAGCCAGGAATCCTAACTTCCAGTCCTAGGCAGTGTCTCGTAGGCCTCTTTTGGAAAAGTGGATGGACACAGGTTCACATGATCGATTCATGGTTACAAGAAGTAACGTGGGAAGAAGGATATTCTGAATAGGAAGCCAGGACTGGGAGTAAAAGATGCACTTCTTGAGAAGCCTGTTCCATGCATGGGACAACAAATTATTTTGTATATTACTTTAGTGCCCAAAGGCTCTGCTCAAGGCCCCATTGAGCTGGGCACTGTACAAACACCTGGGAAGATACCACCCATCCCGAGGAGCTTGTGTCAACCCATTCAGGCCCTGTGGGACAAGAATGGTGGTGGAGAAAGAGGGAGTAGGATCTCAAACTTCTGAGGCACCAGTCACTTGCCCTTCCTCTCCGTTGTGGGCAACCTTTGCTCTTTCTGACAGCCACTGGGGTGTGAGGGCATGGAGAGTGAGACGTGAAACAAGATGCCTGGTTTCCTCTGTGGAGTTCAGGGAAGATAATCCAGCGGCTGATTGTCGATAGCCCATTGTCTCCTAAATGACCTTCTGTAAGAGCCCATGGAGTCTGGCAATTAGAAGCATGTGATATCCGGGCTCCGGTTACGGTTACGTGGCGGTAAAGCAGCCTGAGGAAAATACCCACCTGGAGAGACAGCAGGGGCTCTGCCACTGTCAGGAGGAGCATCTCCAGAGCCACGTTTCCATGGTAACGGCCTCCACAAAACTAGTGGTTGGTTGTTTTGATGTGTTGGCGGGGTGGGGTGGGAGCGGTTTTACTGCAGAAAACGTGGGGTTCTGAGGGGTCTGTTCATGCTGCATCCTCAGAAGCAGGCAAGAGAGAGGAACAAAGGTCCCTGTAAGGAGAGGCAGTGAGCCAGAGACAACTGAAACTCCCCTCTGGGTCTCCCGTGCATTGGGTGTCTGCCATACTCTAGGATCTGCGGGGATCATACAGCACCAAGCACTCTCAGCCCTTAACAAATAGTCACCCAGCAGGAGACATCCCTACAGTCTGAATGGCACGTCTGGGGCTGGGGTTTTAAATAGTATTTTATGATGAGTTTTGGTGTTCCGGAAATGACCACTGTGATGGGTTGCCCCCGGGGGTGCCACCTTGAACTGGGGTACCACTGAGCCCTCTGACCCACCAGCCTGGGCTCCCTCTCACACTGTGCTGCTGTGACAAATTGCAGACTCGCTCCTGGTCCTACACTGCCTCCAGCATTCACACAGGCAGGTTCACATGCAGGATCTCTGACCAGCCACTGCATAAACCAACAATAGAGAGGCTACACCAGCTTCCCAGCCTGGGACCCCAGAGCTGTACCATCCTGCGCTGGCCAAAACCCCAACCAGTATGAATTTATTATCCAGTTCACCTCCCCATCAATGTGGAGGGGAAATGCAACAAGCCTGTGTTAAACCAAGCTGAGATTTTTTCCCCCAGACACTTCACTTAAAGGCACACTGGGTTTAAATTAAAACATAAAACAAGTTTATTAACTACAAAAGATAGTCCTATTTAAAAATCAATTGATTAATTGCAGTTAACTCACACAATTAACTCAAATCACGATTAAAAAATTAATCACAATTAATCGCAGTTTTAAGTACACTGTTAAACAGTAGAATACCAATTGAAATTTAAATATTTTGGATGTTTTTGCTACATTTTCAAATATATTAATTTCAATTACTCCAGAATACGAAGTGTATAGTATTCACTTGATATTTATTACAAATATTTGCACTGTCAAAATGGTAAACAAAAGAAATAGTATTTTTTCAATTAACCTCATACAATTCACCTCATACCATCTCTTTATCATGAAAGTGCAATTTACAAATGTAGATTTTTTTTGTTACATAACTGCACTCAAAAAGAAAACAATGTAAAACTTTAGAGCCTACAAGTCCACTCAGTCTTACTTCTTGTTCAGCCAATCATTAAGAGAAACAAGTTTGTTTACATTTACAGGAGATAATGCTGCCTGCTTCTTATTTACAATGTCACCTGAAAGTGAGAACAGATGTTTGCATGGCACTTTTGTAGCTGGCATTGCAAGGTATTTACATGCCAGATATGCTAAACATTTATTTGCCCCTTCATGCTTTAGCCACCATTCCAGAGGACATGCTTCCATGCTTATGACGCTCGTTAAAATAAGTGTTAATTAAATTTGTGACCGAACTTCTTGGGGGAGAATTGTATATCTCCTGCTCTGTGTTTTACCCACATTCTGCCGTATATTTCATGTTATAACAGTCTCGGATGATGACCCATGTGTTGACACATTGTTTGTATTAAGAACACTTTCACTGCAGATTTGACAAAACGCAAAGAAGGTACCAATGTGAGATTTCTAAAGATAGCTACAGCACTCAATCCAAGGTTTAAGAATCTGAAGTGCCTTCCAAAATCTGACAGGGACAGGGTACAGAGCATGCTTTTGGAAGTCTTAAAAGAGCAAAACGCTGATGCAGAAACTACAGAATCCAAACCAGCAAAAAAGAAAATCAACCTTCTGCTGGTGGCATCTGACTCAGATGATGAAAATGAACATGCGTTGGTCTGCACTGCTTTGAATCATTATCGAGCAGAACCTGTCATCATGGACGCATGTCCCCTGGAATGGCGGTTGAAGCATGAAGGGACATATGAATCTTTAGCGCATCTGGCATGTAAATATCTTGCAACACCGGCTACAACAGGGCCGTGCAAACACCTGTTCTCACTTTCAGGTGACATTATAAACAAGAAGCAGGCAGCATTATCTCCTGCACCTGTAAACAAACTTGTTTGTCTGAGTGACTGACTGAACAAGAAGTTGGACTGAGTGGAATTGTAGGCTCTAAGGTTTTACATTGTTTTCTTTTTGAATGCAGTTATTTTTTGTACATAATTCTACATTTGTAAGTTCAACTTTTCATGATAGAGATTGCACTTCAGTACTTGTATTAAGTGAATTGAAAAATACTATTTTATTTTTACAGTGCAAATATTTATAATGAGCACTGTACAGTTTGTATTCTGATGTAACTGAAATCAATATTTTTGAGAATGTGGAAAACATCCACTATATTTATATAAATAGTATTCTATTATTGTTTAGCAGCATGATTAATCATGGTTAATATTTTTAATCACTTGACAGCCCTAATTAAGTGATTATAAGGGACAGCAAATGGATCAAAGCAGATTACCTAGCAAATAAGCTTTGTTTTCATTTGTTTAACATACTAGATAGGATATGAATTAGCAGTTTCTCATCCCAAGAGATGGTATAAGCAGGCTTGCAGATTCGTAAGGGACAAGCTGCATTTGCTTTGTAGGTTGGGATCCCAGGTTTCCATAGACAGGCTAGAAATTCCTTTAGCCTTGGTCCAGCACTTCCCCCAGTTCAGTCTTTGTTCCTCAGCTGTCTTCTTGTGTGGGGAGTGAAGAACACCCTGCCTTATGTACACTCCCTGCCTTTATATAGTTTTAGCATAGGGCGTGGAAACCCATTGTTTTAAACTTGGTTCCCAAACCAGTTTGTGGAAAAAATACAAACAGCCCAAGATGGAGTCCAGAGTCATGTGGCCTGGTCACATACCTTTGCATACCTTGTCGAGTCATAGCAGCCATTACTTACAGGCTGCCTGGAACATTTCCAGGACGGTTAAGTTCTTCCAGGGTCCATTGTCTTGTCATTGTTGTACCTGAAAGGCTAGTTGTGGGTGTCACCCAGAGTAAGCACATTTGAAATACAGCTACATAGTCAATATTCATAACTTTAGATACAAAAATGATACATTCATACAAATAGGATAATCACAGTCAGCAAATCATAACTTTTCCAATGACACCTCACATGACCTGTCTTGTACAAAATGCCTCAATTATGTCATAACCACATCATAATATCACTATGAAGAATATGGGATCACAATCACCCCGGAGCCTGAAATCTTCTGAGCACAGCACTGGTGCACCAGCATGTGTAGGGGGAGTGTTTGCCGGTCCAAGGGTCAGAGCGGTCTGGTCTCATTCAACCAGTGGTCTCGCAGCTGAGGCTGCCAGCTCTTGCCAATCATAGTGCTGGTTTCTGGCAAGGCTGAGGGGACACTGCGTGCATTGTCAAACGATAACCAGGAGCTCTGGTCCAGCTTTTCCAGAAACCAGCCTCCCAAATCAGCCTCCCCGCTGAGCACTGCTCACCTGGGGAACCCAGCTCTGCTTCTGTGAACCCTGTTGGATTCAGCCCCCTCCACACATCACCCCCAAACACCACAGGGCCTGGGCCACCTTCCCACTCACTCCAGGCAGTGCAGGGTTGTCCCCAGCCGCATGCTTCTGGTGCAGATCTAACGTCCCGACTGGTGCTTTCTACGCTTCCGGTCGGTGAGTTTTCTGATAGGGAAAAGTTAGGCAGACTTTCTTTAATGTCCTCCAATTGCTACTAGTGAGCAGCATGGGTGCCACTCCCTGCCACCCTAATTATTACCCCTCTCCCAAGCCTGTGCCTGTGCCTTGTACAGGGGGATGCCAATGCACTAAACACTCCAACAGCTCCTAACTGTGGTATGTGGGCAAGGGATCATAGTGGTTTGTGGATGGGTCCCCAAGCAAATACCCATTCAAAGCTTCAGTGGCCACTTCTGCTCCCCTCTTAGATAGCGCCGCTCCCCCTTCACTTCCATCTCTGAGGGATAACGGAACCGCACAGATGGCAACACTGGTGCTGGGAGGAAGGGTGCGTTAGTTCACCCTAACGTGCAGGTTTTGTATCTCTAAGGAGGGACAGGGAACCTAACATCTGCAGCTTTTCCTAGAGTACGTGAAACCCCAGCTCCTTAAACCCAGCACACAATGTTTTTTTTAATTCTTATTCAAGGACTGATCATTCTATGAGGACTTTAACCCCCACTAGAATACAAGCCACAAGCATCCAGAGCTGCTACTGCTCTGCAGTGGGTGGGTGGGTTCTTCCTTCCACCAATGTGATATACGCCATCATGTGCCAGCAATCATAGAATATCGGGGTTGGAAGGGACCTCAGGAGGTCATCTAGTCCAACCCCCTGCTCAAAGCAGGACCAATCCCCAGACAGATTTTTTGCCCCAGATCCCTAAATGCCCCCCTCAAGGATTGAACTCACAAACCTGGATTTAGCAGGCC
The DNA here is from genome assembly GCF_013100865.1 of Trachemys scripta elegans. Taxonomy (NCBI): domain Eukaryota; kingdom Metazoa; phylum Chordata; order Testudines; family Emydidae; genus Trachemys; species Trachemys scripta. The sequence continues at coordinate 14,438,974 of NC_048316.1, forward strand.
AATGCTCAAACCATTGAGCTATCCCTCCCCCCAATGCTCCTCTGCCATGTACTTTGGCCAAACCGGACAGTCTCTACGCAAAAGAATAAATGGACACAAATCAGCCGTCAAGAATTATAATATTCAAAAACCAGTCGGAGAACACTTCAACTTTCCTGGTCACTCAATTACAGACCTAAAAGTCGCAATACTCCAACAACAAAAACTTCAAAACAGACTCCAATGAGAAACTGCTGAATTGGAATTAATTTGCAAACTGGACACCATTAAATTAGGCTTGAATAAAGACTAGGCGTGGATGAGCCATTTCTGGGATGGCGTATGACAGTGCAAAGCATCCCTGCCTGACAGTTTAAGGACAGGCACTGAAGAACAATGTATTTAACTGAAACTACACAGGACATTTTAGGCAGGGGTGAACGTAAATTATCTACGTTAGCAGTTCCCCGGGATGCTGGAACGGACACTCCTGCTCTTATTAAAATGCCATCAGATTGTCATATGGCCATATGCATTCAGGAACCTCAATGTTATGCCTCATCCTAAATATGCTTCTGAGCACCGTGCTGGGCAGTGGTTCAATACTGACTAAAACTGAGTCACCAGCACCACTTCCTGCAACAAGCTAGGTTTGCCTTGGAGCTCTCCTGTTGAGTGCTAACTTGGCCCAGCCATGCGTCGCTGATGGGAATTGCTGGGATCGCAGCCCACGGTAGAACTCATATGAGATGGGCGGGGATGGGGGAAAGCTACAACATTTCAGAAAGACCCTCTTAGCTTGAAGCCTTGTTCAGTTAATACTCTGTATTTCATTTGCTTATTGCGAGAGTGGCAAGACCAACAGCCTTTACCCAGACCAAATTCCTTCTGGCTGTGCAAGGAATCTTATCTGAGCGAGGGCTGTCGGGGGTTGGACGCTTTATTACTAAGCCCTTTCAGCAAAATGCAGTTTTCATAGAATTAGGGTACTTCTACACCACCCGCTGGATTGGCGGGTAGCGATCGATCTATCAGGGATCGATTTATCGCGTGTAGTGTAGATGCGATAAATCGACCCCCGATCGCTCTCCCGTCAATTGCTGAACTCCAGCTTGGCGAGAGGCGGAAGCAAAGTCGACGGGGGAGCTGCGGCCGTCGATCCCGTGCCGCGAGGATGCGAAGTAAGTGATTTTAATTCGATCTAAGATACGTCGACTTCAGCTACGCTATTCTCGTAGCTGAAGTTGCGTATCTTAGATCGATTCCCCCTCCTCCCCCCAGTGTAGACCAGGCCTTAGATCTCCTACAACAGCCAAATCGCACAGGTCCTAAGGCTGTTAATCATTGTTGAGGGAAGTATGTGCTAGCTCTGAAAAGACTTCAGGATTAGGGCCCTATCCTTTCCCACATAACGCGAGCTGTGCGTGGTTCCTGAGGAAGCGAAGGCGGATTAGTGGCTCCATCAGTCAGATTACCCACTGTTCTTGAGTGCTGCTGGCTTTTCCAAAGGAAGCGCGGATTCACTGTCTCAACACGTTGGGTTGTGCACAGGTCTCAAAACATGTCTGCGTTGTGACTGATCGATTCGGTGCTTCCTGGGACACATTCGGCAGGCTGTTTCAAACGAAATCACTCTTGTAGGGTCTGACTGGCTGGAGGTGTAAAACGCAGGGAGGCTGGCTACGAACTGCTTCAGGGTGAATCTCGAAAGAGTCAGAGGCGCCAAGAAGATGGTCACCATGACCACATCTGTGCCTTACTCACTTCTGTTGGACCCAAGAAATGGTGACAAAACAGCTGTTTTCATGCTAGTTCTACTCTTCTCCTTCTAGTGGGAATACAAAGGCGAGCATCTGTCCTGCCAAACTGGGAACCAAAGCCCAGATCATTTGTTTCTTCCTTTGTCCTTATGACCAAACTACTGGAGTTTAAGTATGAATAAGACTGGAATGGCTATTTAAAAAAAAATCAATGTATTAAATAAAACATCTTTGGTGTTTAGGTTGCTCTGAGTTGCAGGGAGGGTGTCTCTAGTCCCAGAAGCTGGGAATGGGCAACGGATGGATCACTTGATGATTACCTGTTCGGTTCATTCCCTTTGAAGCACCGTTGGAAGACAGGAAACTGGGCTAGATGGACCTTTGGTCTGACCCAGTATGGCCGTTATTATGGTCTTAAACACTCTATCCAGATTCTGAAATGCACCAGACTTGTTCTGAGTGTCATTCAGGGCAGTGCTAGGAGTAAGGCAGGCTAGCTCATGTGATCTGAGGCACTCTTAGGGGTGGGTTAACACCAGGGAGCCAGAGACTGGATGGCTAGTGTCAGCCAGTCACTGCTGGGTGTCATTAACTGGGCTACCACCCAGGGGCGCTGTTTGAAGTGGACAGCTGGCAGTTTCTAGGGCTGTTATGAGAAGTGACAGAGGTGCCTTTCTGTGCTCCAGAAGCCTCACCAAAGTAGCATGAACAGTCAGAAAAGGCCTGGGACTCTTGCCCAATGTGAGGAAGGAGAAAGCAGAACAAGTGCCTATTTATTAATAATCTTGTAATGGGGAATCCTCTGTCTACATTGGCTGTACCGGCTGGTCCAGTGCACAGACTGCATTTGTATATAAATGGAACCGCCCAGTGCAATCACTTCTGAACCAAATGCTCTTCCTGACTGCAAGGATGGGGGTTAGGGAAGGGATCTTCGGGGGTTCTTTGTTTTTGTTTTTTAGATGAAAAAAGCCCGTGAGGGTCTGAGCTATAACAACTTCTGAAGATTTCTAGGGCTGGCTCTGATCAGGTTGATGGGTTTGGAAGCTGTTGATTTCTAGACGTCTTTGTTCTGTGTAAACTCAAATGCAATTATTCCACTTAGCATCCTCCACTGCAAATCATTGATCACCGATCAAAGCAGCCAGTAATTTAGCAAGGCGTTGGGTATTTGAGACAAGAATCTCCTGGCCAAGAGATCCATACTAAGAAGGGGAAATCACTAGAGAGACTGAACATCCCTGACACTGGGTGGTACGATACTAGCCTGGAAAAACTTGCATTCTGTTTAAGAGGGAGGGTTAAGGACCTGAGTCTGCTCTTGCATTGGTTTAAATAGGGAAGATTCATGCTGAAGTTAATGGAGCTATGTCAGTTTTACACCAGTATCTGTAAGATCAGAATCTGGCCCTGGTATGTTATGCTGAAATCCTCAAGATTAGGTCCTTAGTCAGGTGTGTGTATCCGACAGCCTTTTATGTAATAAATTAGTTCTTTATTGTTTTTACCTGATTGCTCATGATTATATTTGCTGGATACCCGAAGAGTCCTATTCCCTCTCTCTTCTTCCTTACCTCCCTGAATGTGTGCAAAATAGTTAAAACAGAATATCAGGGTTGGATGTAACGTGCAGCGTAATTTACTGTTACACAACTAGTTCTCCTCTCTCACTCTTGACACCGGTTGGAGACGAGGAACTCAACCTTTACCAGCTGTAGAGGCACTTTGTCATTCAGTGGCAGCATAAAGAGCCACTAAGCAATCATGGCATGATTACTGTCATATTGTTTTTCTAAAGGATGCTGAGATAATCACCCCAAACAGGGCAGTATCCTTACTGCCAGCTGCTGTGTGTGGGACAGTTACTGAAGCAAAAGGGATTCCTTTGCAACACACGGGGCTCCAGATTGCATCACTCTTTGATGGTGCATCATCCTCAGTGGTGGTGTTCGGGGATCACTTCGTACTTTTATTTTTCCCCCTGTCTGGTCCCACCTGGCTGTTCAGAACAAGAGCCTCACAACCCCCTACCCAGACTGTCTGGGAGGCTCAGCCCTCAAAAGCACTGTCCCCAATACCACAGTAGCGGCAGGACAATTGGAAGAGGAGGTGCTACAACAGCCCCTTCCCTAGTGGTGAAGGCTCAGTTTGCTGCCTGACTCGAGTGCATTGGGACAGTGTGCCGGGAGGCTTGGCAAGTCAACAGGATTGTCTCCCAAAGCATTCTGGAACTGATGGCGCAGCTCTGAAGGGGTCCCCAGAAGTTTAACATTGGACGACCGGGGGAGGAGTAGGCTATTGCTAACCCAACCAATCAGACTAGAGTCTGAGGTGCTTTGGACCTCCAGAAAGGTATTTTGGGTTTTTATATTTATTTTGCTATGTATAAAAAATATATGGTCAAGATTACTGGCATCTCCTTTTTTTTCCTATTAAGCTGACTGCAGAGTGAGTCCAACATCCCAGACGGCTGGGGTCTGCATCCCAGGCTACCGCCACAAAGCAAAAACAACATCATTCAAACGCTTTGTGAAAGCCCTAATAACTGGGGGTGCAGTTTAACTTAGTTAGCTGACTGTGAATCTGATGGCACCTGCACGACCCTGCCCCAGTTGGTGAAAGGGGAAGAATTCTCTCCCTCTCTCCCCTCCTGGAGGCTGGAAGGGTAGCGGGCATCTCTCCACTTCCGCTGACTGCTGGGAGGGAAAGAGATGCACTTGGCTACTTATGTCCCACCTGGGATGGGGTGGTCGGTTTAGTCCAGCAGTAATCCATTTGCTTTGCACTCCCCATGCTGCCTGGTGAGTGCTAGGCAGCGTAAGGAGTGCTCCTGAGATCTGCCCTCCCTTGACTGTTCAAGAGACCCGGGCCAGAAGTGGTGTGCTGCTAGATGCGTAGGTCCTGATAGACTCTATGGAGGGAGTTGTGTGACTTGAAGTTGTACCCTGTATATATAAACTGCTTTAGTCTCTAAGGGTATGTCTACACTACCCACTGGATCGGCGGGCAGCGATTGATCCAGTGGGGATTGATTTATCGCGTCTAGTCTAGACGCAATAAATTGACCCCCGAGCGCTCTCCCGTCTACTCCTGTACTCCAGCGCCGTGAGAGGTGCAGGTGGAGTCAACGGGGGAGCGGCAGCAGTCGACTCATCGCGGTGAAGACACTGCGGTGAGTAGATCTAAGTATGTCGACTTCAGCTACGTTATTTACGTAGCTGAAGTTGCGTAACTTGGATCAATTCCCGCCCCAGTGTAGACCAGGGCTAAGAACAAAAATCCAACCAAACCAAAAGCCACCACAAGTCTTGTTTAAAACATGCAGGGACTCTGTTTTCCATCTCCTTCCTGCAATTGGTGACTAACTTCTCTCTCACCTGCTATGAGCAGGCAAAGGGAACATCAACAGGCATGTAGAAAACTCTACTGTCTCTGTATGTTTGCTCTGAGCCAGCTGAGGATGACGCGTGAAACAGGCAGCTGAAAATGGTCACGGCCCAGCCACGGTAATGCTACAGTTATGTTAGTCATACGTGACTGTATGTGACTAACGTGGCCTCGCTCTCGTGCCATTGATCTAATGCTGTCAGGTTGGGATGGACCAGAATCTAAACATGCTGACCAGGATCTGGCTTTCTCACTAGCTGTGTAACAGTGCAAACAAAAACCCTAGCTCCAAACACGACGGAAATCTGGTGAAATTCGGGATCTGTATCTGAAATCTGTCATGCCAGGACTATCGTGACCCAGCTGTCTCTGTATGATTAGGATGTCCTAATAAAACATGCTCCTGACCCAGGTATGGCACAAGAGGGCCATCTTCATGGTACAACTGGCATGAGACCGATGACATATCAGTGACCTACCCTGGCCGGGGTTATCGTGTCACTGATACAAGGATATAGCTGATATGTCCTGACTGCCATGTCATGCTATTTCAGGCTCATGACAAGAATATCATATCCAAAGTTACTGTACCTGCTAAACCATAAAGTTCTTGTGCTGATATTTTTCTCCCTCTGTTTCTCTCTCTGAGGTGCAATATGTAGAGCACACACTGGCATCACGTGATGCTGGAGTTGCTATGGTAACTTACACTGATATTCAAACACAAGTGCATTGGTACCAGGTCAGGTGAAGCCACGCAAGTTATTTTCCTGTCATTTGCTGAGCGGTCCAGTAACTCAGAACCTTCAATTCCCTTGTGAGGCCAGCACATGGCTGACGGCTGCAGATATAACTGAGATCGGAGGAGAATTGGGATAATTTAGCTGATACCTTGCGGCACTTGGAGAATTGATACTTTGGTAATACGCACCGCAAAGCATTTCCTTACAGCAACTTGCTTGTGGCGGAGAGGGGTGTGTGTGTGTGCGCGCACATGCACTTTATAAATGCACAGTGAGGGCTACTGGAAATATTACCGTTGCATGACTTTGAAGCAGTGGGTGCAGTTTGAGCCTCCTTTCTAACAGAACTACTCTCAGCAAGCGTCTCCTCCAAAGCTTTTCAGCCATCTCACTCTACCCAGTTCGGCAAAGAAGGGGGAAAAACTCTAAAGTTACTGCAAGCTGCAGACTAAAATGCTGATTGCATCACACGCCCACTTGGCAGTAATTGCACATGGGTAATCCCAGCTGTCCGGAGTCTGCCCAGACAGCAGGCAAGGAAAATGCTCTGAACACCTCTTCCCTACAGCCTGCATCTCTCCACTGGGATCAGGCCAGGAGTCACGCCGGCTTCCCTGCAAAACGTCTTCAAAAGAAGCAGGAATGAACAGTTAAACACCCCCTGGGCTTCAGCTTTTGTTTAATATTTAGAAAAAACAGTTGATTTTTTTTTTTATACTAGCATGAACATTACTGAAGTCAGGGCACATCTGTGAATTCCACTGCACATCTATGCAGCACTGCCTGTATTTTAGTTCTTGGAGATTCTCAGTGCTCACAGCATAGCAACCAGATATAAAAATATAAGCCTTCTCCTATCCACATGAACACACAGCAACAGACAATCAGGGCACCAGATAGGCTGGCGCCTAGGTGCAGATCCTTTCATCCTTTAGGTTACAGGCGCCTAGGATCCAAGCCAGGTTCATATTGGTCAATATCCTATAATCATTGGATAGATGTCTGGTAGCCTATGTGAAATGAGCTGGTGGTCTTAATGGGCAGATGGCCATATTTAGAAAGACCTCTTCCCCCTACCTTGCCACTGGCACTCATTGGCCCTCTTCTTGACAGACTCCACAGAGAGGCTGTGTCTGAACAGGTCATGAAACATTAATTCTCCTCTTGCCACTAGAGGTGACCCCTTCCAGCCAGGGCAGGAGAAGCAACCTTTTTTGTCTCAGCCTAGCACTGATCTCATGTGGGCAGCTGACAATCCGTGTCAGTGATGACCACTGGTGCATCTTGGAGAAGGCATCCACAGCCTCGGGAATGCCTCTCTCCCCGCTAAAAGCCTTCCTCGTCCTCCGGTTTCTTTTTGGTATGCTGAACGGGTGAGCCCTTAGCTCCTTTCTGCTGAGCATGGACCTTCAACACCCCGAGGACACAGGGTTTGCTCTTCTGTCCCTGGCTAGGATCTTCATCCTTCTCTTGTTCACTGGTGGGCTGCCACTGTCCACTCCAGAGTGTCAGCACTTCATGGGGGTGGGGGGTATGAGCTTTCAGCTGGACTCTGGGCCCACCCCCTTTAAAGAGAGAAGCCAGAGTGGAAGTATTTTGGTTGCATGAAACTACACTCAAGTGCAGTGGATGTGGGGTGGAGTTCTCAGGGGCAAGGCTTAGGCACCTGGTCCGCTGTCCACTACTGCTGCACAGGTGAAGGAAGTGGCAGGTGCTGCATGCTGCTCTGGTGACACACGTATGATCCATGCTGTTCCTGGACACGATGCCCAGGCCCCTTCTGTGGGGAATTACCCCTGATTTCCTTCTCTCCGTGTTCCCTTGCCGACACCAGCTATCTCATTCTCACCCACTTCACCCATGGCACTGCAGAATCCCTACATACAACATGCCTGCTGATCTGCACACCGAGCAGGCAGCATCTCCACCGATCTGGGGAGCTCCTGCCCCTATTCTGTTTGACTCCCTCAAGCATTTGAGGATGTGCCAGGAAATATGTTCAAATATTGCCCCAAGTTTCCTTTTGCAGTCAAGGAGGCCTAGAAATGTCCCTTAGATGGGCCTGTGTTTGAGACGGCCCCTGTGGGCAGGATGCATTGCGATCCGCTTTGCATGGAAGGTAGCTGCCTTGGGGGTGCAGCGGGTACCTCTCTGGCTCCCCCTCCCTTGGCCGTGCTTCGTACGTACAGTACGGCACCTGCTTGAGCAGCGACCGCGGCAGTGGTGGAATTAGCAGTTTGAATAACCCACATAAAAATGAGGTCAGTGTGTTGTGTTGAGAAAGGAAGGTTCGTCTTTGCTGGGGCCGCACACATTCCTCTCCGCCGGGCTCAAGGAATTTGGGCAAAACCAGAACAAAGATAAACAGGTTAATTATTCAAAACTCGGATTCCAAGATTCCTCTCCGCTGAGCACTTGAATATAGCACACTCTGAAATAAATATTCATTTCCCACTAAACTAGGGCATGTTAAACTAGGCCAGCATTTTACTGCGGAATGATTTATTTATAATACAGAGGAGAAAGGAGTTAGTAACTTTATGCGAACAGTTTGTGCTCTGCTAGTTGGAAAAGCAAGTGGCACTGGTTAGTGGGAGTAGAGTGGCTCAGAGGTTGGTTATCTATAGGGTGACCAGATAGCAACTGTGAAAAAACGGGAGTGATAGGCACCTATATAAGAAAAAGTCCCCTAAAAAACGGGACTGTCCCTATAAAAACGGAACATCTGGTCACCCTCGTTATCTAGCTTATCTCACTAATATTGGAGAGCTATCCATGTAAAATCAATAGCAAAGTCCCTAGTGGGCTTTAGAGCTTTTCTCCATGAGGTGACCATCAGATCAGTTGTGCCCATCGCTAGTTAGTATTCTATATGACCTGAGTTTGAGGGACTTGGTCTAATTCCTCAGTTGTTAGGCAGCCCCCAGAATCATGAGATTGGCTTAAAAATAGACTTGGGGGGGGGGGGAATACATTCTGGATCTTTTCAGCACCAGAGGACAAATAAAGCCTTTAGGATTTGTATTTTCCAGCTTTTCTCCGCAACCACGAGGGTTAGAAATTAATATTTTTAAAGAACGCTTAGATTCTCACAATTCCAGGCATCGGGGCTTTAAGAAACACCAAATATGGTGAGATTCGTGATAAAGTCTCAAGAGTTGGCCACACTGTTAGCTTGTGAATCTCTGTCATTTGATTTGAGGACTCGCACTTTGCTTTGCATTTCTTCTCCAGGAAAACCCGTTCAGTAGAGTGGGTTGAAAAATTTCCAACGTACAGTTTTCTAGCGGGAAAATGCGGTTTCATTGAAATCAAAAGACTTCCATGTTTTTAGTGAGAACAAAAAATTTTGAAAGTTGGAATTTGCGGTGGAATGGAAACTCCATTTTCTGACCATCTCTGTTGCTCAGTTGTACTTATTTATATCTATTTTGATTGTCCGGTGTCTACAGGCATTGCTTTCTGAGATCAGGGTTATGTCAGTGTGGAAAAGGATAGGTCGTTGGACTCTACAAGGCACAGCGTTGCTCAGTCTTATTGGGGACAAAACTACCTTTTTGGCGATGGGATCCAATGAGTCCATAACAACTTGTAACTTCCTTTCTTACTTGTCTCTAGGTGCTACTGTAATCCTCTGATTTGGGATCAGGGCTCCATTGTAATAGGCACCGTACTAACATGTATTAAAAAGACAGACCCTTTCCAAAATTGCTTACAGTGTAGGTAGCAGATGGACAAAACAAACAGTGGCAGGAAGCAAGGAGGAACGGAGGATGAGGTATCAGTAAAATAAGCCTGTTAATAGCCAACAGCATCTCGTAAGTATGACAGCAGAGGTGAGTTTTAAAAAGGGATATGAAGGTACATTCATTTGTAGCATTGCCCTCTCCTATTTTAAACCTACCCCTATGGCTTCCTGCAAATGCCCCAGAGACATTTAATAAATGTGCTACTCCCCTCTTGAATGCAAAGTGGAGACAGTTTGGGGGTCTATTTATAGGGGACTAGAATGAAATGGAGAATGACTTCCACACATTGGGTACACTTCAGCTCTGGCTACATGATGTGGAAAGAAAAGAGAAACAGCAGTGAGTCCCTCTTAACATGGAGTCCCTTTTTCTGCCCGAGTCTCTCTGGAAGGGACAGTTAGTCAGTCATAGGATATGCTCCTGGTCACTAGGGCAAATGAGCCACCATGCACAAGGTATATGGCCTGATTCTGCTTCCATTGAAGACTATGGCAAAACTCTCATTGATTTCAAATGACTGAGCCCTAGTATAAATGTCATTTACATGGTTATTTTCCCTAGTGAGGCTGCTTCATTATCTGAGAAGCAAAGTCCTTTCAGCTACTCCATGGATCTATTGGCCATCCCCTGAGCAGTACGTGAGTATGTGATTACATTGCAGGAAAGCTAGTTATAGGGACACAGTTAATTTGAAAATAACATTGTCTGAAAATGTACCTACTCTTACAAATAACAACGAAGACCCTAGCTATTCTGGGGTTTTGCTGATGTTTTTGCACCTGTGTAGTCACACAGGTGTAAACAGCCAATATAATAACACCTTATTGTTTTACAAAAAGGAAGTTACATGCAAAGTATAGAGCTAAGGGTTTTTTTAAAAGGAGGTTCTATGGGGGGGGAGGAATACTTACGCACAAGTCAATTTTTAAAATATTTATTCTGACTGTGTCCCTTTAAAACTGCAGTTAAAATGTTTCTGCTACACTTGCACAGAGAGCAAGAATATATATTTTACTGCAATCGGGCTAAAATCTTTAGTGCACAGTTGGGATGGCCATCAACTGCTTGGGCTGATTTGCTGAAATTTTAATTTGCAACGATTAACACAAGATAAGGTCTGTGTACTCTACTGCTGTCTCTTTGGACAGATCTGTGAGAATATAGAAAAGGCACCTTTCAAAGGGCTTCTTTTAAAAAAAACCTGGAATTCTCTGTTTGTTTGTTTTCTTTTCCCTTTGCTTGCTTTCTGCTGTACAAAAAGAGCTTGATAGGTGAGTGGTTTTGTTTTCTCATGTTCAATATGATGATTTTTTTTTTTTTTTTACCCTCTTGAAATCTCTGGAATGCGAATTCTGGTTTTGTTGGAAGACTTGCAATGGTGGTGGGTGTCCTTGGAAGACATATGTTGTTATTTCTCACCGTAATTGAGAGGAGGGGAAGGTAGATGAATCTTCGACAATGGCTTCCTTTCTCCAAAATGTTAATGATTGAAGTTAAAAAAATGTTAGCAGAAAGAAAAGCTTTAAGCAGGCTGCTAAATCCCCCCTAGACTGACCTCACTTACTAAACTTTCTCTTTGCTGTTAAGACACTGTCATTTCCCTAGCCCTTCTACAGTCTTCCAGGCTAGACAGGACCTAAAGATCTTGTGTAAAAAAAAAAAGACCTAAATCCCCCTTTTCCTTACACATAGTAAAGGAAGGCACAGGACAAGCTAGCCTTTAGAACCCCACAAATCACAGCATTTCTCATGTTCTCACTTAAACATTAATTTGCTATCCTTCCCACCTCCATTTCACAGATGGAGAAACCGAGGTTAAGTGATTTGGCTCAGGCCACAGTGGGGAGTAAGTGGCAGAGCCAAGATTAGACCTCGGGAGTCTACAGCTTCCAGTCCCTTGCTCAGTCTAGTAGGGAACACTGCCTATTATAGGTGAACACTCGTTATAAAAAGACATTGGTTATGGTCTCTCACCCTCATTACTGGCCACGGTCCCCCTTTCCCCACTCCACCTCTCTGTTGCTAACTCTTCCAGACCAAAGTTCACTCTCTTCCCTTTCTCCATAGGGTAGGGAGATGGGAGAGATGCAGGGTGGCTGACCTGCCCCTGTACAACATATCAGGAAACACAGTCCTTTTCTTGAATCCAGTCTCTCTTATTTGAGTCCAGTCTCATCACACTATGAGGAGGGGACATTGGGTCCAGGGGTGAATGGAGAAAGATACTTGGAGCCGTGGAGAGAGATCAGAAGTGACATGTGAAAGAGACTGTGAGGAATGGAAAGAGACCGACAGTGATGGGGAAAGGATACTAGAACCAATAGACAGCGATCAGGAGTGAAGAAGGGGGAAATACTGGAAGCAGTGGAGATGAATGGAGACTGATACTGGGAGAAATAGGGCGAGATTAGGAAGAAGGAACAGTGCTGAGTGGGCACTGCAGAAGGGAGAATGCTTGTTGCACTGGAGTAAGATTGGGAGTGACGAGGGTTGAAGGAAGGATGTGGTTAAGGATCCTGGACAATTGGGAAGAAATCCTCTGGCTACCGTGAGCAGGACACAGCATGGTTCATAAAGGCAATTCTCTCCAGCAGGTTTTGATTATATCTGTTTCCTCTGGGTGGAATTTCCCTTGTGATGATCGGTAATTGTAGGCTGCTGAGTGTGCTAATAGGGTCTGATGTGTAATGCCCACTGGGTTGAATGATGATGTCCTGATATTGATAAATACTGTGAAACAAGACAAAAGCTTTTAGTGAAATGGAATTCTCTCTCTCTGTTACAACAGGACATGTTCACAACCAGGAATATATAGGGGATCATTCATGAAGGGCAGTGACAAATTTGTATGGGCTAAAGGGAGTCTAGCAGAATCTCCGTGAAGCTCAGACTTAGGTTAAAACGTGCGTACTATAATGTTCCCCCAAACAAAAAACAGATTACAACTAAAAGGCTGCAAATAACACCCATTACAGTGTCATCCATTCACATTGCTGAACATCCAAAATATACTCAAGTCCATATATGCACCACAAACTCTCTTGGATTTCTAGCGTATAAACAGCCACAAGACACAACCAATCACTAAGGCCAGTAACACGGCAATCAAAAGTGGGGAGACTGTGGGAGAAGCTATGGGAAGGCAGGAAACATTTACATGATGGGGGAGGGCCCGGAGCATAGGGTGTCCTGCCCCAAAATTTTGAAATATCAGATAGAATTTCCCATATTTTAGAGGATTTCAGGCCAAGATTTAGACAAAACAAAACAGGAAGCCTACAAAACTATAATATTACAAAATGACCTATCAAGGCCAAATTCCATCCTATTAAAACACCAACTATGCATCAAAACCCTAAGCCCCAAACCAACAGATGGAACTCAGATGTTTGGATTCCCATGCCCCGAGTTCTTCTCCTTACCAGTCTACCTGTCTGTTTCTGCCTCAGATGACTGAAGAAACATTATAAAATAAATAAATTAATGGAGATATCCCATCTCCTAGAACTGGAAGGGACCCTGAAAGGTCATTGCATCCAGCCCCCTGCCTTCACTAGCAGGAACAAGTACTGATTTTACCCCAGATCCCTAAGTGGCTCCCTCAAGGATTGAACTCACAACCCTGGGTTTAGCAGGCTAATGCTCAAACCACTGAGCTATCCCTCCTGCTTCTATTATAGCCCTCTAAAGTTGTCCCTACCCTTTTAAAAACTGGCATGACATTAGCTTTCTTCCAGTCTTCTGGAACTTCCCCAGTGCTCCAAGACTTCTTGAAAATCAATACTAGCAGTCCAGTGAGCTCCTCAGCCAGCTCTTTTGAAACTCTTGGATGCAAGTTCTCTGGACCTGCTGATTTAAAAATGTCTAACTTTAATAGCTGCTGTTTAACACCATCCAGAGATATTAGGGGAAAGGAGTTTTATCACCATATGATGAGACTGTCATCTGTGTTTCCTCAAATACAGAACAGAAATATTTATTGAATGCGTCTACCTTATTATTCAACAGAGGGTCCTATGGCACCTTTGAGACTAACAGAAGTACTGAGAGCATAAGCTTTCGTGGGTAAGAACCTCACTTCTTCAGATGCAAGTAATGGAAATCTCCAGAGGCAGGTATATATCAGTGTGGAGATAACGAGGTTAGTTCAATCAGGGAGGGTGAGGTGCTCTGCTAGCNCCTCACCCTCCCTGATTGAACTAACCTCGTTATCTCCACACTGATATATACCTGCCTCTGGAGATTTCCATTACTTGCATCTGAAGAAGTGAGGTTCTTACCCACGAAAGCTTATGCTCCCAGTACTTCTGTTAGTCTCAAAGGTGCCACAGGACCCTCTGTTGCTTTTTACAGATTCAGACTAACACGGCTACCCCTCTGATACCTTATTATTGTCAATTCTACCATTTCCATCTAGTAATAGACCAATATCATTGTCCGGATTGTTTTTGTTCCTAATATATCTATAGATTTCTACTTGTATCCTTTTGCTTCTCCTATCAGTTTTCTTCAATTCCTAACTTGTGATTTATATTTATTACTATCAGCGTTCCCATTCTTCCATTTGTTATATATTATTTTTTACAGCTGCCTTCACTTCCCCTCTAAACCAGGTTAGTTTTTTAACCAGCGCAGTCTTCTTTCTTTACTGTGCGATTGTGGCTTTTTGAGCATCTAGTAAGTTCTTAAACAATTCCCAATTATCATTCACATTTTTTTCTGATTAAATTCTTCCTCCCAGGTGATTTGGCTCATAATTGTTTTCAGCTTTGTGAAACTGGCCCTTTTAAAGCACCAAGTATATATATATTACTGGTCTGGACTTTATTTGGCTTGCACGTTATAAATGTGATCAAGTCACAATCATTTGTACCTAAGCTAGCATTCCTTTTTAGTTCTGTGACCAGTTTCTCTTTATCTGTTAGGAGAAGGTCTAATATAGAATTTCCCCAGGTTGGGTACCGCACTTTTTGTGTTAGGAAATTGACATCTATAATGTTTAGAAATTCCAAGGATGTTTTAGTACTGGCAACATTTGACCTCCAGCACGTATCACTCAAATTTAAGTCCCCCATGGTCACATTGCTTTTTCCCCCCCTGCACATTATAGATAGGCACATAAGGAGCCAGTTATCCTGTTCTGTAATGTGATTTGGTGGTCTGTAGTAGACTCCCAACTAATATCCTATCTTGTGCTTTATCTGTTAGGACATTGATCCAGAAGCACTCAAGACCATTTTCTTCTGAGTTATCAGTGATTCCAAAAGAGATGTGGCCATTTTGGACAGAGTTCCCCTTCCCCACACCCTTTTGCCCACTCGGTCCTTCCTAAATAGATTATAACCATTGATTTTAACGTTCCAATTGTGCGAATAATCCCACCAGGCTCCAGTAATACCAACTATAGCGAATTTTATGCACAGAAATGAGCCATTCTAATTCCTCTTGTTTATAACCCAGGCTCCCAGCCTTGGTGTGTAGGCAACTAAAAAAAATAGTCAATACAAAATCAAGATGTCAAGAACAAAGTTAATCAAGGAACTAAAGGACATGCAGAGACTGAGTGCTCAGATCTTCCCTATTTTTATTCTCCCTTTTTGCTATTAGTTTAACCCCATCCTGACTCTAGCCAGCCTGGCCTTGTGGAGATTGGTGCCCTCCTCTACGGAGGTGGGACAGACTTACTGAGGTCATCCTGGTACTTATGTGTCTTACTTTGTGTTCTAAATGGATTCAAACAAACCCTGGATCTTAAGAACTCTTGTGTTCGGGTTGGGTTGGAAATAGAAACCTAGAAATGCTTCCTTATCCCAGGGCATTTTTTGCAGGTGTGTCAGCTCTTGTATCCTGGCCAACCTCCAATGTGGGTAATTACAACCTGCCTTCCTCAATTCTGTGCCTACGTGCTTTGCTGATAGGTGCTCTCTAAACTCCCACGATGGGCAGAAAAACATTCTCTTTGTTGCATGAGTTGTATACGGTATTTGTATTTCCGATAAAAAATAAGATCTCTTCCCACAAAACATCACCGGCATTTAGAACCAAATTCTCACGGAAGCCTTTAGCACCTGATACTTTCTGATAACTTTATTGATTGACTTTTTTTTTTCTTTTTTGTTTTTGCTGTCTGCCTTTACGCTAGTGCGTTTCGTCTGGGATGGGCAGCCACAAAATGCCACAAGGAAAACTTTTCATGTTAGGGATTCCGGTTCTGGTCCCACCTGGAAATACAAAGTAGAACAAGGATGGCAGAGTCTGGGCCAAGTTAGTTCAGTGTTTCTGGCTGAATTTACAAATAGGACTAGAATCAGAGTGCCAGACCTCTCACGAGAGAGCCTTAAACTCTTGAGACTTCTGCCCCGGTTTGGCAGAGACTAGAGCAGGGGTGGCCAACCTGTGGCTCCGGAGCCACACGCGGCTCTTCAGAAGTTAATATGCGGCTCCTTATCTAGGCACCGACTCCGGGGCTGGAGCTACAGGCGCCAACTTTCCAATGTGCCGGGGGGTGCTCACTGCTCAACCCCTGGCTCTGCCACAGGTCCTGCCCCCACACCACTCCTTCCCGCCCCCTCCCCTGAGCCTGCCGTGCCCTCGCTCCTCCCCCTCCACCCAGAGCCTCCTGCACGCCACGAAACAGCTGATTGGGAGGTGTGGGGAGGGAGGGGAAGGTGCTGATCGGCAGGCCTGCTGGTGGGTGGGAGGCATTGGGAGTGGCGGGGGAGCTGATGGGGGGGGCTGCTGACGTATTACTGTGGCTCTTTGGCAATGTACATGGGTAAATTCTGGCTCCTTCTCAGGCTCAGGTTGGCCACCCCTGGACTAGAGCCTTGGATAGTTCCCTGAAGTACCGGGATTATAGACTTCCCTGTGGAATCAAAGCTGAACCCTATAACTAGGCACAGTCTTGTTCTAACCTGGTCAAGGCAACAGCTGCAAGAGGTGAAAATCTCCTGTCCTGAGTCACTTACAGGGCCCATCCACACTGCAGCTGGGAGGTGTAGTTCCCAGCTTGGGAAGATGGAGGGACACGTGCTAGCTCTGCTTGAGCTTCCGCCTAAAAATAGCGGTGTGGCCACGGTGCCATGGGTGTTGCTCGGGTGAGGCACCAAGTACGTCCCTAGGATGCCCGATAGCTACGGTTGTACTCAGGCGGCTAGCCTGTGCCGCTGCGGCCACACCGCTAATTCTAGGGCACTAGTTCGATCTAAATTAACACGTGTACGTCTACCTGAGCTGGGGATGACCCCTCCCAGCTGCTGTATGGACATAACCATCGAATCTTCTGTCCAGACTCCAGCTCCAGCTTTACCAAGCTGCGATGAGTAAGGGGGCGTTTTGAGCTCACACTGAAACGCCATCTGCCTTTCCAGCACTGCAGTCATCAACATATAACCTCTCTGAAACGTGTGTGTGTGTGTGTGTGTGTGTGGGATGCGCAGTCGGTCAGCACAGACCGGACACACTGCGCTCACCGTTCAGTGGCGAATGAATGGAGGAAGGGCTTGGATTCAGCTGGCACGCAGGGCTACAGTGAACTGGCACCTATTTCATGCTGTCAACTTATACTCCAGAATCTAAGTTTTCATTTAAAAAACACCCCCGACGTCTTTAGCTATTGTGGTGCTGGAAACGCCTTGAAAACATCCTACCTGTCTGCTGCTTCTGCAGGCTGAAAGGAGAGCTCCAAGTCTCGGTGTGAGCGGCCCCATTCATCTTACGAGGGGCTCACACAGACCCAGCGATGACAGTGCCGACGTTTAAACTATTCACTATTTCGCTGCTCAAAGCAGGTAGAAAGAGGGATGAGGATGATATGAAATCGACAGTGAGATGGGCAGGGCTTTGGAGCTGTGCTCCGGCTCCAGGCAAAAACCTGCAGCTCCATTGCTCCGGAGCTGCTCCAGCTCCGGGCTCCGCTCCAAAGCCCTGGAGATGGGTTGTTTTGGAACCGCCCCAGTGAGTGGGCTTGGGAGAGCCAACGTTCCACACTCCCCAACTGAGGAGCCTGGCAGAGCCCAACAGGGCATCTGAAGGGCCAAAAGGGGAGCCAATCTCAAGAAGCCCAATGAGGCAGATCAGTCTCACCCAGGGGCAGCCAAACCCAAGGAGCCCAGACAGCATGTGCCCTGTCTACTGTAAGTGACATCTCATTTGGGTGGAGCTTACTTCGTGGGTGGAGCTTGTAAAAGTACCACGACCTTTCTTTTTCCATGCTCATCCCTTAAGAGAGGTGAACCCAGGCCAAACTCATCCTTGTAACTCCCCTTACTACAGAGGAGATATGCCGGTAATGCATGTGGCTCTCCAACACTCACCAACAAATGCTGCTGCCACCATTAAACAAGAAACCAAAATTGTCCATCTTCATTGCTCTGTGGACTTTCTCCTCATCCCATCCCAAGGGCAGGGGGGGTGTTCTGTGGCAGGGTCTGCTGCAGCCCGCCGGACTTTCTGGATAATGAGAATTGGACACATCTGGAGGCTCTGAATGGAAATGCAGTGATTGTGATGCTTTCCTTGTGCCCCCTATCCTTCCCCCCCCCCCCCACCCCTTGACTCCAGAGCTGAGCCACCTGTTTGAGGGCTTCTCTTTTCCAACATCTTTGCAGTGGGCCGGAGCCTTCACCCTCCTTTTCTTGGCTCTTTATTCTACAGCCACTAGAGGCCACTGAGGTTCTGTGATCCCAGCTTGATTTATTTTTACAGGACACTTATTTTCTGCACTCTCACCAGTACCGAACTGCTGTCCGCTGCTGGATCTCTGCCCATGTTTGTTCCGGCTGCTTGGAGGAACAGGATTTAGTACTTGGTACACTTGAAATGTTTATAGCAAGGTGCTGCATGAATCTGAAATTCTGGGGTCTCCTGCTATTCATCAGTCTTCTGCTTTTGTTTTAATGAGTTGAGAAAAACAGACCAGAAAGGGCTGCCACGCAGCCGGGACTTTCATGTTCGTATGAAGTTTCCAAACACCCTTGCTCCCCAGCGGCGTTGTCCATAAGCGGAACCCAAATCACTGCCCTGGCACAGAAGGGGAGCTGGAGGACTGGTGGTGAGACTGGGTCAGCCACGCATATCTGCTAGGTGTTTGCGGCTCCTGTGTAATGAACAAATTGCACTCGTGTGTCTAGCCACGTCTCAAGTGTAGACTCGCATCAATATTGGCCCCCAGCACTCCTGACCCCCCCAAAAAGAAAAAGCTCAAAAATCACTCATTACAGCAATGTCAATGCACAGCCTGAGCCCCCAGCTGTACGCAGATGCCACCCCTGCCCCATGAACTGCTCCCTTGGCCTTCCAGCATAGAAACTGCCCCAGCGCACACAGCCAGTCACTCAGGCCTGTAGCTGGGCAATCAAAATCTGTGGGGAAGCAGGAAATATTTGCATGAGGATGGGAGCCCTGGAGGAGGGGAGGAGAGGCTCTCCCACCCCACCCCCAATTTTGAAATACCAGTTGTAATTGCCTGCCTTTGAGAGGATTTTCAGACCAACACGGAGGCAAAACAAACCAGAGAGCCGACGTGTAGTTTATTTGGAACTATAATAAAATGACATTAAAAGAACATTATTAACATTTTAAAGTCAAGCACTCCCATGTTAAGAAACTCACTCCAGCCCCCTTGTGCATATGCATTAGGGTAATCTCTAATGACATGATCATATTCTTTTTTCCTACGGGGCCCTTGCCTCATTCAGTGCACAGGGTGCATGGTGCTCAACAACTGAGCAGCTATCCAATATTTTATTGTATCCTTGTTCAGTGTATGGTCCCCGCCTTATTTACTGTACACTATTGAAACTCAGTGCTGAAGACAGAAATATTAATTTCCTTGTGGCCTCATTCACTACAGTATCTGTGTGCTTCACAAGCATTAATTAATGTTAGCAGCATGCCTGTCAGGTGAGGGGTTATTCTTGTACCCATTTTACAGATGGAGAGCTACGGCACAGAGAGATTAAAGTAAAAAGTATCCATTAATTTTGGGTGCCCAATTTGAGAGGCCTAGCTCCTGACTCTCCAGAGTATTTAGCATTCTGTAGCACAGCGCCCATTGTCTTCAGTTGCATGTGCTCAGTACTTCTGCAGAGCTGGCCCCAGGGTCTCAAGTGCACCTAGAAAAGGAGGAATATCTAATTAGGGACCACCTTTGAAAAACTTGGTTTAAGTGATTTGCCCAGTATCCCACAGGATCTTTGTGGCAGAGGCAGAATAGAATCCAATTCTCTTAAAGCATTTGACTGCCTTAACTGTGAAACCTTCCTTTCTTTTCCTGCAATTCCCTGCCTTGTTCACTAGACAACCCTGCTCCACCCCCCAAAGCAGCTCCCTCCTGTGCACAGAGGGAGGCAGGGGTCCTGTGGAGTGCACAGAGCAGCAGTCATTGCTAAACCCTCTAACATGGTGCAGCCAATGCTTTCTCCCAGCCCCATCCCCTTGGCACTCACTCTCTGTGCCCCGGATGAGGTGCCCAGGACTCATGCATGAAAATCTCTTTTGTGCACAGGGAGCATGGCAACTTGGTGTGTGCGGTGCGGCTGGCTCCTGCTCAGAGGCTACACGCATCTTCCTTCCTCCCGCCCTTTGCTGTGCACCCACCGGAATAAGGCCAGCCCCACTACCCCTAAGCAGAACGTGTCCCAGACTTGGAAGCATGTTCCTGGCCTGAGCAGGCCTGCTTCCTCGGCGTGTGTCTGCAGTTTAGAGTCTGACTGCAAGAGAGGCCCTGGAGATTCCGGCCTAGGAGAAGCAAGTCCTCACTTGCTGCTGGCTCTCCGTGGTAGAGCGTTGTTGATGGAAGAAGAGACTGTGCAAAGATCTGTCTGCTAGGGACACTTCTCCTCATCTGCAGTCGATCATTCTCCACTGACCAAAATCTCCTTGTTAACTTCTTCTGAGGTTGTTATGAAACCAACTTTGGAGGGCGGGGGGGTGTTACAGTTTTTAAAAAAATCTTGATTGTCTAAAAGACTGGAAACATGTGCAGATCAGGTTCAACCCGAACTGTAACTCAGCCCCCACCTCCCTGCCAAGCAGCTGCCTAATGGGGATGCAGGCATACTGCCAATAGGAGAGCGGAACCCCTGCAAAACAGCCTCCCATGGCTGGCTGGCTGGCTAGAAAGGAGTGGCTAATGTTTTCTCTGGGGATTTTCCTCTTTGACATGTGAGTTCTAGCACAAGGGGGATCCCAAGGCGGCTTCACTCCAGGGGAGAGAAGGTCATATAACAGCAGCTTCCCTCCTCCACCCCTTTGGTGTTTATGCTGGAGGGGCAGCTTTAGCTAACAACCAAGGCACCCCAGGATCCATACTGGGAAGTTTGATCTCCCATGTCCCACACCAGTGCCCTAGCCCCACGTTTGCCCCCTTCTTCCCCCCACAAAAAGTGCAGGCTTTGGTCCCAGACCGGACGTTTTAACACCATTCCATTTTTGTGACAATGTTCGAAAAGCTTTGATTTTTTTGGACGGAAAACAAATTTTGAAATCTCCAAAGTGGCTTTGAAATGGGCGTGTCCTCCAGTCAGTTCTCCTTGTTTCCTCCAATTATTTTCACACCCCCTCCCAAACACGCACACTTCCCAGCTCTGGCTAGGACTAACGGCATAGGTGCCAGACTGCTCTGAGAGAGCCTGTCCTCAAGGTATTTCACTGGAAGCAGGCAGTACTAAAAATAGTAAAAGAGAGGTGGTTTCCATAATTTGTCCAGCCCACTTACCTAACCCGTGTGAGCGCTTACTAGTGGGTGAAGGCTCCTCTGTGCAGATGGTCCCAATGATTGCAATGGCATGCTGCACTTGGACTTTAAACATTTGCGGGTTGGACTCCAGTTTTATAGACCCACCAAGTGGGACCAGTTGAAATAAATACTCAGAGTTTGGCGTGCTTATACAAACTCTACAGTTGCTGAGGCTTATCTGTCACTAATCAATTTATGTTGCTGCTTTGGAGAGCACATTTCCTTTGTTTCTTGGGTTTCATAACTTCCAGACTAGAACACATAAAAACTTTGGGATTTAAGAGTCCTTTGATACAAGTCATGCAAATGTTGTGCAAGATGTTATATGTTGTAAACAGTTATTAAAATGACTGATAGACCTGGGACAAAGTAAGGATAAGGGAAAAAGTGAGTAAGAATAACAATTATAAAATCAAGACAGCCCATAAATTAAAAAGCTTCACAGGGAGGGAGTAGTATTCCATGAAGAAACTCCGTTTAAATGTACATATTTCTCGCTGCTTTGTGGAAAGCCCAAGAACGACAGATATATCTTGGTTTTAGTCTGTGTGGCTGCATAGCGCTGGAATGTTGCATTCCACTCAACCCAGAGTCCAAGAGAAATGCGGCTGCAATCACAGAATGTTGCATCATTTCTACACAAAAAATCACAACTGGGCCCCAGTCTATTTAAAGCTCCTCTCTCAGGCTTGCTGGCGTCCTGCCCTTGAGCCCGGTGAAAAGTCTCATTAAACTTTGCAACCTTTTGAAAGCGCCTTGTTTTGTCTGAGTTGGAGGTAGGTGAGGAAACCTGAAGCCAGGTGAGTTTCTTCGCATTCCTTGCATGTGCTGAAGGTTGTTATGACATTCCTGGGTGAGATCCAGACCAGGGAGGGGCTGTATCACCCTTGCCCTGCAGGGCTTCACAATGCTTTGCTGCTGTAGCTGCCGCCTGGGCCGCTCACAAACAGCCTCCAGTATGCAGGTAACACCTTGAGTGTCTGTGTATCGCTACAGGCTGCCAGGCACACATCAGTCACGCTCTTGCTTGCCCCAGCCTTGGTTATCACTTGCAGGGTTCCTGTAGCACACTTCCAGGCCTGGATATTCTCCCAAAACGTGTGATCTGCACTGCCCAGCCCTCTCCTGGACAGTCCAGATATATTAGGTCCATTGTCTCATATACGCTCTCTAGTGCTTATCCTGGATGCTGGAGGGTGCTGCTGGGGCATACGGATTGGTGTATGGTGCTGCTGGAACTCTTGAGTTTGAACAATTTTTTTACTGCTCAGTGGCCCAGGACCACTGCTAGGGAAGTTTAACTGGTCCTGAAACCCTGTGTCCCTTGTCACAGCAACCTGTTCTGCCCTGACAAGTTATGAAATATCCTTTTAAAAAGGATGCAATTAACTTGAATTTTTTTTCTGTAAAGAGAGAAATCTTTAAACAAATCACACTTCTGACAAAGCCCCTGTTACAAAGTGTGGGTTAAATTTTGTTGTATTACTTACTTCTTTTTAATATTTAATGTGTTCTGCTCCCTTGTTTTGTAAGGGCCGTCCGGCAAGGCAGCCAATGACTACCTGAATATACAGGAAATCAGTGAAACTGACTATACACAAAGTTCTTGTCGCAGGCCAGAAGTACTTCCGCTGAGCTTGGAAACAAAAGTCTTTACCAAATTCTTGTAGTGATCAAGATTTTGGGTGCTACATCTAACTATAGTAGATCCAAAATTTTCATGGAAAATTAGGGTTGGAAGAGATCTCAGGAGGTATCTAGTCCAACCTCCTGCTCAAAGCAGGACCAATCCCCAACTAAATCATCCCAGCCAGGCCTTAAAAACCTCTAAGGAAGGAGATTCCACCACCTCCCTAGGTAACCCATTCCAGTGCTTTACCACCCTCCTAGTAAAATAATTTTTCCTAATATCCAACCTAGACCTCCCCCACTGCAACTTGAGACCACTGCTCCTTGTTCTGTCATCTGCCCCCACTGAGAACAGCCGAGCTCCATCCTCTATGGACCCCCCTTCAGGTAGTTGAAGGCTGCTATCAAATCTCCCCTCACTCTTCTCTTCTGCAGACTAAATAAGCCTAGTTCCCTCAGCCTTTCCTCATAAGTCATGTGCCCCAGCCCCCTAATTGTTTTTGTTGCCCTCCGCTGGACTCTCTCTCCAATTTGTTCACATCCTTTCTGTAGTGTGGGGCCCAAAACTGGATGCAATATTCCAGATGTGGCCTCACCAGTGCCGAATGAGGGAAATAATCCCTTCCCTCGATCTGCTGGTAATGCTCCTACTAATGCAGCCCAATATGCCGTTGGCCTTCTTGGCTACAAGGGCACACTGCTAACTCATATCCAGCATCTCATCCTCTGTAATCCCCAGGTCCTTTTCTGCAGAACTTCCACTTAGCTAGTTAGTCTCCAGCCTGTAGCAGTGCATGGGATTCTTCCTTCCGAAGTGCAGGACTCTGCACTTGTCCTTGTTGAACCTCATCAGATTTATTTTGGCCCAATTTGTCTAGGTCATTCTGGACCCTATCCCTACCCTCCAGCATATCTACCTCTTCACCCCAGCTTAGTGTCAGCCGCGAACTTGCTGAGGGTGCAATCCATCCCATCATCCAGATCATTAATTAAGATTTTGAACAAAACAGGCCCCAGGACTGACCCCTGGGGTACTCCGCTTGATACCGATTGCCAACCAGACATCGAGCCATTGATCACTATCCGTTGAGCCCGACAATCTAGCCAGCTTTCTCTCCACCTTATAGTCCATTCATCCAGCCCATACTTCTTTAACTTGCTGGCAAGAATACTGTGGGAGACCATACCAAAAGCTTTGTTAAAATCAAGATATATAAAGTCCACTGCTTTCCCCATATCCACAGAGCCAGTTATTTCATTATAGAAGGCAATCAGGTTGGTCAGGCTTGACTTGCCCTTGGTGAATCCATGTTGACTGTTCCTGATCACCTTCCTCTCCTCCAAGTGCTTCAAAATGGATTCCTTGAGGACCTGCTCCATGATTTTTCCAGGGACTGAGGTCAGGTTGACTAGTCTGTAGTTCCCCAGATTCTCCTTCTTCCCTTTTTTAACGATGGGCACTATATTTGCCTTTTTCCAATCGTCCAGGACCTCCCCCGATTGCCACGAGTTTTCAAAGATAATGACCAATAGCTCTGCAATCACATCAGCCAACTCCTTCATCACCCTTGGTTGCATTGCATCCGGACCCATGGACTGGTGCATGTTCAGCTTTTCTAAATAGTCCTTAACCAATTTTACCACTGAGGGCTGCTCCCCTCCTCCTCATACTGCACTGCCCAGTGCAGCAGTCTGGAAGCTGACTTTGTCTGTGAAGACTTAGGCAAAAAAAGCATTGAGTACTTCAGCTTTTTCCACATCATCTATCGCTAGGTTGCCTCCCCTATTCAGTAAGAGTCCTATACTTTCCCTGACCACCTTCTTGCTAACATACCTGTAGAAACCCTTCTTGTTACCCTTCACATCCCTTGCTAGCTGCAACTCCAATTGTGCTTTGGCCTTCCTGATGACACCTCTGCATGCTCGAGCAATATTTTTATACTCCTCTCTGGTCATTTGTCCAATCTTCCACTTCTTGTTAGTTTCCTTTTTGTGTTTAAGCTCACCAAATATTTCTCTGTTAAGCCAAGCTGGTCACCTGCCATATTTGCTATTCTTTCTGCACATCAGGATGGTTTGTTCCTGCGCCCTCAATAAGGCTTCTTTAAAATACAGCCAGCTCTCCTGGACTCCTTCCCCCCTCATATTAGCCTCCCAGGGGATCTTGCGCATCACTTCCCTGAGGAAGTTAAAATCTACTTTTCTGAAGTCCAGGGTCTGTATTCTGCTGCTCTCCTTTCTTTTGTCAGGATCCTGAACTTGACCATCTCATGGTCACTGCTGCCCAGGTTGCTACCCACTTCTACTTCCCCTATCAATTCTTCCCTATTTGTGAGCAGCAGGATAAGAGGAGCACGGCTCCTAGTTGGTTCCTCCAGCACTTGCACCAGGAAGTTGTTCCCAACACTCTCCAAAAACTTCCTAGATTTTCTGAGCTCTGCTGAATTGCTCTCCCAGCAAATGTCAGGTTGATTGAAGTCCCCCATGAGAACCAGGGCCTGTGATCTGGAAACTTCTATTAGTTGTCCAAAGAAAGGCTCATCTACCTCATTCTCTTCATCTGGTAGTCTATAACAGATGCCCACCATGACATCACCCTTGTTGCTCTCGCCTCTAAACTTAACCCAAAGACTCTTAACAGGCTTTTCTCCAGTTTCATACTGGAGCTCTGAGCAATCATATCGCTCTCTTACATACAGTGCAACTCCTCCACCTTTTCTCCCCCGCCTGTTCTTCCTGAACAGTTTATATCCATTCGTGACAGTGCTCCAGTCATGTGAGTTACCCCACCAAGTCTCTGTTATTCCAATCACATCATAGTTCCTTGACTGTGCCAGGACTTCCAATTCTTCCTGCTTGTTTCCCAGGCTTCTTGTGTTTGTGTACAGGCACCTAAGATAACTAGCCGATGGCCCCACTTTCTCAGTATGAATCAGGAGGCCTCCCCTGTTGCACCCTCCTCCTTGTGTTTCCTCCCGGTATCCCATTTCCCCACGTACCTTAGGGCTTAGGTTTCCATCCCCATGTGAATCTAGTTTAAAGCCCTCCTCACTAGGTTAGCAAGCCTGCCTGCAAAGATGCTCTTCCCTCTCTTTGTTAGGTGGATCCCGTCTCTTCCTAGCAATCCTTCTTCCTGGAACAACATCCCATGGTCAAAGAATCCAAAGCCCTCTCTCCGACACCACCTGCAACCACGCATTTACCTCCACAATTCGATGGTCCCTACCTGGGCCTTTTCCTTCAACAGGGAGGTTGGACAAGAACACGACTTGCACCTCAAACTCCTTTATCATTCTTCCCAGAGCCACGTAGTCTGCAGTGACCTGCTCAAGGTCATTCTTGGCAGTATCATTGGTGTCCACGTGGAGAAGCAGGAAGGGGTAGGGGTCCGAAGGCTTGATCAGTCTCAGAAGACACTCCGTCACATCCTGAATTCTAACTCCAGGCAAGCAGCAGACTTCTCAAGTTTGGACGGCAGATGGATAACTTAGAAGGGAGGCCCTGACCACCACCACCCGTCTCCTCCTCTTGGGAGTGGTGGTGGTGGGGACTCCCTCCTAAGGTGGTTTTCAGACAGATGTAATTCTTTACAAGCTGATGATGTCCCTCTAAAGTCATCATGTCACCTAAATTGTTAATGGTAGATGAAAAAAAAATTGAAGAAAAATTAAACATGGAAAGCTTCAATAAACAGTCATATTTTCTCCTCAGCTGTGATTCCATCTCCCAGCAAAGTCTGAATGGCCATTTGTATCCCATGCGTCTGCCACTTACATCTAAAATGGCTCCTACGCCCACGTTCAAAATGCGTTACAAAAGCTCCGTGAAGTTAATTGAATATCTTCTCCACTTAACTTCACTGAGCAGCTGTAGCTCCTCTTATTACAGCTGACTTAAGCATTTGCATATTATTGGAAATTGCCTGTTAGTGCTATTGCATATAATCTTACAAGTTCAGTTTAGCTGATTGTATGGGCAGTTGCATCTTGGAGAAATGCTTGTTAGTTGTGGTGCAGTTCATTTGGAAGATGAGTGTATCTGAGTAAGGTTTGTTCACTGTATCATTCACGCTGATTGAAATCATTTCTCACCTGTAGACCTACTGCCTGTAGGATATACCTATGCAAGAAAACACTACAACCGCAGCAGTGTGGACCTCAAACGGAACAAATTAGGTGGCAGCCTCTGTTAAATCAGGCTATTCTAATGATCATCTTGCTTTTTTCCTCCTCTTGATTCCTTTGTGATTTTTAGCAGCCTGCACTCTTGCAAACTTCTAGAGCTGAAATGTAATCCTTCATAGGATTTGATTTTTAAAATCTTTTACCCTTTGAAATCTGGAGATGACTATGAAATTCAGGTCTGAATTGAGAGATGTAAGAGAAGAGAGATGTAATCAGAATAGTGATTTCTCCCACACCCCACCTGCTCCTTCCTCTAAGGGATGGTACATAACCACCAGCGCTAGACAAGATTCCCAGTTTTCTATTAGTCCATAGCATTAGTTGCTACCCTTGGTACCCATCAGAGATCAGACCTTTTAAGATGATCAATGGTTCATTAGAAAAAGCAAAAAAAGAGATCAATGTGGTCTCAGTATCCCAAGCACCCAGCGTCATCCCAGCCCTGGTCCTTACCATGGAATCGGTTTTGGCACCAGAAATATTAGGCTGGGCCATCATTGAGTAAGTCAGAAAAATACAAGCGGGCAGATTAGAGGAGACAGCTTCTATTTATATATAAATACCTTAGTAATCAGCAGTGATGGGAAGGGAAAATACAAAAGAAATATGTGCCTGTTTAGCAAGACTTTGGTAAAATATTATACAATACGTTGCATTTGTATGTGTATTGTCTCGGAGTCAGAGACCACGCAGAAAATAGAGGTTTCCAGGTGACAGCTGAAGAGAGAACTTATAGGATGGGGGACTCTCTCCTGAGAAGCAGAGACTGAAAAAGAGTTGTGGCTGACCATGAACTCCCAGTGTGACCCTGTGACCAAAAGAGCTAATGCGATCCTGGGGTTCGTAAGCAGGGGAATCTCAGGTAGAAGTCGAGAGATTATTTTACTTCTGCGTTTGGCTCTGGTGCGACCGCTGCTGGATACTGTCTCCAGTTCTGGTGCCCACAATTCAAGAAGGATGTTAATAAATGGGAGAGGGTTCAGAGAAGAGCCCTGGGAATGATTAAAGGATTAGAAAACCTGCCTTGTAGTGCTAGACTCAAAGAGCTCCATCTATTTCACTTAGCAAAGAGAAGGCTAAGGGGTGACTTGATTATAGTCTATAAGTGGCTACATGCAGAACAAATATTTAATAACGGGCTCTTCAGTCTAGCAGAGAAAGCTGTATCACGATCCAATGGCTGGAAGTTGAAGGTAGACGAATTCAGACCGGACGCAAGGTGTAAATTTTTGACAGTGAGGGTAATTTATTGGAACAATTTACCAAGGAGTTGTGGTGGATTCTCCATCACTGATACCCAATTGATTTAAAAGTTGTTTTTCTAAAAGCTCTGCTCTAGGAATTATTGTGTGGGAGTTCTCTGGCCTGGGTTATACAGGTCAGACTAGATGATCACAATGGTCCTTGCTGGACTGTGACTAAACATGTTAGAAGGGGGGAGAGATTTCCAGACAGAGGGAGAAGCGCACATGAGAAATGCACCAATCCTGGTGTATCATAGGGAGGGAACAGAGAGCAAGCCAAGGTTCTGGGCGATCCTGCTGATCTCGCTACCCTGAGGAGCCCTGTTGACTCCAGTGGCATTAATTGCATGAGCAAGACTGCCCCTGTGACGGGGAGGGTTTGCAGGATTGAGACCCCAGACTGGAGCCATGAAGTGATGCATGTAATAACGTGACCAGTCATTGAAAGCCTTTAAAGGAGTCCACTGTGAGTGCAGTAGAAACTGTTGGAAGGCGACCGAGGACAAATTGGCATGAGAGACTGCAATGACCCATATGCAGCTCCTCCTAGTCCATGGTGTGAAAGTGGTTCCAGCATACAGCTAGACCTGTGTAAGGAAGCATGGACCCTGAGGGGAGAGAACAGCACCTGCAAACAACCTTCTCCTGAGATTTGGACCTCCCGGTGAAGTCAATGGGATTTTAGATGTGCAGCACCTCCCTGGAAGAAAGCAGCCAAAAAGCCTGAAAAGACACCAGGCCCTGGGGGGGAATGTCATTTGTGTGACCCATCCATCCTTACCCTTGTCTGGTGTCCTCATGTGATGTGCTGAACACATAGATACCAAGGAGGTGGTTGCTATAGCAACAGTAACTATGAACTGGATCCGCTCGTGGAACATTTTAGTAAGTTAAGAATCTCAATTCGTAACCCAAGTGCCTGATCCAAAGATGCACCTGCCAGTGGACCCGGCTGTGTGGACAAACTTCTCCTGTTTCCCATCTCTTCCCCACACCTCTGCCCTGCCCAATCCCTGTAGTGACTTCAGCTTATGCCAATAGAGCTTGGGGGACTATATGATGCAATTGATTTTTCAGCCAAGCTCCCCATTGACTTGAATGGAGATTTCTGCTTTAGAACAAATCAATGCACAGCGTGACTATACGTCTCCCAGACTTCCTGTTCCATTAGGGCTGGATGATCAGCCTCTTCTTGATCACAAGCCCAGATGGACTGAGCGCATTTTATTGTTGTCACTCCTCTTTCCTTTGACACCATTTACCTGCCACGTACAATTTTCACTCATGTCACTGGGTGATGTTTTTATGACAGTTAGCACCTAACTGCGCTGAGGTCGGTCCCCAACCCCATGGCCCCACTCCGCTTCCAATCTCCTGTAGCCATCAGCCCTATGCACTGACATTCTTGATTCTGTGATGGATCTGGGCCCTTCGGGGTGTCACCTGATGTGCTGGGGTGCCACTGAGTCAGCCTGGGTCCCCTTTACCTGGCCTTGCTGGGTTAGGCTCACAAGCCTCTTCTAGCCAAGCACACAGACAGATCCACTTTGGAAAGATTCAGCCTTAGGGGCTCGCCCCAGCACTCTGGTGCCCACTCCCTTTAAGGGGTACAAACCCAAAGGTTTTATGAAATTTGCTCCCTCCCTCAATGTGGAGGGAGATGTGCACAACTTCTTGCCCCCGCCCCCCCAGTTAGAAATTACATAAACTGGGTTATATTATAAACAAGAAATAAGTTTATTAATTACAAAAGGGTGAATTTTAAGTGAATACAAGAGATAACAGACAGAACAAAGCAGATTACTGAGCAAATAAAACCAAGCACACAAGCTAAGCTCAATATACTTGAGAAACAGATTACAAAATGTAATTTCTTACCCGAAATGTCATTTTAGGCAGGTTGCAAAGTTTCTGTGGTTCAGCGTTCCAGTTCTATTTCTTTTCAGATTGGACCCCTGTCTCAGTCTGGACTCCCCCAGCCTTCCCTTCAGGTGGCTTTAGCAGTCTTTCTTCTTGGGCAGAAAGGCCATGGAGAGGAGGAGTCCTGTTTGCCTTCCTCCCCACCCTTAAATAGGATTTACATAAGGTGGGAATCCTTTGTTTCCCAAACTTGACCCCCCTTTCCTTTCCAGTGGAAAGTTACAAGAAGTCCCAGGTAATGTTTAGTGTCAGGTGACAAGATCACCTGACCTAGTAATGTCACAGTTACATCCTTGGATGTCTCCCAGGAGGGAAAGATTAGTATCCTCATGGTTTTGTTATTCCTTCCTGATGGCTCATCAAATTTGATGGCCTGTCCTCTGGTGGGTGTCTTCCCAATACACACCCAGTTGTAATTGTTACATAGTCCATATTTCTAACTTTAGATACAGAAATGATACATGAATACAAATTGGATAATCACATTCAGTAAATCAGAACCTTTCCAATGGTTCCTTACAAGACCCATCTTGCATAGAGTATATCTCAGTTATGTCATATTCATATCATAAGCATATTTTCATAAAGAATATGGAGTGAAACGTCACAGCCCCATCCCTCTGCACCCATCTTCTAATCATTGCAGCCCCATCCATCAACCCCATGCTGCACCCAATCTCCCCACCATTCTCCAGCAGTTCACGCTCTTCCCAGTTTGTCAACCCCTCCATTAGCCACATTGCTGCTCCCAATCCCCATAGCTCTATGCATCGATCCCAAGCATTTCACAGGCTATATGTGTCCCAGGAAGCTGATGTCTAGAGGAGTGAGCCATTCCCCTAGGGCAGTGGTGGCTCAAGATACCTGGGTGGATAAGGAGCCCTTTAGAAATCCCCATTAACAATTGTCTTTCAGTTTTCTTGTCAAAATCTATACAAGCACAGACCCAGCTGCTTTCAAACGAGAATGCTCTGGTTCTCTGTGGAGCCTGTCTTCCATTTGCTTTCAGGATTAATCGGTAGCATGTTCAGTGAAGCCAGGGGGCTGTAGCACGTTGATGTGGTGGTGTTTTTTCCCCAAAAGGCCTAATGCTTCTTACGAACATGTTCCGTTTGGGTAAAATGGAAAAGGATTTAGTGAGGTTTCGCTCACCCAGCAGCTTTGCTCTGCAAATCTTCATCTTAGTGCTCTTCCTCTCCAGCGAGCTATTCGTTTAACACTCACCAGGGGATTGTGGCTGGAGTTTTAGCCCTTTAAGCACCTTCTTTTTCTGCTCATTGAGGTTTTCGGATCTTGAGTCTAATTACTTAACAGCAGCTCAATGAGAGAGAATCCTTCGGCACCCACTGTGGGCTTGTCTCTTGGGGTCTCAGCTCTCAACATCAGGGCAGAGAGCAAGCCGGGGCTGCCGTTACCACCTCTCAGTCCAGGGAAACATTGGGTCGGAACCAGCTACTCTGCAGAGCCTTTGTTCACATCTGATGGCCTATACACTTATTTTGGGGGTGGAGGTGTTGAATTTCACTCTTTTTAAGGTGACTGTATGACTGGTGCTGCATTGGCCGACCTGCACGCTGTTCCATCCACCTCTCTTAGAGGCTTGTACTGCCGCCCGTCGCTGGTGTATCTGAACACCGTCCATATTTGAATGGCAATAACAAAGCCCCTAGTGCACTTCAGGAGTTTCTGGCTCTTCTCTTGCTTTGCGTTCTAGAAAATATTGGCATCTCGTCTTTAGCGACAGCCCGGGCAGAGGCAATGCAAATGGAACCGACTGGGCAGTGTGTGGTGTGTCTTCTCCCTCCTCATCTTCTGAGCCTGACCTCCAGAGGCTGAGAGTCGGTAACAATCTCTGAGCAAAAACTCCACCCTACCCAGCTAAACCACAGCGAGTGAGGGCTTTGCCCTTCCGTCATCCCGACGTGGGAAAGGTCAGTAGCTTCAAGTCTTCAGCCTCCAGAGAGGCCAACATCTCCAAACTGTTCCTATTCACATGATTTTCATGACTCCCAAAGAGACCTTCTAAGGAAATGCAGGCAAGCACCCCTCGTTCCTGCCTATGGCACATACTGTGGAGCAAATAGTGGTGCCTTGAGAAGACTGCTGCTGGAGGAAGCAGTGCAGGGCTGTAGGGTCTTTCAGTCCACATCCAATCTCATCCAGAGATGGTGCTTTGGGACCTGGAGACTCAGGGGCAAGTTCAACCCAGAGGTCAGTGAAGTTGCACCCACTTGTCCCAGGGTTGAGTTTGGCTCCGTCTGTTTCTTTCAGCCCCACTTTCATTAGTTAACCTAGTTACTTTCATTCACCATTAAACTGCTGCCCATGAGTTAGCACTGCATCCAGCCCCTTGGTCTCTGAGCTGGAGTTTCGTCCGGTGGCCAGAAATTAGTTCCAAGATGCTACTCTCCCTAATGCTGGGAATTGAGTGGGAAGCAGCTTAAGGTCCCAAGCCAAGCAATTCTCTACTCAGGATCTCCCGAGCGTTACTCATCTCAGTTAGGTTTGCATATAGTGGCTACAACTGCCTTTGTGCTCTTCCTGCTACAGCCTCTTCCCTTGGTCTGCACTGAGACCATGGTAGATGAATGTGCAATTAATCTTCATTTTGTCTAACATGTCAAGTGACTGATTTCTTCAATAATGGCAACAGTTTCTTTTCTTTACCTTTAAGTGATTTGGAAGGAAATGGTCGGTAGTTTACATCCAGGGGCTGCAGGTTGTCCCATGTATTTTTAATACCAGTAGGGTGAACAGATGTCCCGATTTTATAGGGACAGTCCCGATATTTGGGACTTTGTCTTATATAGGCGCCTATTACCCCCAACCCCCGTCCTGATTTTTCACACCTCCTGTCTGGTCACCCTAAATACCAGTCATCTTAGGGTGGAAGCTGCTGATTCCAAGTATGATCAAATTTTAAGTAGAGCTCTGGGTGTCTTGTCCAAGCAGAGGGTTGAATCAGAAGGAACTGTATAAATCTCCTCCCTTATACTGTGCCCATCACCATGGCATCTGAGAACAGTATAAGAACCTGAACAGGATGGAGCCAAGAACTGTTCAGCTAAACGATGTAAAGGGGCCTGCCAAACAGATTGAGTGTGTCATAGACGCAGGAGCTGTCGGTTGTGCATGCCAGCTGAGCCAGGCACACTCTGGGCATAGCTTATAGATGCCAACTCTGCCCCTGGAAAAGTGTCTCCATTGTGCACACAAACGTATTTTACTTCTCCCACCCTCCATACGCTACACATGTAAAATGGGCCGTGGACACTAGAAACTTCAGAGATGTAAGCAACCCAGATTTGAGGCTTCCGGGCTGTCTGTCTAACACCTTTCCCCACTCCTAGGAATCTGGTGTCCTCCCTCTTAGGAGTAGACCTCAAAACTAAAATGTGCCGGGTAACCTTCTGTTCCCGTTCCCAGGAACTGCAGCAGAGCTGTTTCGATCACTGGCATGCAAGTGGCAAGGATTAGGATAGGAAAATAAAGGGAATGTTACAATTAATGAATGCTCTCTCATGGCTCACATCAGCTGCCCCTGCCCCACCATCCCTAGGCAGAGCTGGCATCTTTCTTCCTTTCTCATGACAGAAAGCCACATTCTGCCCTCAGTTCTGTGTGTGCCAGCACATCCCACAGCAGTCCAGGGGTTCAACGGCCATATGCGAGGACACAGCTGAAACCACTGTTTTCAATGTGAACAGACACTGCCTGGTGGGGAAACTGATTTCTCCAATGATTGGCAAGGCCACCTTCCCCAGAAAAAAACACATACAACAGCTACATCTGAGCACGGTGTACAACCCTCCCCCTGCCCACGCACACAGTGGAGAGCTACCCATTCAAGCATACATGAAACTTGTACTCAACTTCTAACTCTGCACATGTCGCCAGGGAAGGCTGGTGAAGTGCAAAAGTGTGTTGGCCCTGAGAGAGATTCTTTAAGAGGCAGCAACGTCAGTGCAGTATGGTCCCTGCTCCGAGGAGCTTTGGCAGCCCCGAAGACAAGATGCACTGGGAGAGTCGGAGGAAATGAGCTGTGTTACAACCTCACGCTGTACCCAGCTGGTTGCAAGTGAACCTGATCGCTGGGTCCCTCGTACGTCAAAACCAACTGGATATCTAGCTCTGGGACTCTAGGACATATGCCCAGGCTCAGACTTCTTGTCTGATGTCCTTTTTAGGGACGCGGGACACTGCTGCCCTAGATTCTAAACCAATGAGCTCTCCCGAGCTCCACAGTCACTTACACATGCTGCCACAGAGCTTCACCTATGCCCTCTGAGCTTCTACTGTCCTGCCCTGTTCAGGGAGAACATGGCAGGACAGTAAGAGACACAGGCATAGCAAAGGGCTTTCTTAACCATAGTGACTTGACTCTTAAAAGCATTTGATAGTTACTGAGCTCTGACAACAAGAAAAGTCCTGAGATGCCCCTTCCCCTCCCCTGGGCTGAGATCACCCCTTCTGCAAACCTGAGGTAGGTCAGCAGCCCCGGCTGGACAGAGTCCTTCCTGTACATTCTCTCCAACTAGACCTTGCGCGTGGTGCTGCTCGGCCCTTCTGCACCGAGCAGCTTTCTGCTCTTAAGTAGAGTCGGTCTCTTTGCCATGTGCTCTTGTGGGATGCTCCAATC
Source organism: Trachemys scripta elegans (assembly GCF_013100865.1). Classification (NCBI taxonomy): domain Eukaryota; kingdom Metazoa; phylum Chordata; order Testudines; family Emydidae; genus Trachemys; species Trachemys scripta. Next base: position 14,473,948 of record NC_048316.1, read on the forward strand.
CCTTCCCCTGCATCATGCATGCCCCACCTGCAGGCCCCGATGTAGAAAAACCACTCTTCCATGGGAGTGGGCCAGTAGTAGGGTCATTCAAAGTCAAAGAAAAACAACGAGGAGCACTTGTGGCACCTTAGAGACTAACCAATTTATTTGGGCACAAGCTTTCATGGGCTAGAACCCACTTCATCTAGCCCATGAAAGCTTATGCCCAAATAAATTGGTTAGTCTCTAAGGTGCCACAAGGGCTCCTCGTTGTTTTTGCTGATACAGACTAACACGGCTACCCCTCTGAAACCTGTCAAAGTCAAGGGTTGAGCTTGGATTCAAGAGGTTTTCCCAATGCTAGTCCTCCGGTGAGATGTCAGGCCCTTTTCCTGGGCAGGGCACTGTCTGGAATACAATACAGCACGCTGCCCTCAGGCCTGTTTACAAGCAGGTTCAACACAAGCAAAGTAGAGTTCCGACCCCCTCTGTCACGGGGTGCAGAGAGCTGTTGGCTGGTGTGAGCAGGGTGGCTGTGGGCTTTGTGGAAGAAGCGGGCCAATAAGCGGGGTAGAAGAGAGCATGGGCCTGGCAGACTGGGATCAGGAGGTCATTTAGTGCAGAGGGGTGGCCTGGGAGAAGCCTTGAGTGGGGGCAGCCAGGCTAGCATCATTGCTACAGGGAAGAGGGGGAGGGGAGCGAGGAGCAAGCCGAGCCACAGAGCAGGACAGCGTTGTTTGTTCAGGGCCCTTTGACAGCAGCAGGACAAATCCGTAGGGCAGGCGATTCCAAGCAGGTTCGGAGCTGAACACAGCCACATCCTGTACATGAGGGCGCACAGCATGCACATGCAAACAGACGCTTGCTAATGCACAGTGCAGATTGCCTCTGGATGTCGCTAGGGCTGGAAGTACTCATTAAAAGGGAGGGGGGTATTCCTCCCCAGCTGGAGGGTGGCAGTGGGGGTGCGTAGCCAAAGGAACGTCCCCATCCCTTAGATTAAATCCCAACCCAGGTATCGCCCTTGCTACCCAGAGCTGTAGCTCCCAGCCTGGTGAATGCTAGAGTAATGCAAAATGCAAGAGAGAGAATTTCCACATCCCACACTCTTCTCCACTTAATTAAAAGTCATTAACAATGATCTGTACTTGGGACGATGCCCCCTAGGGCTCCATTACTGCAGGGAAACAGGCAATTGAATCCCAGACACTTAGCATTGGTGTTACAGGCTGTTCACCAGCCTCGCTCACCCCCTCCCAGTGCACCGAGCTGGTTTGGTTTTAACCCTGGCTTTTCCGAAAGGTCCCTACACACACAGCCCCGGGGGCTCCCAGCATGCTCTGGAGTGAGCTCTGTGGGCTGGGTTCCTGCTTGTCTAGAACGATTCACTTCCTTTCCCTCCGAGGGGAGAGTGACTTACGCAGGAACCTGCTTACAAGCATGGCCCATCTATTAGAGCCTCGATTTCCAAGGGGCATCGACTTCTCGGAGACTAGAGCTGCCAAGGAAACTCCTCACCCCTCCTATGCCCTTGCCACCAGCTCCCTACCCTCCACTTCCTTCCCAGGCCCCGAAGGTGCTTCTCCTACAGCCCCTGCGGGAGCTAAGCTGCCCTCCTCTCTGGCTGGCTGGAAAGCACCTAGCTCCATTCCAGCCTGTTCTTCTGCCAGAATCATGTATGATCTCTAGGGCAGGGAGTCCCCACTCCCAGCACCCTCTGTCTCTCTCAGCCTCTTGCCCCATTGAGATCACTGGACTTCCACTGGTTCCACTGTGGACAGAATTTGGCCCTTGATTCCCTCTGGACTCTCTCAGTGCTGTTTTGATTGACACCCTATGTAATCCTATTGACTTTCTTCGGTATAAATCCATGCAGAATTTGGCCTAGATTGATTGATCTAGAATCAAACCCACTTAATAGTTAACACACCTCCCTCGGCCCCCCAACACACACACTTTACACATCTCTTCTGGGTTTGCCACCAGTTTTCTGAAACATGGATTCCTGCTGGGATGATCTCCAGATTGGAAACACAGACATTAAAACCAGTTGGCTCAGCATGGTCACGGAGCCGAGCATGACCTTGAGAGGGAGGGGATTGGAGGAGAGATCAGCTATAATGCATTAGGCATATATTACCTTTTGTCATTCTAACTCAGCAGATGGTGAGCTGGCGGGGCAAGGGATGCAACCGCACATTAGACCTGTGCCTGGACATTTGCAGTCACAGCGGTGGATCCTTGTCTGCTCTGGAACCTGCCCCCGCACATGGAGGTCTCTCTCTGTTTCACTTGCAATCCCAGAGCACATAGAAGCACAGATAGTAGCTATTGCCCTAACGTGGGCCTGCAGTCTCAGCAGTGCTTTCAGCTTAATTGGAAACCACTGCATGGCGAAGAGGAATTCTCTGGGGTCCCTTACTCGTTGTTCTGTTTATTTCTATCTACTTGTTTGACAGGAATCCACTTGCAGGGAGGGGTGGGGCTGCAGGTCAGGGTCCTGGAAAACGTGGTATATGGACGTGGTATATGGGCTTCCTGCTTTGTTGACATTCCCTCCTAGCATGTACCCCACCTGCTGGGGACTGGGATCCCTTCTGGACATGGGTAGCTCGGGCCTACCTAGACAGTGGTCACTGGCAACCCAGTGTTGACACACAGAGGGGCTGGTTTAGCACAGCTGTGCCGGGGCAGACAAATGGAGAGCCCCCGCCTGCTGATGTTCAGGTCTCAGGCAGGACAGCTAGACACTGCCCATCCACTGGCCTGCATAAAGCTCACCAGCAAAGGACTGGGGGGAGAGAGGCCAAGGGTGCTCTCCCTTCAGAACCAGTTGGGAGAATCTAGCTAGCCAGAAGACTGTTCCTTTCCTCTTGTGCCAGGGACAGGGAAAAGTCACTGCCCCCAGTTCCACTCATGCTAACACACTCCAATACTCTATGGTATTCCACTCATCATAACACACACCAGTACGCTACGGTTCTCCACTCATCATAACACACACCAGTATGCTACGGTACTCCACTCATCATAACACACACCAGTACTCTATGGTACGCCACTCATAACACACACCAGTACTCTATGGTACTCCACTCATTATAACACACACCAGTACGCTGTGGTACTCAACTCATTATAACACACTCCAGTACGCTATGGTACTCGACTCATTATAACACACTCCAGTACTCTACGGTACTCCACTCATCATAACACACACCAGTACTCTATGGTACTCCACTCATTATAATACACTCCAGTACTCTATGATACTTCACTCATCATAACACACATCAGTACGCTGTGGTACTCCACTCATTATAACACACTCCAGTACGCTATGATACTCCACTCATTATAACACACTCCAGTATGCTATGGTACTCCACTCAGTACTCCACACACTCCAGTACTCTATAATACTTGTCCAAGTCACTGCAGTTACTGACGGGGTGATTGCTGCAGGATTTGTTCACTGCAGAATACTGCAGTATGTTTGTTTTTTCATCAGTAGCTGGCACTAAATTCTCCCCCTGGCTCTCTAAGGATGCCAGATGGTTTCTGCCTCTATTAACTCATAACCAGAACCTTACCAGACATGTGTGCTGTGCCCAGAGGGCAATTAGACCTCCAGGCTGGCTTGCCAAGAGCCTGAGCAGTGGTAATGACTCGATTTCCATGTATTCTCAATTAGTGGGATATATTCTCTCCATGCTGCCTGCATCCTGCATCCCCTCACCGTGAACGCACCACCCCTAGCAGGTTATGTAATCTGTAGGAGAGTTACATAACAATGCAGCAGCAGAGCCAGCAAATTGTTGCCAGAGTGTGGGAGGCACACCAACTGCCACCCGCCTGGGATGCTAATACCACAGAAGAGAAGCAGACGGGCGCCCACTTCTGCCACAGTGCGGGTGCGCTGTCAGTCCAGCAGCAATTCCTTCTTTGGAATGGTTCTGTCAGGGAGGTGCTTGGCCTGCAGTATTGCAGGTTTGAAACCCCGCAGGCTGCTCTACGCCCTGGGCCAGGCTGGCTCACGTTGTTAAATGACGGAGATTATTTCTCTTGAGTTGTTGTTTGTTTTTTTGTGATGCACCATGGTCTCGTGGCACAGCAGGGGACTAAAAATCAAGACTCCTGGGTTCTCCTCCAGACCCGGCCACTGGCTTGTTGTGGGACCTTGGCCAAGTCCCTTCCCCTCTTTTTGCCCTCAGTTTCCCCATCTGTAAAATGAGAGTGAGGCTACTGAGCCCTTTGTAAGGTGCTTGGTGATCTCTGGATGAAAGTGTTTGCTGTTATTTCTAATTGTCGTTGTGGCTGCCCTTTCCTGGGGCTTGTGAGAGGTAACCCACAATCCTTACAAAATGTAGCTGTCCAATCAGGATACCGTACTTTCCATCTGGATTAGCACTGGAATTTAAACGGGTCTGGTAACATAACTATCCATCAAATTTGCCACTTGAAAGAAAAACAAATGGCACATATGACAAGACTCATGTAGTCCTCACAGAGCAGGTAGGCCAGTTCTGCTCTCCCTTCCACAGAAGCAGCCGTTGTGCTACTGAGAGCAGATATTTGCCCTGTAGTGACTTTAGCACAGGAGGAAATGGGCAGGGAGTTTGGAAGTTTTGTCCCATTTTAGTCCGTGTGAGGACAGGACACACCAGGGCCAACATGTTCCGTTTTGGGTACCTCTGTTTTTGGGTGCCCAATTTGACACACTTCGGGTCTCTTTTTTTCAGAGGTGCCGAATATTTGCAGCTGCAATCAAAGTCGAGGGGCAGCTCATCGCCTCGACGACAGCAGGCCCAAAGTATCTCAATCAAAATCAGAGGCCACTTTTGAGAATTTGGCTTTAGACTGTGAACGTTAGTTCCTGGGACCTTCTTTTCTTCAAGAAAAACATTTGGAACAAACAACACAATGAACTGTATTTCTCACGGGATAGTTTGGGGTTTTTAATTATGGGCTTGGCCATCCTGGAGATTTCCAGAGATTTAGTCCAGGCCATTAAATAAAGCAGGAAAAGAGAAGACTTCCCTCCAGCCCCTGGGTCCAAGTGAACACTATTCCCAGAGAGTTAGTCTCTGGGGCTGGAAGGCAGGGTGACCAGATGTCCCAATTTTAAAGGTACAGTCCCGATTTTGGGGGCTTTTTCTTATATAGGCACCTATTACCCTCCACCCCCTGTTCCGATTTTTTACACTTGCTATCTGGTCACCCTAGTGGAAGGGGGCAGGCTGCTAATCACTGCAGTCCTTTGAAGCCTAGTTCTGCCCTCAATCAATGGGCCAGATCCCCACTGACGTCAGTGGAATTATGCTGATTTACACCAGCTGGGGAGCTGGCCCAGTGAGTTTGCACAGGTGTAACCAAGGGCCAAATTTGGCCCAGTTAGTTTCATCACAAGGTCAATTCACAGCACAAACAAACAGAGCTGAAGGAGGCGCTAAAGCGTGTCGTTACCAGCAGGCCCCGGTTCACTGCTTTGCACCCTGCCGTCTCCAGGGCCCCTTTCTGGGGCTGGATGGCAAAAGAATTCTCATCCGCTTCTGAAGTCTCATTAGGGACCGTGTAACTAAAGTAAAGCGGAGGCCGATGCAGAGCTGGAGGTGCTGTCCTTCCAAAAGGACATAGACCCCCCCAGGCACTCGTCATGAAACCCTCAGCCCTTTTGGCAACCACTGGGGTGTTTAACTCTCGCGCCCTAGCCATATGCTGACTTAGGTCATTACATTCTGCATTCCTCACTCTGCTTTGCAGCTCCAAGTAAGTAGAACAGATATTACTCACTCCTTGGCCTGTTGGCCGTTCAGCGGCTGCTGCTTTCCACCGCAGAGGCGTCTGCATATCGCTAGTGTGTGAAATGATTCTTGTGTATGATTTGGAGCTCGTCTGGCTGCAAAGGAAATTTCAGCACACCGGACCAGGCCCATGCATGGGGATGGAGGGCACTGTGTAAATGTAAGACTATGAGTTAGTATTTGATTATTAGCAATAACAACAGGCATCTCTCTCTTCTTCCATCCTAGGCGGACTAATCGGGGGCAGCGACGCTTGCTGCTTTCACTCCCCATTATTCGTTCACCATGGAGCGCCGCTTGGGGTCAGGCTTCTGAGGACAGAAGAAGGAAGAAATGAGACAGCGCCCTCCGCTAGGAATTGAGATCAGGAGCGGTTTGGATCAATGCCCCGTGAGCACAGAGTGGGAGGAAGAGGAGGCAATACTGCCACACCTTATTATACCAAAACACGGCGAGGTGCATGACAGAAGACATACGACAGGAAGAGTTTGCAGTCCCGAGCTAATGGCTGACAGCAAAGGACGTGGGAGGTTTTAGATTCTGTTTAAAGATAGATGAAGAGGCAGAGGCCCTGGTCCGCAGAGTTATTTAGACTCCTAACCACCATTGATTTCAGTGGGAGTCAGGCACTTACATACGTTTGAGGATCTGGGCCAGAGTCCTCTCATGTTCAAGATGGTGGCTCAGTGGTCAAATCAGTGGTCATCTAGTGCAGTATATTTAGGTCCAAGTGATAAAAATTGGGCAAATTGGAGAGAGTCCAGCGGAGGGCAGCGAAAATGATCAGGAGGCTGGGGCACATGACTTACGAGGAGAGGCTGAGGGAACTGGGGTTATTTAGTCTACAGAAGAGAAGAGTGAGGGGAGATTTATAGCTGCTTTCAACTACCTGAAGGGGGGTTCCAAAGAGGATGGAGCTCGGCTATTCTCAGTGGTGGCAGATGACAGAACAAGGAGCAATGGTCTCAAGTTGAAGTGGGGAAGGTCTAGGTTGGATATTAGGAAAAACTATTTCACTAGGAGGGTGGTCAAGCACTGGAATGGGTTACCTAGGGAGGTGGTGGAATCTCCATCCTTAGAGGTTTTTAAGGCCTGGCTTGACAAAGCCCTGCCTGGGATGATTTAGTTGGGGTTGGTCCTGCTTTGAGCAGGGGATTGGACTAGATGACCTCCTGAGCAGGTCCGGCTCCAGGCACCAGCCTAGCAAGCAGGTGCCTGGGGCGGCCAATGAAGAGGGGGGCGGCACGTCCGGCCCTTCGGCGGCAATTCGGCGGCGGGGCTGTCACTCCATCTGGGAGCGAAGGCCCTGCCACCGAATTGCCGCCATAGAATGAAGCGGAGGTAGAGCTGCCGCCGTTGGCGATCGCGTCTTTTTTTTTCTAGTTTTTTTTCCTGCTTCGGGCGGCAAAAATGCTAGAGCCGGCCCTGCTCCTGAGGTCTCTTCCAACCCTGATATTCTATGATTCTACGATTCTAAAAGCTGACAAGCATCAGATGATCTTCAAGTCTAAGGAGCGATCGGATGAGAAGGAGAGTTCCCAATAGAATGACCATTCCTTTGAATGGGGCGTGAGGATAAGCCAAGCACATGTGGTGGAGGAGCACATTTATAGCCACGCTGCGCACTTGGATTAGCATCAGACACCTTAACTGGGATAGCCCTTATCTGAAGGCAAAGTTGGATATGTGTTTATTTTGGAAAACGGGTCAAATGGATTGCTCGCTCCACCACCTGCACTGACTCCAGTCCTGTTCTCCTTTTACAAATATATTTCCAAAGAAACCAAAGTCTACCCTGGCTGCAACAGAGATTCCAATAACACGGCCATATTTTCACCACCACCTAACTAGAAATATAGGATTTTGAGTCCGCTCGCACCTTAAATTCCAGAGTCCCAGTGCAGGGTCTGCCTGGTCAGCCAGTGTGACACTGTCCATTAGGGCAGTACAGAGCTTTTCATTGCAACCCGTTGGTTGGATGCATTGTACAAATAGAAAATAACAGTACTACCTGGGTCCCATGTCCCATAGTGGACTCTCAATGTGCTCGCTCCCTGGTGCCTGGGTGGAACAGCCCAGACTGGACTCAGAGTGTTCACTCCCTGCTGAATCAGAAATAGAAATAGCTGAATGTCTCTGCTCACTCTCTTGCATAACTCCTAACAGGGAGCTTTAGTGCTTAGAGCAGGGCACAGGGTGCATGGAGTGATGGGTTCTCATTCCCACTTTGCCAATGACTCACAGCATCGCCTTGAGCAAGAGACTTTGGTCAAAGTTTTCAAAATTGGCCTCTGATTTCGGGTGTCCAATCTGAGGCATCCCGGGCCTAATTTTTTCCAGAGGTTCCAAAGTCGATGGAAGCAATCCAGTGTGTGAAGTCAGGCACTCAAAATCAGAAGCCACTTTAACCACTCCGTGCCTCAGTTTCCCCTCTGTAACGGGGGGGGGGGGACACCTGCCTTTGCACAGCACCTTGGCTCCCTTGATGAAAGGCGCTCTGGGAGTGCAAAGTATTATTCTTACTAAAGATCAGCATTTTGCTGCATGACCAGGTGCAGACACAGCCCAAAGATTCCATCTATTTATGCCTCCTTGATGTTTCATTTCTAGCCCTTTATTCAGTTCTCCCTTCTCCCCCCCGGCCCCCCCGACACACACTGCCTTTCATCCTCATCCCCCAGGCGGCCTGCAGCCAATTTGGCGCTGAACCCGTCGCTATGGAAACCAGCGAGGATTATGAAGCTGCCATAGATCTAATCACACTCCCTCCAAGACTTTAAGGAACAATTCACTTTCTGGATTTCATTAACCTGCATTACGGTGACGACGCTTTAAACGGCGCGACAAAAATGGGGAATTAAGTTAACCAACAGAATCACAGAAGGCTAAGCCCTGGCCTCCGTTCTGCCCCCGCAGCCTCGTTCGCCTCAGTGGCGCTGAATGGGTATAAACGAGGGCAGGCTTTGGCAAACAGGAATGTGAAATGGCAACATCTTGCCAATCCCCGGGGGGCACTGCAGGGTTGCTCCCAATGGTGTATAGTGAGCGGCTTTTCTAGTTCAGTTTTAACTAACCCAAGTGATGAGGCTTTCACCACTTCCCCTGGGAGCCTACTCCACTTCCTAACAGGTCTCATGGGGAGGAAATTCATCCTGCTCTTCCGTTTCCCTTCTCTCCGTTACATCCCAGCTATTCCCAACTAGCTTCCTCTCTGTATTCTCTCCTGACCTGGTTTAAAGCTCACCTAATGAGCCCTGCCACTTTCGAAGGCGGAAGGTTGGCAGCTTTAGGGCAGTTCCCATTTCATACCAGCCACGCTGTGCATTATTCCCGGAGATCTGTCAGTGCTTTGTGAATCCCAGCCCTTCCTCTCTGCACCTCCAGTTCATCCATCGGTCGGTCTCCAGCATGTCTTCTCATTCCCACTGGGTGAAGGAAGGGCCCAGGGGGAAGATCTTCCGCATTGACCTCTGTCTCCAGTTATCTTTCCCAGGTTTGATGTTGTTCTTGATTCCTCCAACTGTACCATCACTCAGATTCTTTGTTCCCATCTGAACAACTAGGGACAGTCCCGATTTTATAGGGACAGTCCCAATTTTTGGGTCTTTTTTTTACATAGGTTCCTATTACCCCCCAGCCCCTGTCCCGATTTTTCACACTTGCTATCTGGTCACCCTATGAACAGCAATAAACAGAAATTCTTCAGGAGTGAATAATAATAATAAACAATCCTTTGCAGTCACTTAGGGCTTTTCATTCAGGGATCTCAGAAGTGGGCAATCATTACTAGCCCCATTTCACAGATGAAGAAACAGACATACAGACAAGGTATGACCAACCCTTTCAAAAGTGGTCACTAATTTTTGGGTGGCTTTGCCTTCCACTCCTTCCACACAAGCCAAAGGCATCTGTGGATGCGCAGCATCTCTATAAAATCAGACACTGGGTGTTCCAAGCGGGGCCCCCAAAAACTGAGATGCACAAAAATTTCCATCTCGGCGATTTTTCAGTGATATAAACCCCCACCGCAATTCCCAGCCCAGCCCACTCCCTGTCTGCGGCTTTTCATTTAACTAGCGCCTTCTTTCCAACGCTCAACTAAAGCTTCCACAGATGTTAACAAAATAAAGTCATAATCATTAGGAAAAATGTATGAACTCGAAAAAAATAAAAAGGATGTGTTAATCTTTACCAACAGCTGATAACAACTCGGCCAACATTAGCTGAGTCCCATGCCTCAATGCATTATGAGTTCATCTGCTTGCCGATGTCAATGTTTTGGATGGTCCTGATAAGCTCTGGCAATCAGAAAATTCATTCTCCCATCTCCATCCTGTCTATGTGATGAAGAGAGGGTCATTTCTCCTTTAATTAGTAAATGTCCCATAAAATGGTTAATTCCTAGCCGTTGATTCATCCCGCTGCTGCCTGGCCTAGGGATTCCTATTCTAGAACATAAACATTTCCTTTCCATGGAGTTTTGTTGTGAAACATACGAGTCATTTGAAGAGACATGCTGCTGGGTCTTGTCTTGCATCTCTCCATTGAGAGAGAGTGGTGTTCACTGAACAAAGGCAGGGGAAATAAAAGAAAGACCAGAGGAAAGGCAGAGATGCCTTCCCCTGCGCTTGCCCAAAGTGTTATCACCCCCTTAAGAGATGGTGTTATTCACGCTTTTATATTTACACTGAGATAATAGACTGCGAAACATACGAGGTCAGTGCTGCAGCTTCTTCCCCTGCAGGCGTTTGTGGAAAGAAAATTATGAAAAGATCATTACAGGCTCATTTCCAGTATTTGCTGGCAACAGAGGAGGGAAGCAAAGGAGCGTTTGTGGATGAAATAACTTCAAATGCATTTAGCGCCCAGCTCTGAACTCAGAAATCAAGAGCACTCGTTGAATCTGATTGTTCTGGGACAGGTTTGCTGGCTTTTTTTTTTTTTTTTTGAAAAGACGGGGGGGGTTGCAGTAGTGGATTGTCATTGTCAGATCTTCCCTTTGGACTGTTCTCAATACTGCTGGCTGCAGATACCTCCGCCAGATGAGAACGTTGTGCCTAAGAGAAGGAAGGATGGTTGGGTGGATAGGGAGCTAGCTTGTGCTGTGGGACACCTGGGTTTCATTCTTTGCTTGGCCACAGACATCCTGTGTGACTTTGGTCAAGTCACTGAGACCCAGATCCATACCGGTATTTAGGCTCTTAATTTCCATTGATTTTGGTTGAAGTTTGGAGTCTAAATAACTTTGTGGAGCTGGGCCCGAGACTCTCTGTTTCCCCTCTGTAAAGGGGGAATAACATCTTTGCCTACCACAGCAGGGTGTGGTGAAAGTAGGGTTGCCAACTTTCTAATCACACAAACCAGAACACCCTCGCCCTGCCCCGAGGCCCTGCCCCTCGTTCACTCCATCCCCCCTCCCTCCGTCGCTCGCTCTCCCCCACCCTCACTCACTTTCACTAGGCTGGGGCAGAGGGTTGGGGTGCAGGAGGGGGTGCAGGCTCCAGCTGGGGGTGTGGGCTCTGGGGTGGGGCTGGAGATGAAGGGTTTGGGGGGCTGGGACAGGGGGTTGGGGTGCAGGAGGAGGTTTGGGGTGCAGACTGCAGGAGGGAATTTGGGTGCCGGAGGGGGCTCAGGGTTGGGGCAGGGGGTTGGGGTGTAGGAAGGGGTGAGGGATGTGGGAGGGAATTTGGGTGCTGGAGGGGGCTCAGGGCTGGTGAGGGGTGAGGGGTGCAGGCTCTGGGAGGTAGTTAGGGTGCAGAGGGGGCTCAAGGTTGGGGCAAGGGGTTGGGGTGAGGGAGGAGGTGAGAGATGCGGGCTCTGGCCAGGCGGTGCTTACGTCGGGAGGCTCCCGGTAGCAACCCACATGTCCCTCCGGCTCCTAAGCTCAGGGGCAGCCAGAATTGCTTTAAGTAGTCCCTGGGAGATCGATGCCGATTCCGGTAGACTCCCGGCCAATCCAAGAGGGTTGGCAACTAGGTGAAAGTAAAATGTTAAAGACTGTGAGGGACTCCGATACCAGGTAATAGGGCCACATAAGCACCCAAGGTATCTAGATAAAGGTTTGTTGTGTAGCCCAACTACATGCTGCCATCCTGGTCTGAAATATCAGGGCTGGGGTGCAAATCATCCAAAGAATATGATTACAGCATGCCAGCAAGTGTCACTCCACTCCAATTAGATCTCCAAGACAGCAAAAGCCTTTAGGCCTTATTGGGCCTGGCTCGATGCCGTTCAATAAGGCTTTAGAGGTGTGACAAGCTTTGCCAAAGCATATGAAAAACGTCCGGCCCCTGAGTCAGGGCCACACAGGAACGATCCATTTGTCATTACTCTCCATGCGTGATCAGGTGCTAAGAAGCTACCTGGTGTAATGCCATCTTGTGGGTACGGGCGCCCGCATGGGGAAGGGGCCAGGAGTCTGTCCCTTAAAGTTCAGTTGCTCTTCTGAGCCCAGCGACTGCTCTTTGCTAGCCGCCCCGAGGTACAAGCTTCCCTACTTTTGGAACGACCTCGCCCCTTTCAGCTCTGCGCCAGCCAGCACAGCGCCAGAGGGGAGCGGACGCTGCATCCTCCACAGGGGTTATGTAGTGGGCACTCTTCCCCGGTGCAGCAGGGGGAAGAGGCTCTGGGGTCTCTGCGCCATCCCCACAGCAGTCTGCCTCCGTCTGTCATCTTTGCTCCCAGCCGGCTCTCTTTGGCCGACTCCTTTGGACCAAACAGACAACTTCATTACAGGGCAGTGAGGCTCAGATCATCTTATCCCTGCCCGAAATGTCGCTTTTTGCCGGGGAACTCCCTCTTCTGAGGAGAAAATGGGGGCTGGCTCCAGGATGTAGTTAGTTTTTTGCGGGGGGAGTGAGACAGAGGGAGGGAGGCAGTCTGTGGTCACACATTTAAAGTGACAGCACACTCAAAGGCGATCGACTAGGAACTTTAAAATGCATTTAATGTGTGTGCAATGTGTTTTTTTCAAAAATCATCGCTCCTTGAGCTGGGCTGAGAGCCTGAGGCCATAGGTCTCTGGAAGGGCCCCAGTGGGTGCCGGAACTCCCCTAGCAGGAAGCAGCTGTTAATGCTCTGGCTGCAGATCAGGGCACTTGGGACAAGAGAGGAGGAGGAGGAGGAGGAACAAAGGAGACCATGGGGGTATCCTGGAAGATTCCTCCACCCCCTCACATCCCATAGCACAGTGGGATCTATTTGCTGCAATGAAATCTGGCTGGCCACTAACTGTGAAATGAGAGCTGAGACCACGGAGCACATGGCGTGTGGCTGTGGGGGTGCATGTGCGCACGTGGGTGGGTGCTAGGGTGACCAGACAGCAAATGTGAAAAAATGGGATGGCGCCTATAGAAGAAAATGCCCCAAATATTGGGACTGTCCCTATAAAATAGGGACATCTGGTCACCCTAGTGGGTGCAGGTGTGTGGCAGGTGTTTTTTTGTGGTACCTACACAAAGCCTTTAAGGTTTCTGAGCCACAGAATGCCGCACAACCCCATCTCCTTTCGTCTCGAGCTGCCCTCCTGGTGTCATGGCCAGGAGCCCCATGATGACACGAGCATTCGCGGCTTGTTCGATTCAACCACATCCTGCTGCGCACATGGCTGAGGGGAGGGGCAGGGAGCCACCAGACAGATATAATGAGGCTGGGGTGGAGGGTGTCAGGGGATTAAGTGAGTAGACCAGGCCGATTAGCGCCAATGTTAATTAACAGTTTAGGTCAGAGCCTCCCATGGTAATCGTTTATGAGGAAGTGCAGCTTATTAAGCTCATAGATCCATCCAACTGCTTTGAGATCATCTATGGGCTCCCCCAGACAGCAGCTGCTGGAAGCCAAGAATAAATGAGGAAACTCTCTGTCTAAATGATCAAAAGGAGAAAGAGAAAAAAAAACACCATTCAAACCTATCAAAATACAATTTATTTTAAATCAAACATATCCGTGTTACAAACAAATCAGCCCTCCACGACAGCCGTGCACTGAAAGGAAGGTCTGATTATACCCCCTTTCTTCTCCTGCTTATTCTTGTTTTGCAAACGTGAGCAGAATGGCAAGCTGTCTGGTAATTGAAATCTCAGAAATGTTCTGTTCTAGCAAAGGGAGAAAGGTTGGGATTGTATCCAAAACAAACTCTCTTCCTGGCTGGGTGAGTCACTCCAAAAAGGATGCGTCGCTTTCCTCGCTCTGGATTCACAACCTGCTCTGGGGCCCTCTCTACAGCAGGGGTCCTCACCCAAGAGGCCCTTCTACAGCTCAACCCGAGGCCACCTGTACGGCACTAATCCCCACCCACGAGGCCCCCTCTCAAGTGCACATTTTGCTGGGTTGGATAGGACCAAACCATGTGAGAACCCTGCTGTAAGCATGTCCATCCCCCCAGACTACACCAAATGCGTATTAGACCCTGAAGACTCATGGTGTGGTGCACCCAGACAGCTGGGAACTTGCAGAGCGAGAGACCAGAGTATTCACAAGTAGCAACATACTAGGGATCAGGGCTTTGGAGCGGAGCACGGAGCTGGAGCACGGAGCAGCTCCGGAGCAGTGGAGCTGCGGGTTTTTGGCTGGAGCTGGAGCGGATCCGGAACACAGTTCCAAAGCCCTACTAGGGACCCTCCTCTAACATAGATTCTGAACGAAAGGACCTCAGGAAATATATTACTGTAGATTCCTTTGGAAGGTCGTGAAGGATTTCCAATCCCAGCGAGAGCAGACTGGAGCGAACACGGTGTTTGCAAGCCATCATTCTAAACCGTCTGCTAGTGCTCTGTATGGCTATCTCCCTCCCACTCTTCGCCTGCCTTCTCTATTAGGGCAGGACCATCTCTGTGCTGCACCTAGCACAACAGGGTCCTGATCTCAATTGGAGCCTTTTGTCACTCCTGTAATACAAATAACTATTAATGAGTCTGGTGGCCTAAACAGAGCAGCTTGGAGCCCCAGGAACTCTCAGGTTCTAATCCTGGCTCTGACACTACCTCCTCCGTATGGCCACAGGCAAAACACTTAACCTGGCTGCAACTGGTTTCTATAGCTCAGTGGTTTGAGCATTGATATGCTAAACCCAGGGTTGTGAGTTCAATCCTTGAGGGGGCCACTTAGGGATCTGGGGCAAAAAAAAAAATAGTTGGGGATTGGTCCTGCTTTGAGCAGTGGGTTGGACTAGATGACCTCCTGAGGTCCCTTCCAACCCTGCTATCCTAAGAGTTGATGCTGTATGTGACAGAGGTCCCTATAACAGATCACTTTCCTGAGCAGATGGGATCTGCTTTCTGTGCAGCTCACACCCTCAAGGTCCTGAGTCACTTTGGGAGACTTGGTGTATTTGTTTTCATTGTGATGAGTTTAGCGCAGAAATGGGGGGACAACACAGCTGACACAGATCACCAGGCTGAGTCAGAGGCAGCAGCAGATTCTAAATCCAGACCTGGATCAGAACTCGTTGTGCATATGGTGCCATGACTAATCTCACGTTGTTTTCAGGTGTTAAATCACGTGGTCCACGTTTGTTTATTTATTTATTTGTATCTGCCCAGATTTCTGTGGGCGGTAGCTATGGCAACAGGAATAAGGTGGGACTCAGAGTGAGCATTCACTGGGAATGCTGCTTAGGGGGTTGGGACTGCCATGTGCATGCTCCTGAAAATAACGACGGAAGAACCTCAAAGGATTTGTGGCTCTGTTCAGACGGTTAGAGTCTCGGCCAGAGCTCCCTGGAAATATCCGTATCTCTTCAGACTTCTAAACTGGGGCTGGAAGCCTTGTGGTAACAAGTTACTCACAAGATTCGAGGCCTTGAGGGCCAGAAATCCCATGCTAAGAGCTTGTCTGGCAGTATTTTGACCTTTCTGCTTCGGGTCCTGGGTGGAAGCAGGAGATAGTCACACAAAGGAAAAACAGCTGGGAACGTTAAGGGAACTTTTTCAAACCTCAAAACCTTCTGGGAGTGACATATTGAACCCCCATTGCCCTCCTGAGCTGAAAACTCCTAGCCCAGGTCAACCAGTACACTGCACCTTCCACACTCCCCTACTAAATGATCTGTCACAGGCTGGCCGGCCCCTTTAAATGAAGCAGATCCAGCACCCAGGTGCTAGAACAGATGCTCCCAGTTTTGCCATTTAAGGGGTGGGGCAGCAACTTGGCCTGTAAAGAACCCAATTGCCCCTAAGGGGAAACAGAAACAGCAAGGAGTGTCTGGGGGAAAAGGCTGCTAAAATCCCCCGGTGAGATGAGGTGAGGTGAGGCGAGGCGGGAACTAGGGGAGAAGGGCTTTTAGGGAGAAGGTTCTGAGAGCTGGTGCTCCGTTGAAAGAGTAAGGAAGAATCCTGCAATAGGTCCTGAAGCAGGAGGGACAGAGAGTCAAAGGGTGTTCTGAGGGACTCTGTTGGTTTTGGCTGTTTGGAAACTAAGCGAGTCTGGCTGTGACCAAGTGTCCTTCACAGGCTGAGGACAAGCCATTACCTGACCTGGCCCTTTCTCCCAGAACTGTTCAACAAACCTGACAAGTGAGCCCAGGGAGAGAGCAGTGAAGAGCCACACAGGCTGCGGCATCATCAGCAGTTGTAGCCCAGTTGTTACTCCATTATTATGCTTCAGGAGGAGAGTGACACACACAGCCACAGGCAGAAGGAGAAGGAAGGGTGGATTGTTGTGAACTGAGCTGCTCTCCGAGGCTCAGATTTAATTAAGATGTGGGGGCGATTTCACTGGAGCAAGGGAAGAAAATGAAAAGTTTGTTATTAAAAAACTTTTCAAGTCACAGGAGAGGACAGAGGCCTTTAGAACAAGCAAGCCTAGCAGGTGGTTGCGTGCACACATGCCACCAGCTCTGTCTATCGGTATTATTGCAATATGTGAAAGGACAGAAGAGATTCTTATGGAAAAAATAAAGTCTCTCAAGCAGGTATTTTGTGAGCCAAGCGTTAGCCCAGTGAAACGTTCAACTCCATCATTAAAATATTATTGCTATTCATCACCTGTAACATCAATTAGCAGGACACTGAACTTCCCCACGTAATTAATTCCCTTGTGTATCCAATTTATGGGGTTCCAAAAGTAGCCACTTTTGGGGATGGGGATATTGAGCCTCAACAACCTTAACTGTGGCCCAAATGCTACTGCTTCTGACATCCCTTTGCTTTGGATCCCCTACCCATGAGATCGCTGTTGGGGAGAATCGACAGATAGTACGAGCCAGTGAGAAGAATCAATCAGGGGCATTAGTAGCATATGCAAAGGAGGAGGGGGTGTAATATTCCCAGATCACTTAACTGCTATAAAAATCTTATTCAGCCCTCTCCCCAGCCCTTGCGGTCTCTTGATAGACATATTTTACCACTGTTAATAGCATCATTATTGGCACTGAGGCAACAGCAGGAACTGCTCACAGAATTACCAAGTGGGGTTTGAGGTGTTTTTTCTCTTCGGGATCTGGAGGCAGTTGAATTATTATCCTGGCTCAATGCCCACACAAAAGCCTCAGTGAGTAATTCAGAGCCCCCAGCACAGGGCAGGTTGTGGGCGAGGCTGGGAGAAAGCACTGGTCAGCAAGATGCTCCTTCTCCCTCTCTCTGCTTATTTTATTCCGGCTCCCTTCCTCTTTCCTTCTCTCTGGGCGAGCTCCCATTTCAGCTAAGATTTCATCGGTGCCTTTTCCATCCTCCTCCTCCCCTCTTTTTCTCTCCCTCCCTCCATATCTGCTTTTTCTCCTTTTGTACTCCAGCTTCCTTCTCTCCATCTCTCTGCACTGGGGCCCAGACCGGCGCTGCAAACCTCTTTTAAGAACACTGTCTCACTTGCCCCGATAAGCATCATTTGAAACCAGCTGTACTGCCTGGTAGCTTAGTTCACACCCAGGGTACATCTAAACTGCAATCAGAGGTGTGACTTCAGCACTCATAGGCATATGGGGGCTAGCTTGGATCTAGCTAGTTCCAATAACAATAGCAGTGGCCGCATGGGCTAGCCACTCAAGTATGTATCCAGGATCCTGGGTGCGCTGGTACAGCCCCTGCTGCCATTGTGATTGGAGCTAGCTAGATCAAAGCTAGCTTGGATCTGTCTACACCTGCTGCAGTCACACCTCTGATTGTAGTGTAGACACACCCCCAAGTGTTTGCATCAGAAACAGAAAAATCTCGGTAAGCCAATAGCTTCCCAGCTGTCGTCTGTAGCTCTTTGGTGGTCTGTAGGGGCCTTGATGGAGGTCTGCAGACAGGTCACATGGTACTGGTTCTTCCACCTTATTCCCAGCTTCTAAAGTGTATTCATAGGCAGCAAAAATTCAGTAATGACTTTCTTACAGGGAACAGCATTGCTTGCCACTGGGATGTGATAGGATCATTAATGGAAGTGGGGTGGTCCGCAGGAGGCCTATTTATAGGCCATCGCTCTGAGAAAATGGGAGCTATTGGAAAAGTTTGAGAAACCTTGAGACGCAATTAGAGGAAGGGGACAAGAGGTACTTGCTGTATGTGCTAGATCTCATGCAATTCACGGTGTGTGAATAGTCAGTTCATCTGCAGCCTCTCATGCGTTTTCCACAGGTTATCCCTGATGGTTACCCTTGTATTTTAGGGAATGATCTCTAATGTGTAAGGTCTCGGGGCAGGGACTGTCTGTTCTGAGTTTGTACAGCACCAATCACAACAGGGTCCTGGTCTGTGACCGGGTCTCCTAGGGCCTCCATTGGTACCAAGAACAATGTGGTGACCCCATTTCATTGGGCTACATGATCCACTCCAGAGGTTGTTTAGAAACCCTGGGTTAAACTCAAACCACTCTTGGGTTAACCGCAAGCCCCAGTGGTTTGGACAAACGGAGCTTGAGATGAACAAACCAGTTGGGATCTGATTAGACCAGGCTCAGTCTTGAGTCTAAAACTCAAGGGGTCTGAACTAAAGGCCGCAGGAGCCTTCCCAGCGACTTCAATGGGTTTTGAAGCAAGACCAAAGTGACCACAAAATGAGCCGTTTTCCTGGTTTCAATAGGTTGGGTGAATGTTTCAAAATGCTGTCATTCTTTTCCTTTGCTGCCTCTGTGCTCCCACCCTCCAGAGGGGATTGGGAGTGACAGCATCCAACCACCATGATCCTCCAGCCTATATCCGCGCTCTGGGGAGATTTCCAGTCAAGGTGGACAGACCCGAGAGGTCCCGGTAGCTGGGAAGCTGTTTGGGCTGCTAAAAATCTCTCTCATTTCAGCACACACAGCGATCGCCAGCCATCAAAAGCCAGAGAACAAAGCTGCACGGATGAAAAGCTGAGAGCATGGGAGAGGAAGCGGGGCTTGTAAAACAAGCATGCGAGATATTTTGCTTGAGTGGCCCTGGGGTCTGGGCTTCTGAGGCGCGGCCTCTGGAAGCAGCAGCGTGTGCTGCTCCCCGGGAGGCGGTGTCGGATCTGGCCCTGTCACTGAAGTGATGGCAAGGAGATTGCAAAAGCCTTCCCAAAGGGACCAATTAGAAATGAAAAACCTCACTTCAGCCATCTCGGCATTGTTTTTATCACATCCCCTTTCTCTGTGTTACTAGAGCATGCTGTTGTTTTGAATGAAACAGGCACATCTGGGTTCAGCCTCATGCCAGTCATGGGGGGCTGGGCCAGAATCATTTAGCTGCACCCCTGAATATGGGATCCCAGATCCAAGTGTACCCCAGAGATAGGCTGACCAGATAGCAAGTGTGAAAAATCGGGACAGGGAGTGGGGGGTAATAGGAGACTATATTTAAAAAAGCCCCAAATATCTGGACTGTCCCTATAAAATCGGGACATCTGGTCACCCTACCCAGAGAGCAAGAGAGAGAGAGAGCGTGTACACACACGTACGTACACGCCTTAGCTAAAGGCCAGTTGGCTTTTAACTCATGCGGTAGAGGCTCATGCACTAGGCTCCAGGTTCGATCCCGACCACCACGATCTGTCGGCGTTACACAAGCATCTTATTTTGCAAAAGCGAAATCCAGTTCAGGAGATTTTGCAAAGCAGAACCTCCCTTGATTTTGTCCTTCTCTAATCTCTCTGCCTCTGAAAGCCCATCTGGTGCATTTGGGGAATATACTTTCAGCTGCTGCTTCTCCTACCACCTCTACAAAAGATTCCAGAAGAACAGAGCTGGGTGATTACTAAGAGAAACCTGGACTGGTGAATACTGTTGAGACTAACTTGCCAAGCTCAGTGCAGCGTGATCTGTGGGGTTGTATTATTAGTTATTCTGCTGCTTTCTAACGACCCCTGGGCATTGCTGAAACATTCACAAATCGCCAAAGTCTCATGAGTGGGAGTGCAAATTATTATTGGTCTGAAAATCCACACTAGACAGTGTCTCAATTGCCATTTGCCATTAGCTAGTCATCACTCTAAGGTAAAAACTTTGTCATCCAATGAGAGGGCAGCCTCAATACCACGTGACTTAGGTAACACACCCCAAATAGTGAATAGATGAAGTAAACTCTTTGCAAATGTCCAATCGGCTGGAAATTGTTTGTCCAAACTGGCCAGTGACTGAGTTCTTTTGGTCATGGGCTATCTTTTACTCAGTTTGTACAGTGCCTAGCACGAAGGGGGCCATATGCTGACTGGGGCCTATCGGCTCTACTGGAATACAACTACAACAATAACAGTAATAATAAATTCAAAGACAAATTGGCTTGAGTCACAAACAGAAAGGGGGGGCTGACATCACAAGGAATGTTATTCCCAGTGCATAATTCAACCCAGTGCTAATTCCACCCATGCCTCGTCTTCTGCATGAAGATGCTATAGGTCACATGAATGTCTTCAAACCCCCTCCTTTCCTGAATCTTACCTTCTAAGAGCAGACTTGTTGCCTCCATCTTTCGCTCTATGCTTAGGAATCACATACCCCTGAAACTTGTCCCTGTAGTTGCCTCTATTCTAATGCCCAGCACCTGTCTGCTGCAGGCACGGAGTTAGTTGCTGGCTTTTGGTTTCTGCGATCAGTCCCTAAATTGTTTCTTGGTCATGGTGTTGTCATGGAAGGCCACTATTCAGCCCTTCCTTTATTTCTTTCCATTATTCCTTGTTCAATCCTCTATGTCCTTTGTCAGCCCCTACTTCCAGGCTTTCCATGGGATCTCTGGTCTATTGAGTTCTCATTGCAAATAGAACCAGGCATGCCAGAGGACCATGAAAGAAGCGGTTCTCATGAGCTCAGTTTTGCAGCATCATTTTTGGTTAGCTCAGATGAGTATGCAAACTTCTTGGTGTTTTTCTGACTGCAACTGAACTTCTCAAGAGTTCACCCATCGCTTGCCCACTCCAAAAATTCAGTCAAGCCCATAGGGGGCTTGGTTCCCATGCTGACTAGTAGCCACCTGCCGGACACTGATGGAACTGGAGATAGGACGGTAATTCATTTCTGAGAGTTCCCTACATCAAAGCACTGAGACAAGATGGTGAAGGACACAATGATGAGCTCTACTGACCATGTTCACACTGCATGGGTAATGAAACAGCCCTCTCTAATCTCCCAAAGTCCTGGTCCAGCATCCACTAGGCTCAGAGCAAAAGCTGGGGTGGGATCTCTGGTTTTCCATAGTGCTGGCCCGGAAGCTGGAGAGGATGTCCCCAGGATGTTACAGAGGGCAACACGGCATTCTAGAGAGTGCACGATAGAGCCTCCCTTCTCCTTCCACATTAAGTTCAAGTGGCTGATCCTCACGTCTACACCACTGCTCTGTTCTCCTCCTACATCGCTAGCAGGGTCAGCTCCAGCTTTTTTGCTGCCCCAAGCAGCGAAGCGTGGGGAGGAGGGGGCAAAAATAAAGCCGATCGGTGGCACTTTGGCGGAAGCTCAATTGCACCGCTTCATTCTTCGGCGGCGAGTCCTTCGCTCAAAGAGGAAGAGAGGGACCGAGGGACTTGCCGCCGAAAACCCGGATGTGCCGCCCCTTTCTATTGGCCACTCCAAGCACCTGCTTCCTTCGCTGGTGTCTGGAGCTGGCCCTGATCGCTAGCAGCTCCTGACTGTCTCCTGACTGCGGCTTAAGGCGCCTTCACCCATTTCAGACTTCATACCGTTTCTCGGGCTATCCTGTGAGCTCAGAACAGCTTCCCAATGAACAGCCACCAAAGGCCTGATTGGCTTCTTCAGGGCAGGGACACTTACCTTTCAGCAGACCTGCCTTCTGCACGGCACCCTGACCCACCTTGGACATGCTAAATACTGCTGTTGCTAACGGGTACATTTTCAGCATGATGCTGCATCAGGACTGAGAATGCCGGGTGCTTAATCAGGAGCATATAGTGGCCTCCCCTTATGCCAGGCTGTATTTTCTTTGACATCGCCGTGCAGAGAGCTCAGCGCATGTCATTGCTTTCAAGACTTCTCTGCTCTATGTAGGTTTTTATACTCCCCCACCAACCCCCGGCCCTGCATTATCCGCCCACCGTTCTGGCTGGCTTCCTTCAGCACTGCTCCTGGTTGTGCTTTTCATAACTGCAGGTGGTGGGGTTTGATAGCCTGGGAGTCCTTGCTGTTACAGGAGTGCTCGCTAGCTGTAGAGGGTTCGTTAATAGATCCACAGGAGAGGGTGCTCATGCATATGCAGCGTAGCTGCCGGTTTTGTAGGACCGGTTTTGTAGCTCTGATTGTGGCAGACTGCAACTGGCTTCTTTTGTGCAGCTCTTACCACTGGGCACTGTTCAGATACTGGGTTCACTAACAGGAGGGAGCTGGAGGTAGAATTCCCAGCTGGAGGAGACACCTGATGGAGCTCGCACACCAGCGTGTAGCCATGGCGGTGCAGACAGGGGGAGGGGCTAGCCGCCCCGCATAGGGCCTAACGTCTTGGACGGGATCGTACTGGGGGCAGCTAACCATGCACACAGCTACGGCTATACTGTGTGAGTTTGTGTGTGGCGCATTGTTTTCTATTCGAGTAATCCATTGGTCTTAATAACTATTCATTGTTAGTAACTTCACAACAGTCTTTATTAGATACATAGTTAACATCTAGACAGAGCCTCTTAACTCCGGTCCATCTCTGTCTACCCTAAACCTACCCACCTCCTCCCACGGTCAGCTCCCACACGCTGGAGAGGCTGTTCAGCCTCTTAAAGCCACAGTAAGACCACACCGCTGGGCCTCTTCGAGCTGGAGATGGCCCCTCCTGCTGCAGCGTGTACGTCCCTGGAGTTACACAGGGCTGAATTCGACCCACTGTATTTTGCAGTGCCGCCAGTGGCTGTGAGGAGCCGGAACCGGGTGTAATGCATGGAAAGGGGATTCTTCACTGTTGCTCCTGCTGGCTCCTTAGCTCCCAGACTCATGAGTGTTGCCAGAAAGGGTCTCTCTAAGTCATGGATGGGACCGCTTGTGAAATCCCTTTGGGTGGGACTGCTTGTGAAATCCCTTTGTGTGGCCCATCCTGGAAGGGAACCTGTGCTGCCCCAGGCTGCCTTTCCCCCAGGGGATGCCTGAGCTGGAGAAAACCAGTCTGTGCTTTTAACACACACAGCAGCACCTGGTGCCACCCTCCAGCCCCTCCCTAGCACAAGCTGGCTGTCCTTTTTGGGCATCCAATTTAGCGCCCTGACAGCAAGCGGAGTCCCTTTGATTCAGGCAGACGGTGCGGGTTTAATTATTCTAATTTCCTTTGTCTCTTCCACACTGCCTCGTTCGCAGGGCAGGGATGAAAATCCTGCAGTGTGGTAATTGCTATTGCAGACACATCCCACTAAAACGCAGGGGAGAAACCTTTGCAGAAAATTTCTAGCATTAAATATTCTGCCAAGACTAATGAGACTAGTAACTAGGACAGAGAAAGACCAGCCACGGCTGGCGGGGCCCAGTGTGCTGCTCTTAAAGCATAGAGAATGCAACAATGATATTTTTCTGGCCACCGAGGGTGTTAAAACGCATCTCCTGGCTCTGCATTCCACTCCTTAGGATTCATTCCCTTCCCTGTGTAAATCTACAGGCCACCCACCCACCCACCAGCTCTGCATGGATTTAACTCCTTCCCTTTCTCCTCCTAACCCTGCATGAGCCAGGGGGAACTCGTCCCAGTCAGCCCCCTTCCTACCTGCATTGAGTTCATTTCCATCTAGCCCGTTCCCACCATAACCCCTGCATGAAACAGAGTGAATGTTTCCCCTTAGCCCAATGGACTGGGGTGGACCCCGCACCCCCAGTCCAGCTGCCTCCGTGTCTTTAAGTGAAGCTGGGAGCAGTCTGAGTCCTTGAGTTACAGATCTGAGCTGTGGGATGAGCAATGACCTTGCCCTGACTCCGTCTCTGGACATAAAGATAACACATGCTTGTTCTCTTCTCAGTTGCACCGATCCACCCCAGTTTCGCTGCAGAATCTGGCCCATTCCACTGAAAATAAACTGGACACTTTGTGGAAACCTCACAGCTCTCGTTGACCAGCTCGTCCCCTCCTTCAGCGTTTGATAACCCAGGAGCTACGCAGAGACCTTGGGTTACCGGTGACCCAGTGCAGCCAGTGTTTGGCTCAGGTCCATTCACAGTCAAAGAGAAGGGATGGGCTTGAAACCAAGTCTCCATAGCAGAGCTGGTTGAAACTTGGGATTCCCCTTTTGGGGGAAATTCTGATATTTCAGATGTGTTTTTTTTTTCTGTTCCAGTTCCAGGCTCCCCAACTCCCCAGACTTCCAGGGACCCAAGTTGCCTGGAAACCCCAGGACCCCTGGCTGTGTGGCAGCCCCCACATGGGCTGCTGCAGAACCAGTGGGCTGAGAAGCCTGGGGGAGCCCCACCAGGAGGGCTGCTGGGGAGCTCGAGTTTTTGTTTAGATTTTCTCCGTGGAAAAATCAAAATTTTCCGGCACAACTGAAGAAAATTTCAATCTTGCCCAAAGTGCATTTTCTGTCAGAAGAGCCTTCTGATGGAAAATTCCCAACCAGCTCTTCTCCCCTGGCTTGGCCCAAGGAGAGCAGGAACCCAGAGAGCACAGGAGGGGGACCAAGCTTGGCCCGGTTGTTTTTCTCTCTTCAGAGATCACAGACTCCGTTTTGTGGTCTCCCGCTCCCACAGCAGAGGTCTTTGGGTTTGGGAAGCCAATGAATTCCATCTCAGCTGGCAGATCCAGCTCCCTGACCAGGCTCCTTTAAGGTGTATTAGATTGGTAAAATCAGTAGAGACTTGGCCAGATTTTATCAGATCAAATTGCTTCTTAGTAGCAAACGTTGCGATACCGTTTGCAGGAGGTTAGGCACCAAATAAGGGACTTGCTTTAAAACACCAGACAGGTAGTCACCCTATCCTAAAGAAGTACTCAGTCCCATCCCCTCGTACGATTGTTATCCAGGGCCCAGGGCAAAGGACAGTCTGCATGGTAATTACTCCTAGGTTTGTTAAGTGGCATTACCAAGTAAGCTAAAGGAACCTGTGTTGTTTTTTGCTAGTTGCAAAGTGCTCATTGTACCCTATCAAACATGACAGAGCCAGATCTTCAGCTAGCCTAAATCAGTGCCACTTCCTTGGCTATGGTAGTGCCACACAGGTTTACTCCAGCCGAGAATCTGGCCCCCAGTGGTCCTGTTCCCTCCGACATTCAGCTTTACAAGGACACATGTGAAACATTTCTTCATATGAAACCATGCTGAGAGACTGGTTGAGACTAAATCTTTTAAAGAAAAGCTGCCGTTTTGGAGCAAGCATTAAAATAGATCAGATTGAAGGCAAATCCACTTACTCACCAAGAAATTGTTCTTATCTCAGGACTTACTACTGTGCGTGTGTGCATGTCAGTCTGTCTGTCCCACTGCTCCCTGCTGGATGGAATCAGACCTGCTCAACTGTGTGTCATCAGCCCTGTACTGCTACCAGCTGATGGAGATCCTCCTTAAGCTGACAGGGTAACAGTTCATGCTTTTGAAGCAGAGGATCTGGGTTCTATCACAGCAGTTGCCATGTAATTCTGAGTGGCCATAATGTGCACCATAGTAATGAGGGCTCAGCCAATAGGACAAGTCTTTCACAACTGATATTTCTTCACATTTTGGCACAAATCTGCCTTTGTATTCATGCCCCTGTTGTGTTCTCTTCCTAACATCCCCCTGATTGAGTTTACATGCATGAATGCTCATAGAGATGGATTTTAAGCCCTGATACGCGTGGAAAGCAAATTTTTAAATTCGCTTTCCACAAGCATTTGCACCAGGAATGTGATCATAAGAGTTCCACAAACCCATAAGAGTTCCACAAACCCATGCACTAGGAATGCGATCATAGGAGTTTGATTGGGCCCAGTGGGACGCACAAGCAGTACCCCGGGCCAGTGTCTCTGGCCACTCCCCACTCAACAGCAGAGCTCAAATTCTAAATATTAAAACAAAAAATTCCAGTAAACTGGATTGATTTGAAAACAACTGTGTTTTGGGAAAATCCATCAAACCAGTTATTTGTTACCTATTATTTGTTCAGCTCCAGTGACAAGCTAGAAGTCCTAGATTCATTACACTCTGTTTGCTAATTACCAAAGCTCCCTTCCAGCCCAGTCTCCCCTCCCCCCACATGCTCCAGTCTTTATTTATTTATTAAGCACACAGCTGGTGCTTACTAAATACATTAATAAATAAGGACATAAGTCATGAAATGATAGAGTGTGCCCCTGGAGTGAGGTCATTAACAAGCTGGTTCCATTTCGTCCCAGCCCCTTCCCTAGCGGGACAGGCTGTGGGGTTCTAAACTGAAGATTACAACTTCTCTACAGGAAACAGCAGCCCGGAGAGTTGAGCTGGGGATGGGGAAACTGTCATTTAAACCGCTCTGCCATCATTGCAAAGAAGGTACTGAGAAAAATATCGACCTGCTGCATTTCGAGGGGGCGGGGGAAGAAGAAACGAACCTTTAGCTTGAGCTTGCTGCAGTCAGCGTGAAAATCCCTCTCTAAAGAAGATAACGGGTAACATTTTCTAAAAGCACCTAAATGACTATGCTACAGTGGACCAGACAAAAGGGGTTTTCCAGGCGAAGTAGTGAATCCTTCTCTCGGAGAGGCAGAAGCCAGGGCAACGGAAGAATTCCTCCACTGACCTAGCTGCATCTACAAGGGTTAGATCAACCGGACTACAGCACTCAGAGTGCCAAATTCTTCTCATCCCTGAGCAAGGTAGCTAGGTTGATCTCATTTTTAAGTGTAGACCAGGCCTAAGTCCCATTTACAAAGTGACTTGGGGTCAGATCCTCAAAGGTATTTAGGCATCTGTAGATGGGATTTTAAAAAGAACCTAAGCAGCTTTGGAAAATCCCACTCAGTGCCTATCTGCCTCTTTAGGCACCTAAATACCTTTGAAAATCTCCCTCTTAGGAGCCTAAGGCCTGATCCACACTTAAAATTTAGCTTGACGTAGCTACATTGCTCAGGGGTGTGAAAAATCCACACCCATAACACCGTAGTTAAGACAACCTAACCCCCAGCTTAGGTGCAGCCAGGTCGCCAGAAGGAATTCTTCCATTGACCTAGCTACTGCCGCTCAGGGTGGTGTTTTAACAATGTTGATGGAAAACCCCCTTCCAGCACTGTAGCAAGGGTCAGCTCTGCAGTGCTACAGTGCTACTGCTGCAGGGCTGTAGCTGTGAGCTGTAGCATCTGTAGTGTAGACGTGGCCTTGGTCTCATTGAGAGGCCCCCTAAGAGCCTAAATCACTGTCAAAAATGGGATTTAGGCAGGGCCAGATTTGTATATTTAGGCACCTAGTGGGATTTTTCAAGTCTAAATGCCTCAGAATCCAGCTCTGAAGTCACTTAGGGTACGTCTTACACAGTATTTGGGAGCCTGCAGGAGTGAACCTCCCAGCCCGGGTCGACAGCAGGGCCCGCGCTAGCTCTCTAAAAATAGCCGTGTAGCCAGTGCTTTGAAGCTGCGGCTCTGGCTGGAGCTCGGGGTCTGCGGCCTAAGGAGGTGGGTGGGCATCGGAGTCTGCAGGCCAAACAGCCATTGCGTGGGAACATCTGGGGATGACTGTGGCCCTGAGATAGTCTGCAAGCTAGAGGTGAAAGACTCCATTGCCATCCATCCCCTCTTACAGCAGTCACAGCACACCCCCAGGATTCCCTCCTTCCCTCTGTCCTAAAGCTGCAGTTCCTTGCTCAGAGAAATCAGGGTTGGTTTGTTTTGCTTCAGTCTCAGTCGTTTGTTGGCCTCCAAATAAATTACACAGCATAAGAATCCAGAAAACAAGTGTGAACCTTCTCGTCTCTGATGGGCTGATCCTGTGTGGTGCTCGGAGCCCTCCTTTCTCACTGACTTCAATGGGATCCCCCCACCCCATGCAAAGAACATCTCTCTCTCTCTGTGCAGACAATAGACGGTAATATTTATTTACACAACTTGAAGGGGATTATTTATTAAGATACGCCTGACAACTGGATCCAAACTAATTTCTCTTAATAAAGGCACTTGTGGTCTCCATGGCAACTGCATTGTAGTTTCCCTGTTAATGTGATTTCTCATCTGAAAACAAATTAACCGCCCCAAAATCCCCTCCGGCGCGGGGAGAATAGAGATGGAGCAAGCCCCTCGCACACGGCTCTTTGTACCGGGCTGACAGCATCACGGCCTCCAAAAAGGCCGCAGATGGACCGGCAGACAGTTCACCCATCCCCATTACTGGGAGACACGCGTCCCCCACACAGTCGCAGCGAGACGCGTTTCATCTTCCTGTCGACGGCCTGATCACAGGTCGGTAGCTGCAGGGAAAGGCTTAATTGGCAGGACTCAGGGAGCAGGTGAATGTGTCTGAGGCTGGTTTCTAAGGATGAAAGGAAGGCAGGGAGCTGGGGGGGAGAGAGAAGGGCGGTGCTTGCAATCTGTCTGCACTGATCCCAAAGACGCAGAAAGCACCAGAGTGGCAATGCATGGCAGCCCGTCCTGTGAGAGCCTGAACCCCCCTCCCCGGGAGTCCCACTGGCGACAGGGCCCAGCCCCTGGCACTCCACTAACAGGGGTCCCTTTATTGCACGACACCTGTGATACATTCCCCAGCTCCCAGGGAGGGGGAATCCCTGCCAACCAGGGCATGCCCCTCCCTTGACTTCACCATGCCTCGCAGTCTTCTTTGCAGCCCCAAGCCAACTGGAGCTGCCTGGATCCCTCCTATAACCAGCGCAGGGAGCTGGGCTGGGCTGGAGTCTGGTGGTTATTAGGCATGAAGGACAGGTATTAAATCAACTGGTAGAGCAAAGTGCTGCCTAGTGGTTAGAGCACTAGATCCAAACACCCCCCCTTCAGCACGGGCTCTATTAAACGCACAACAGGAACACGCCCTCGGGCTGACACCATCTCTGCTGAGTTCCTGAAAGATTAATGGGATCCCAGGAGCCCTGCTGTGTGGCCTCATGTAACAGGGCAGCCTGCCCCTTTAAAGGCCAGGAGGCTTGGGCCAGCCAGCCCTGTTCAGTTAGCCCCATCAATGCCAGAATTTGCTGCCTCAGCCTGAAGAGGCGGGAGGAGTGGGGGCAGACGTCAGTATGGTGAACCACACCAGGGCCTCAGATAAAGGCTTGAGGGAGCAGAGTCAGGAGAGGAAGCTGTGGTTGAGGTTGTGGAAAGCAGGATCTAGGCCTGGCCTAGCTGCAGTGGGAGGCCCTGAGGTGAGGGCTGCAGTTGGTAGGAGCTTGGAAGAAGTCACCTATGGAGGCAGCAGCCAGGGGTCTGGCAGAGCAGACAGAGTCTGCTTGTTATAGGGTCCCTGGACTGGAACCCCGAGTAGGGGAAACACCTGGGTTCCCTGACCAGCCACTGGGAAGCTGGTACAAAGCCCCCGAGGAGGGGCTAAGGACAGTTGAAAGCCCTGAGAGGAAGTGTGTGAGGACCAGGGTCAGAAGACTAGATATCAGGATTGGGACTATTATTAGTTGGCCTTTTGTTACCCCGGCAGGGGATAGAGCTTGACCAGCCACCTGGCTAGAAGGCTGGGCCACGGACAATGCAGAAGCAGCTTGTCAGAGGTGCTAGAGTGGGAGAACCCCAGCTGGGCTGTATCCTGGAGAAAGGGGCTGCTCTGGTGGTGAGTACCCTCCCACTCCATTACACAGCCCCTTGGCAAGACCAGGACCTCCACCTGGCTCAGAACATGGCCTCCCTCCACCGGTCCTGAGCTGCCCAGGACCTCTGCCCACACCAAAACCCACCCCACTGTCGCAGCCTAGAGGTGCTCTGATGCACTGATATTACAGTGCTCTCCATGTGGTTTTTCTGGGGAGAACCTGCAAGAATGTCCTCCCCCTTAGTTCACTGGTTGCTGCTCTTTGTAAATGAGAAGGCACAAAGCAGCCACCAGGAGCTACCCTACTCAGTGCTATAAAAGCCTCTCAGGTCACCTGCTAGAGGAGATCTGGGCCAGCTGCACTTCAGAGGTTCCTGGATAAAGGCAGGAAGGGTGGAGTGGGATTTGTCCAGGGAGAGCTAGGGAATGGGATGGGGGGACTGGTCTGGCTGGTGCTCCTCCAGCCCCTATGGCTACCAGTTTCTAGAAAGACGGTGTTCTTGTTCCAGTGGCAAAGGCCCCAGTTTATCATTTCCCTGTGGTCCTTGGGTGCCAGCTGGGTGTATGTCGGCTGGTGCAGATTGATCCTATGGCCAGGTGCACAGCCCACTCTACCAGCTCTATGCTGCCTCTGCAGTACCCCCCCACCCCCCACACACACACTGAGTGACTTGTGGGGCTGGCTGGAGCCCAGGTGTGTGGGCAGCAGATTGGGGCAGGTCTGCCCCCGATGATCCTGCATCCCCGTAGAGCCGCCGAGGGCTCAATGAAGCGGAGAAGCTAGGACAGCTCTCCAAGCGGCTGTACGCTGCACCAGCCCTGGCAAGCCCTGAAGAGCAGAGGGACATGCTGCGTCCCCTCTGTCCCTGCCTGCACTGGGGGCTGTGCCAGCGCAGGGGGGAACCTGGCCCAGGCATCTCTCTGTTATACCAGTGCAGCCCCCATTGACGTCAGTGGGGTTGCTGAGAGCAGAGTGTGGTCCCCACACAGCGAGGTCTCCTGCCCGCACTCAGGGCTAAAAGCCATTGGTGAGTGGCAGCCTCCGGGGGAGGTTTGCAGTCAGCCCACTTCACCCGCCCTCAGTCTGCGTGTGCAGATTCTCTGGTTCCTGACACAGAGCTGGCCTGGCTCTCCGGGTCTGAAATCATTCCCGGTCCAGGGAGGAAGAACAATCACAAAAGAGCTTATGCTCTAATAAATTTGTTAGTCTCTAAGGTGCCACAAGTACTCCTGTTCTTCTTTTTGCGGATACAGACTAACACGGCTGTTACTCTGAAACCAATCACAAAAGGGAACAGAAGGAAAGTCCCTTGTCGGGCTGGGCACATGGGTGCGGCTCAACGCTCGGCTAAGCCCCAAGAATCTGGCTGCTTCTCCAGCTCCCTCTGCAGCTTGTAGTCTGAAAGCGTGTCCCCCTACCCCGGTCTTGCTTGCTTGGCCTGAGAACACTCAGGGTTTGGTACCAGTTCTTAACAGACAGGGCCGGTTCTAATGTTATCCAAATTGATTGTCCCAT
The DNA here is from genome assembly GCF_013100865.1 of Trachemys scripta elegans. NCBI lineage: Eukaryota > Metazoa > Chordata > Testudines > Emydidae > Trachemys > Trachemys scripta. The sequence continues at coordinate 14,505,234 of NC_048316.1, forward strand.
CCCTGCCCCAAAGCGCCTCTATTCCCCACGGTGGTGTATACGCAGATCACACCGACAGCAACCACCAGAGGGGAAAACCCCTGTGATCAGCTAGAGCAAAGCAAAGTAAAGCCACATGAGAGAGGCGTGTCTGTGTCTGTACAGCTACACGCACCCCTACATAAACACACAGCTGCCTCTTGGCAACCAATTACCGGGAACTGTTTTTTACACCTGCTGCTAGGTCGCACTCTTGACCCTGACCCAATTAACTGCAGCTGGCCTGTGTGCCCCTTCCCCTCAGACAGCCAATGCCCCCTGCTGCTAGCGCACATCTGGGCTGTACCTGCTCACCACTCAGTAGGCTTTGCTCCCCTCTCCCCTCAGGGCTTTCTGTACCTTCCCTGCTACCCCTGAGCCAGCTCCCCTCCCCAGTCCAAGGCCTCTGCCCCTGCAGCCAGTCTCACGCCCTGCCTGCTGCCTCCCCAGCGACTTTCTCCCTCTGCTCCTCGGTCCCAGGGCTTTCCAGCCTTCCCTCGAACACGCCCTCTTGCCAGTGAACAGGTTCTCGTCTGCTCCAGCCTCAGCTCTTTCAGCGCTCTCTGAGCTCACCGCTAGCTGCAGGTTCCCATCACTCATCTCCCAGGCCTGGTTCTTATGGTTCCTTCTCTGCAGCCTCAGAGCACCATCCCCGTCCCTCAGAGCACCATCCCCGTCCCCCTCAGCACCCTGTCCACCCCAGACGCCTTCCCTGCCGCTCCTCCCTTTGCCCCCCCAAGCCCCTGGCAGCAAGTGTTCACCCTCGTCTGTTGCATAGGGATGGTGGCGGGTGGCTTGTCCCTGTTTAGCTGGGGTGAAAGGAAACCCACACAGAGCTGGGAGCCAAGGCCAATGTGGGGTGTGTAAAATGGAAGAGCAGATCGTAGCTTCGTTCCGGTCCCAGCTGAGGATCTAGTCCCACTTACTTTCAGCATCCCATTGCAGAGCTGATTTTTGCAGCCTCTCAGAGCCAGGGCTTGGATGAGATGACATGCACCACTGGTTGCATTGCTGTGGCTTGTTGCATCCTGCTGCTTGGCCCTGGGCTCATGGTGGGAGAAGCCAGGTCCCTCACTTGTCTTATTGTTTTCAGAGAGGCAAAAAGATGCGGAGCTCCCTGGGCCATGTGGGAAACTGCCTCAGGGCAGGAGCACTGGTGAGAATTCGGGTAGAAATCTGGTGTCAGCTGAACTCAGGGATTTACATTGGGGGCTTGGATTTGGAACCAGGTTTGAATCCTCTTGATAATGCTCCTCTCGTGGTCAGCACTGAACTTTCTCCCGGGAAACGGGCAGCTCAGAAAACACCAGGTTTAGCTCTTGTCCCAGCCAGCCCCAGATTGGACGCCGAGGGTCTGGGGGGAGGAGAGCAGCCCCTCCTTGCTGAGAAGACACTCATTATATCAGTGGCTTTCGAGGGCCACTTGAAAAAAAAATGCTGCTCATTCCCGGTGGCTCTTGTCACCCTAGAGACAAACAATTTATGATTAGCCCTGGCTGATGATTGCTGCAGTTTAGACTAGCAGCAGAGCACCCCCTGGTGACTCGTTTGGGGATGGAAAACATAGACTGGGCTCCTCTCACACGGCCTCAGCTGCAGCTGTTTTCCTAGCAGCTCTGTGCTGATCATAGCTATGATGAGGCTAGAGCCTGGCCTGTGGGTGGCGTGGGCCCATCGCTGGCTGTTATCCCCTGGGGGCACCTGTGGCATGGGCCAGTTGTTGGCTCATGGCTCCTCGAGGGAAGGGAGGAAATCAGCAATAAAATTCAGAGAGGGGCACTAAAAGTAGTTCCTTAAAAGGGACCATCCCTCCCTGCTCCAACCCCTCCCAGCTGGTGCTGCTGCCAGGGGTAGTGCTGAAGAGACAGGCTGAAGAAGGTGTCTCCCAAGCTCCCAGTGGAAGCTCTCCCATCACAAGGGGTTATTAAGAGTGGAGTGGCGCAGGAGGTGTGCTGCGGGGGGCTGATGCCTCCTGAGATGAAGGAAGCCGTGTTAGCTCGGTGGGACAGGGCGTTACCAAGCATGTATCTGAGTTGTGCTGCAACTGGGGGTGTCAAAAATCAGATGAGGTTCATGATGCCTGACAGACAGGTGCTGAAGATGTGCAAATCCCAGTGCCACGTGGCAACACTGGTGTAAATCGGCGGGGATGGCACTGAAGTTGGCGGCGTTATGCCAGGATAACCTGGTGCAAGTGAGAAGGGAATCAGGCCCCCTGACTGGCTTGGTGAAAGCCCCTGGAAAATAAGTTGGAAAACTCCATTCCTACCTAGTGATTGGCGTTTTCAAAGCACTTTGCAAACATTAACAAGCACCATGGAGATGGGTGCTTTATAAATACCTATAATTGCCAGGCTAAGAAAAGAAGGAAGGTGTAGGCTGAAGGCAGATCTCCAGCATGCTTCAAAAGCTGACAGCTAAAACTGGGGCAAACTTCCCTGGGTAGTTCTAGGCATGGTGCTGGAGCTGGCAACGGGTGAATCTCTAAAGGCTCAAATCCACTCCCCAGAGTTCAGGGGCTGACCCCTGCTGCAGTCAGAACTCCAGTCCTTTGGGGCTTGCAAACTAGACCAGTGGGTGCTCAGCACTCTGCAAATCGGCTCATTGCTTTTCATTAGGTAACTGTGGATTTAGGAGCTTAACGATAGGTCCTTGGGTCAGAAAATGCTGGCCTCCATTGATAATGCTTGGGATGAAAGGTCCAATGCTCTGGTATTAGTTCATAGAGTCAGGAAGTGAGGAGCGTGGGGGTGGGGGGAGTTATAGCTTCCCCTCCCCGACCTGCTGTAATGGTGCTTCCAGCCATTAGCAGAGAGCAGCGGGAGATGCTAGAGGAGGCAGGAGATCCATTTATGCCTGGCGCAGGGAGGCCGAGGTGAACCTGAACTTTTAAAGGAGACTAGAGCATTGCAAACTACAAGTGAAACAATCAAAACTGTTGGGCACCAAGCTCAGAGAGGTGAAAAGGCAACCTCAGAACAGGCTGCTCTGAAGCTAACTGCAAGCCTTGGCAAATGACACCTGGACTAAGTGAAAAGCTAAGCGGGCCGGGCGTTAAGCAGAGTCCACGTTCCAGTCTGTTCTGAGACGCTTCAATCGCAGGCCTCCTCTGATCCAACCTTGAAGGTGACCCATGTTTATTGGGCCCCATTGGCGCCACCTGATGGGTCTGTGCTTCCTGGCCACAAGCGGCCACTGTGGGAATATGCAGCATGGGGAGCTGCTCAGTGGGGCCACGAGGGGAAAGCCACCAACTTTGCTTTCGAACGAAATGCAACTGCTGTTTCTCTGTCGCAGCGCCCGAGCACGTGGTGGAAGGGCACAGCCTCTGCGGGCCACCCCTGCGTTTTCTGGCTGGGCAAATTAATTCATTGGGGGCCTGATCCAAAGCCCATTGGAGCCCACTGATTTCAGCAGGCGGAGTTAGGGCAGGGAAGGGGCGGAGTTGGGGCGGGGCTAGGGGTGGGGAAATGGGCGGGGCCAGGGCCTGTGGAGGGTCCTCTTTTTTTATTTATTAGATATGGTAACCCTACTGGCACTGGCCACTGTCAGAAGACAGGACACTGGGCTAGATGGACCGTTGGGCTGACCCAGTCTGGCCGTTCTGATGTTCTTACAAAGCGAGCCTGGCTGGCAGTGGGGAAGTGCTGACCTGATGCAGGCAGTCTGATTTCACTTTTCAATGTGGGTTGTGTTGAAAGACGTGACAAGGTTCATTTCCTTGGAAAATCCATTTTTCATTCAAGCCTCCCCCCTTTTCAATGATAACCACTGAAGCAGCTCGGGGGACAGGATGGCATCCTGTAGAACTGGGGAGGCAAACGCTGCAAAACAAAGCACTCAGGAGGGCGCTGGGCTATTCAAGCAAACCTCGATTTACTGGGATAACCATGCTTCTGTAACAGAGAACGCAACCGCCACGAGGAACCTTCGCTGTCTCACCCAGAGACCTTTCGAACACTGCAGAATGACAGACCCCAATCAATGAGATTACACCAGTGACAAACGAACTGCAACGTGAACAACGGGCCGGAAGCAGAAACGCTGCATCCCCTCTCCCGCCCACCCCCGACATGAAAATCAAAGCTCACTGAACGAGGCGATGTTGCTATATATCGGGAAAGTGAGCGCAAGGCAACAGGTCTTCAATGAGCGAGACAATGTCACAGGCACCACAGTCACTTTGTATGCTAGAGCGTGAGGTCACGTCCATAGGCACTTGAGGATCCAGAGGACAATCGCCAGCCATGTCACTCGAACCACAGCAGACTGCATAAAGCCACCCGGTTAATTTGACAGCTAAATTACACCATACACTTCACCAGTAGCGATACAGCTATAGAGCACAGGTGTGGGGTCAATGCATCCCTGGCAACAGGGACTGAATCCGAGATCAGATGACAACAGGGTGGTTGGAGAACTGCCACCTTGTCTTGCAGTATGTGAGGCAGTATTTGCTAGTGTTTAGAGCAAGGGGGCTGGGAATCAGGACTCCCAGGTTCTATTCCTGGCTCTGACAAAGACTTTTCAGGTGACCATAGGCAAGTCACTTAACCTCTGTACCTCAGTTTCTCCACCTGTAAAATGGAGATCATCATCCTTACCCCTCCTACGGGGGACTGTGAGGCTGAGATAGTGTTTGTAAAAGGCTCTGGTGCCCTTGGCATTGCCTAAATGTGAAGTATTTCAGCATGGTCATGGGTTTTTACACTGGATAAAAGGATTTGCAACATGGGAAGTACAAATCAGCCAGCCAGCTGCACGCCAGGGGTCAGGTAAAAGATTCAGGGAAAGCACTAATCATCCCGTTAACCCCCTGTCATCCAGAGAGAGTCCATCCAGGAGGATGGTTCACTGCTGAACAGATGTCAGGGTAGAGGGAGCTGGCTTATCTACAGAGCTGGGCCTTGGTGCTGCAGGGGAGACATGACGTATACTGCTCTAAGGTTCTGAGCCATGGAGCTGCCCAGACACTAAGGATGAGAGTCATGCCTTTAATACTTTACCTTGTTATTAACGGCCAAATAGAGAGCGGTATCCTGGCAATTGTGAAATGAGGTCGCCCTCTGGTGGCCAGCCCAGGCAACCTACATCAAAACCTGGAGGCTATGCTATGGGACTTCATGACAGCAGTCGGTGAGGGATGAAGTGGTGCAGGGTTTAAACATTCACCTGAGCGTCCAGGAGACACGCTATCCTTAACATACCCAACATGTACAATCAACAGCTAGGGCTTCGGCATATCCTGTCCATGCTAAAGCTGCTGCGTTGGTACCTTGGTATGAAGGTTTGATACCAAAATTAGACCTTAGACAGCCGAATTGTGAGCCTTTTGCCTTAAGGAGCCTGTAAAGGGGGAACATTCAAATGTTTGCAGGTCGTTTCAAGTCACCAGAACTGAGGTTTAAAGCTGTAGGAAGTTGCACAAGGGCAGGGGTTCAAATCTCCACCGATTCAGTACCTTTTTTCGGAGAATTGCTTGGAACCAGCTTGGTTAACTGTCAATCAGTGAAGCTGAGGTCTGGGTCGAGTCCATCTGACGCGGCCCAATGGTAAAGCTGATTCAAGGCGTTGCTAACATCTTTGCGGTGACAGCCCAGAAGTGGGTGTGTGTGGTGAGTGGGGGGAGGTTGGAAAAAAGGCAAAAGAGAGAGGTAGGTTTTGCGGGTAGGTTTTTTTTTAAAAAACCCAACTAATTACCCCCAAATAATATCTTATCTGAGCACTGAATTCAAGGTCGCCTTCCCTTGGGGTTAATGACATCTGAATGACGGCACAGGCATTGAAAACTGCTGAGCTGGCATTTCAAGACGGCCAGCATCTCTGAGAACCGAGCAGAGCAGTGGGAGTGCCTGCTGTTATCCTCTCAGGGCTACCAATAAACGGCAAGTTATGTGGGGCCAAAAGTCGCAGGCATGATGCATTGGTTCCCCGAACTGCTGCGGGGCAAAGCCGAGACACACTAACCACGCTTGTCAAGGCTGTTCCTATGTTACCATACGCTGTTGCTGTTACATAACATGCTACAGAAGGTGCATGCTTCATTGTTTTGTTCTGAACAGGCCGCAATTCTTCCTATGCTGTAGCAAATACACCCTATGTAATAGGAGACATCAGCCTTGTTACTAGCTGCCGTTGGCAAGGCTTCAATGCTCTTTGGAGATTCTGAATGCTACGTCCCAGGCCATATTTTTGCATCAAGAGGAATCTGGTGATTGGCGAGGTTACGCCTCCAAGGTCTGTATGCTCTGTGGAGTTCTTGAGCTGTGTAAAATGAGCAATTAGCATGCGACTCGCGTATTAAGTACCTGCTAAGTCTCTAACTGCAAACCGTTTTAAATGATCATGAAAAGCCCATAACCTGGAAGCATCCAAAGTGACCTGAATGCATAGAAAAAAAGCTTCTATCAGCCACTGAGGCATTGTGGACCGAGTGGTAATGATACCACCCCATGACCTGTGCATCAGGTCTATGCGTCTCCTAAGTGCACACCTCAGGCCTTTGCATTTCACATGTATACAACCTGTGTGGCTGTACCCCTCTGGGCCTCACTTACCCACTAGCTTCACTAGGTCTGCTGAGAGAGCCAGATTCTCCCCTGTGGGACAAAGGAGACACCGTGGGATGTTTTGCGTTGATTTATGCTGCTGGTATTTACAAAGCGGAGCCTTGGGGCTGGCCAAGAGGAATAGGGGGATGAGGTGAGAGGACAGGACGGTGTAAAATCACTTCACAAACAGGTCAGGTCACGCCACCTACCAAAAGACACTCACACTCGCATCACGTGGCCTGGAGCCAGGCCCTTGCCAGATGGTTAAGGAACAGGCTAACAGCTACACATACAGCTACGCTGCAGTTCCCTGTCTTCCATGATATGGTACTTGAGACAAGAGGAGCAGCTGACCTGCCTGGAAAGGAATGTGACACTCCCGTTTGATGAAGAGGTAGCATCACCCAATGGCACAGGGGTGGCTGCTGGAACGCTCGGGCTGGTGGTGCCCCTCTGATCACGCGTAGGATTCCAGCAGGTTCAGAGACTCGTTTGAAACATAACCAGGAAAGACCCTGGAGAGGTTTGGAACGCACTCCCACCGCCTGAGTGGACAAGACATCATTGTCCTGGATTGACAGCAACAGGGATGGGGAGTTTCCTGTAATCTGCTCTAGTGACAAAAGCAGCTCTGACCCCCTGCAAGCTGTCCTCACAAGAGCTGGTCAGAAACCGGCAGCTTTCTTGCAACAAATGCCCACTGAGTATGTCTGAGTTGAAAAGTGTCCATTTTCCATGGGAAATTTCCAAATGAAAGGTTTGGTTTCAAGAGGAAGTGGTGGGGGGGGGAAAGCCCCACTTTCCGCTTTCTAATTACTTCCAGCTGCAAAACAAACCCCCCCAAAATTGTGAAAAGTGGGTTCTCCCTCATTTTCTCACATTCTTTTTACCTCTCCTGCCTTCTTCCAATGGGAAAAAAGGGGCAGTGTAAAAATGGGAGAGAAGAGGGGCGGGGGGGCAGAAGAACCAAAAACTGAAAAGGGAAATTGGTCAGTTTCCTGGGACCAAAAAACAACAACAAAAAAATTTGAAACTAAAATGAAATAAATTTTTAGAATTTTCCTGTCAGGAAAAAAAAACAAATCACCCAAATTCATTGAAATCCACATTTTCCCTCCAAAATGTCAACTTCAATTAAACCAGGTTTTCCAACGGAAAATGTTTGGGTTGACAAATTTTGACCAGCTCCATTCCTTACCCATCAACCTCAAATCTTTAGCTTTCTTTCACCCAAGACATCCAACTCTCTGTAGCCCGGGAGCCGCTAATGACTATGGGCCAGATATAGAAAAGCAGGTGCTTATGTTCTGTTGACTTCAGTGGGACCTAAACACATGCTTAAGGGTTGTCTTGAATAGGGATGTTTTCCTGAACGGCAGCCTAAAATCTGAATGCAGGAGACGCCCTGATGTTAGGGCACCACCCACTTCCCTGCGTGGTAATTAGGATGCACTCACCATCTGTCCTCACCGATGAGACAGCCACAGTTGTTTGCACATTGATTAGGACAAGCAAGTTGCACTGATTGGTTTGTCATGGAACGGTCACATTCTGCCCTTGGATACGTGTGTCCAAACGCCCATTGATTTCAGTGAGTCCTATCGCTGGGCCCACGGGCAGAATCCGGTCTTTAATTTTCAATCTATTCTGAACTAAGGAGGTTGTAATGTATTTCATTTAATTAATATGCTTCTGACAATTGTCAGCCAAAGTGGGTTACTGGCATTAGCAGGAGTTAATGGGACCGGTTCTGGTGACGCTGCTGAGAGCTGGAGTCTCTGGCTTAAAGTTGCCTTCCACTATGAATAACTGATTCAGAACGGTTCTTGCTGAGTAATTAGAGTCAAAAAAGGGTCTGTCAATACAATTTGCTATCAGCTGTCACTTTGTATTAAGAAGCATGGAGCCAGGTAGCCACAGATGCTGCCTGTCATATGCCGTGCTGGCAGTCAAGTCAAAACACAGCACTGCGAGAATGGAAACAAATTCAGCAGCGAGGCTAGAGGAAGGATGATGGAATCCAAACTGTTCAAAAGACACCGTCAAGAGACGAATGCTGGGCAGCGCTTAGCTTTGCCCACACACTCAAGAGGGGCATTACGAGAGGGGAGATATGATGCAACAAGTCTGCAGTAGGCACGAGAAAGTGGCACTCGGTCTGCATGGGAAGGGGGGGAAAAAGGTGGCCAGTCCAATGGCAAAAGAGCTCCACCAAACCCCTGACCCACAAGCATGGCTAGCAGAAGCTTTCAACGGGGCAGCAGACTGTTTTGCATGAGGGTCAGAAAATCTAAGTGTAAGAACGCTCGCTTCAAAGCCACTGGGCAAAGTGGCACAGGCTTGAACACGTGGATACAATGCAGGCCTAGACCTTCTGGTTTAGATCAAATGTAATATCAGTCTAATCCCAGGAGGCCTGCCTTCTAGCGGGAATGTACTCAATGCACTGATGGGGACTGAAAAGCTTTAACTGCTCTAATCCATTCTACTAGCTCTGCTACACTGGGCCTGAAAGTGCCTGGGGAATAGATTTGCTTTAATCCACCTCCTGCATTCCTCCGGCTGCTTGCTGGCTGTGCAGTCTGGCCCCAGCCTACCCCCACTCTGCATGCAAAAGATTCTAGGGCACATTGTCCGCGGTGAACCAACCTGTAAGACAGCCTGGCCTTGGTTCCAGGACAATCCAAAGAAGCCTAAGGGAGTTATGCACCCAGTTGGGATTACAATAGGATTTGGGTGTTTATAGCCTGTAGGCGCCTTTGAAAATCCCAGTCCAACTCCACAGCTATAGAGAATGAGTGATCTGGGAGGACCTGGCAATTCACTCCATTGTTTTCCCCATCCCCAGTGTTGCTTTTCCATCTTAAACTGCTTGGCCGCAGTCTGGATTTCCAGTAACCTTGACCCATGAGGCAGAGTGGCTGCTCGAACACCAATCCCTGAGACAAGAGACACATGTTAATCTTCACGATAACGCAGTCTAGATGGAGACCGGGGAATGATGAATCATGGCTGGAAATGCTCTGGGTGAAAAGATGAGCGTTGGATTGATGGTGACTGGGTGAAAAGGGAAGAGCTTGGCTGGATGGCGAAGCGTGAAGGATGAGATGAAGATTTGGGATTCTCTTTCTGGGACTGGTGCTGGGGATCAGATGAAGCCCAGCCTGAAGGGAAGGAGGTGCCTAGTACCTCGTCTACCTGGAGATGCTATTCCTAGTCACAGAAATGAATAATCCTTTCGTTTAGATATTGGCCTTAATAACCTCCCGCAGCAGTGAGTGCTACAGGTGAATCATACCCTGCTTATACAATAAGAAGAAGAAGAATTGTTTAGTGCTGGGGTTTGAATGACCTTGGTTGTTTTCTGGCCCGCAGAAAGGCTTGTCCTAATAACGGTGCATGGCATGGCACGGCAGTGGTGGAGCTCAGCTGTTAGACCATGTTTCTTAAGGACCAGTCCCTGTACCCCAGAGGCTGTCTCAGCTGACTGCCTGACTCCCCCCTTTTGCACTCCCCCTTCCTACACGTTGTTGGGGTTGTAGCACAACAAGTTGAACTCGAGGTTCTCGTCCCAGTGCCTGAGCAAAACAAACAGCTGCCGGGCTGCGGCCTTGACGGTCCCCAGGCTCCGGCCCTCCGGGAACTCCTGCTCACTCAGCCACATGCTGGCCTTGCCGGCCACCAGTTCCCACTCGATGAAGTAGGAGGCGGAGCTGTGCTCCAGCCAGGCCAGGGCGACTGCTGTGGCCCAGAGCATCCCCTCTGGCTCAGCCCACTGATGCAGCTCGATGTCAAAGAGCAGGGACTGCAGCTCGGAGCTGTCCGACTCCGAGCCTCTGCCGCTGTCGCTCTGCGGCTCCCGCGGGGACTGGGTGCTCTCAGGGGAGGAGAAGCGGCGGATGGTGATGGCAGGGGGTGAGAGTTCGTTCTCAGCTTTCAGGGCCTTTGAGAGGCTTTCCACTGCGCTGCCAGAGAAGTGGCGAGGCCGGCCTGCGTCTCCCGTAGCCTCTCCATGGCCGTTCAGCGCTGCACTGGGAGTGACGTCGCTGTCTGAGGAGCTCTCTCTGGGAACGTCGTTCGGTGCCAGCAGCTGCCGGCTGCATCCAGGGCTCTTGGGCTCCTGAGGCGGGCCTGACTTCTTAGTGTTGTAGGAGCTGGCGGAGGGGCTAAGAGCCATCCGGTGGCAGGTGAACGGAGACGTCCACTTCAGCTTCTCCATGGGAATGCTGATTGCGTGGCAGAACGCCGGGTTCAGCAGGAAGGCACCGCAGGCCAACTGCAGAGACACCTGTGGAGAGGGATAACAACACTTCCTTAGGGAGGCGCTGAAGTAAGGCCCTGGGGACGAGCGCATTCTGTGTGCACAGCCAGGGCTTTGGAGTAACCTACCCACCAAGAATCCACCCCATGGGCGCTTGACAGGAGAGGCACCAGCTGGGCCCTTGTGCCCCCAAAGTAGGGGGGTCCCCTCCACAGTTTTGGGTCCAAAAGGTTGCTGGGGGGAGAGGTGGCCCCAGCTGGGCCATATTTTACCCCTTTTCCCCCAGTGCAGTGGTCTCTGCTTTGGCCTCTTCAGTTTTGGGAAGTTTTCCAGCCCAACTGGGGGATTTGGGGATGGGAATTGGGTGTCTGCTGATCAGAACTCAAGCTAACACACATGTATGTGTGGTGTGGCTGTGTGTGTGCATGGTGATATGCCAGAAGAGCCCCCACCACCTCCCATCATCCCAGTGACATGAGCCTGAGGTCTGGTTTGGTTGCTTACCAGGGGTAGGTAGTCAATGTTTTCATTGCTGCTCTCGGAGCTGGGTTCATTCACTCGACTTGGGGATTTACTCATGAAGCCTTTGGCTGCTCGAGTCAGCAGTCTCGTTTTATGAAGGGTCAATCTGCGTCAGGACAGACATAACAAAGGAGGCATTTACATACCTGCCCCTCAGACCCATTGCCTCCCACTAACCAATCACCTCTCAGCATTCCCAGTAACTGACACACCACGCCCTACACTAAGTCATGTGGTAGCGCAGCTGTCAGAGAAACATATGCTCGGTCTGGCTGCGAGACATCAATTCAACTGGCTTCCCCTACAAGAGACACAACCCCCTCTCCCCTTTCTCTTCTGCACTGGATGGTCACGCTGCCTTGCCTCTGGTATGGGAAATTCTCCCCACCCTGCACAGATAAGTCTCCTCAAGCTAGCATATGCCCATAGGAAGGCAAATTCCATCCAGGATTGTCTCCTGTTAGACTCTCCAAAAGATCAGACTGGGAGGGGACATTCTGAGGACCATCATTTCCGAGTGGCCCAGAAGCTAATGCTTCAGCTTGTCAAAAACATGGGAACCCTGATCCTTTTCTTGTCACTTTCTGGATGAGCCATGTGACTCAGGGACTCTGGCAGGGGTTTCCAAGGACCGGAGTCAGGGAGGTAGCCAGAGGAGAACATGAGGAGTCTGTAGGTAGGTGGGGAGGAGAGGGGGCATTTTGTCTTGATCCCTCATCTCTTAACGTCATTAGAAAAGGGAAAAATTTAGAATAATTTTTTGGTCAAAATGCCTAAGTGACTTAGGAGCCTCTGTCCCCTTGGATTTCAATAGGCCTAGACAAGCACAATTTCTCCATACCAGATGACATGGAGATATCCCCACCCTTCCCTCCCTGGATGCCTCAGGGACATGGTAGTAGGCTAGAGAATCTTTCACCACTAAGTCTCTGCAGCTAGCTAGACAGCGACTGCAAAATGTTCCCATCTTTTGTCTGGTCACTGGTCAACGTCCCATGAATTTGGGGATCTGTGGGCAGGTGTCCACACCACACTTGGCACTACTCACCCCTCTCAGCAGAGAGACCCAGGCCAACTCCCCTCACTGGTGGCCCTTCCGAGTTGGAGTTAGGGAGAGCTTGTCTTGCTGCTGCCATGTGATGCCTGTGTCTAGACTAGCACCTACACAGACCAAATCCTCCTCGCAGTTACACCACTGGTTTCAACAGGCTGCATCACTGGCCCAGTGGCCCAGTACTTCCCTTCCTTTTACAAGCACCAAATTTGCACGATACATTTAAAATGAAGAATAAAAAAAGAGGCAGTTTGGTTGGCTGTTTGCTAATCGTCGGGCTCACCTTGTTGGCTGATTGTCACTAAGCCTGGCTCACAAGCTATCTGCCTGGCCCAGTAAACCAGCCAACGAGTGTCACAGTATCAAAGCAAGAGTGAGCTGCAGAAATTCCCTTTACCAAACCCCCTTTCTACAGTGTAACCAGCTGCCCATCTGCCTGATGTGGACACCCCCCCAAACAGCCTACAGGCTTTCCCTCATGTGGGCCCCTTTTGTCAAACCCACAGCCAGGAGAAAACACGGAGCAGTGGAATACTCCATCTCATTGAGTCAGAGAATGCTCTGCTGCCCCTTACCTGGCAGAAAAAAGGGTATCAATGGACTTCTGGGAGTGAGCAGAGGAAGCAGACGGACTCTGCAGCGGAGCTGGGGAGAAATACAAAGCCAAGGTGAGGAAACATCTGGCATTAAGGAAATGTTAATCAGGGCATGCTGGCTGGAAGCTGGGCTTCTGGGTTCTATTCCTGGCTTTGATACTAAATTGCTTTGTGACCTTGGAGAAGTTACTTCATCTCGCTCTGCCTCTGTTTCCCCTTGTGTCTAATGGAGAGAATGATACTTATCCACCACTCGAAAAAATGTTGAGATGTTCATATGAAAGGCTATCTGGGAGATGCTGGGTGCTTAGCACCTCTAGAAATCAGAGCACTGATTGAGCTGCCTAAATATGGATTTAGGTCTCTAATTTTAGGCACCAGTGTTTAAAAAATGATGGCCAAAGTAGTTCTAAATAATTCAGTTAAGAGCCCAAATCACCAGTCAAAGTCATGGGCAGGCACCAGATTTAAAATGCAATAGCTGAAAATCATTTTCTCAGGCCCGGAGCTGCCGACACCTGACTTCAGAAGTCTGAGCTCTCTCACCAACCCCTGGCTCAGCACAGAAAGATGTTGCCCTGCCATTGGCTGTGGCCAGCGGTGGCAGGAGAAGCACAAAACCCTGAACTTAGATCCTGGCAGGTTTAAAAAATGTTCAACTCAACTTGAAACCTCAGTCGGATGAAGTAGTGCCACGGTGACCTTGAGAAATCCTGGGCATGTCTTGCTCTTACCTTCCGGGACACTGTAGCGCTCCCAGCCGGAAGAGGCAGGTGTACTGCCGGGCGACAGGCTGTTCTCATCTGCATCTGCAACAGCAGAAGCACAATGGCCACATCACCCTTCTCCACATCATTACCACGTGTCAGCATCACCCTGGCCTCAGAGTGAGGGTCACAACCCGGCCCCCTTGCCGTCAGCATGACCATCATCCTCCATAACAGCCAGCACTGCCTGTCTGCTAGCTTGTTCGTCACCCTTGGCACCACAACAGACTACCATCTCCCTCCTCCTCCTGGTTACCATGGCTTGGCCAGACTTCCGCTGGTGTACGCTGGGTAGCTGCATTGGTTTCAATGGAGTTCTGCTGATTTACATTAGCTGAGGATGTAGCTACCTTTGACACCGGTCTCCAAATCAAAACCATTGCCATGGCTACACTGAGAGGGAAAGCTCAGGATTACACAGTGTGACAGTTCTGTTAACCACTGTCATGGTTCTGCCTCACTGCCGTGGCACCTCCTGCTGGTCGTTCTGGGAATTAGCGCAGTCTTTTCGCAGGGCGCTCTCCTCTGGAGGTGTCTTGCCTGCCGTCACTTCTGCTCTGGACCCACGTCGCCTCAAGAATCGCGGCATCCTCTTCAGGACAGAGCCTTCCGGCCGTGCCCCATTCTGTTCTCCCCCACCCTTCTGGGGGAGCAGCAGTCCTCTGTCAGCCACTCGCCTCTGTGGCAAACTGAGGCCCTTCACTGGCCACTCCCCTCAGTGGCAAGTCATGGGGGAGACCCAGGCCCACCCACTACTCCGGGTCCCGACCCAGGGACCCTGTAGGTGGCAGCCATGCTCTGTCCGTTTCCACTGTCCCCACCGTCCGTTTCTCTGGGCCACTTTCCCATAGCCCTAGCACATCTGCCCTGTATCTGGGTTTCAGTCTTTCAGCCAGTCAGGCTGGAGCTCCCTCTCACTCCCCTGACCCAGCCCAACACTGCTCTGTCCTGGGTGCTGGCAGTTCCCTCAGCCCTTCAGGGACCCAGTCCCTTCTCCCAGGGCTCCCAAGGGGGAACTGACTCCTCTGCCCTGCAGCTCTCTTTATATATGGGCCTGCTCTGCCCTGATTGGCTGCTCCTTGCAGCCCCTCACTGATTGGCTGCCTGCTGCGCAGCCTCCCCAGGGCTGCTTTTAACTCTGTCTCCACCAGTGTGGGGCAGACACCCCATCACAACCACATTCAGCATCCTTGGGCCCCTCTTCCGCCTTTACCAAACCCTAATCCTGAATAGAGATCACTGCTTCCCAACCCATCAACCCCCGCCAAATCCAGCTCACCCATCACCACTGCATCGTCATCACTATTCGTTCCATGTGCACCTCCACCACATCTACTTTCTCTTCATGGCGCCTGATGGGCTCCTTCAATGGACCTCAGCTCTGCTTAGGACAACCAGAGCTCGAAGGGTGAAGGGGAGGAAATTCCAACCCCAGAAGATGCATTCTAACATGTCTTGGTGGAGCTGGCTGTACCGTCCTACTGAACTGAAAGGCGTGAGCACCAGAGGCTATTTAGCCTTTTAAAAGGAGGCTCCCAAAGGGTCAGACATTGGTGGATTCAGATCTGCAGAGAGACACAGCAATCAGGCTCTCATGACCTTCATTCTAGTCTACTCTAATCCAGGAAGAGAGTGTGGCCTAGAACCTGGAGCAGAGCAGGAGTCATTCCTACTCCCATCTCTACCAATGAGTCACTATTTGACCTTGGGCAAGTCATAAAAATCAGTTTCCTCATCTGTAAAATGGGGACAATCCCGTTTTCCAGAATGCTGTGCGGTTTAAGGTTTGGAAACTGCTCAGGAATGCTGGAATAGAAGGTGCTACAGGAATGCGCATGCCAAGACAGTCTGTATTTTATTCATTCCAGGAAAAAACCTAGAATTTATAAGCCTCAAACTCTGAAATAAACCCAGTGGGTTTTGAGAAATGTGATTTATCTGAGCCCGTAAAGAAAATGGGAAGCAAGTTACAGCATCATCAGACATGTTATTGGCTGCACCTGGTTGGCTTTTTTAATTTCTTTTAATGGTGTTTTTCTCTCTTTTAGCCAGAGATTTCCTCCTCTCTCTCTTGCTCTCGGTGATGGGAAACTTTCAGTGTCTCAGAACTGTTTAGTATCCAAGCCGTTGTGCTCATCCTCCCAATGCAACCCGTATCTCCCCCGTGCTGCCAGGGAACCTGGAGTACACACTGGGACAGCGCTAATAATCAAGTGCTGATAACTGTGCTTTTCAGGTCCAATTCCCCTGAGAAGCTGGGTAGGTCAGAAAGAAGCTGTCATGCCCACTGGATTATTTAGCAAGTCTAACAATGAGTGGTGCCAAGGTCTAATCTTTAGGGAGTGCAGGAGGCATGGAGCTGAACCTAGAGCAAACAAGGGGTGGTGTGGCAAATTTCTGAAGCCTTTATGGAGGGGCCAAAACCTCGTCAAAGTACAACTCTGAACAGTGGGCATACTGGGATACTGAGGCATCCAGTATCAAGGCACTGGGCAGGGAATGGGCTGGACTCAGCTACAGTCATTATGGAAGGGTCTTTCATTGATAAGATGTGGGGGTGCGAGCTAGGAGAAGCGACAACCCAATTTTAAAGACCATCAACCTCAGGCTGTGGAACTCACTACCACAGGAAATTGTGGAAGCAAATCCTGCAGTAACATTCAGCAAGGATTAGGTGTTTAATTGTACGATTCCAAATAGCATCTGTGGGTCCCTCTAGCTAGGGCAGAAATGACTAGAGATGACAATCCTCACAGTTCAAAGAATAAATAGATCATTAGTAGGGGTCAGGGAGAATCCTCCTCCTCCACAGTGGTAGAGGATTGCACAATTTGGTGCATTGTGAGGAGGTTATACCCTCCTCTGGACCACCTGGTATTGCCCGGGGCCACAGAGAAGATACAGGATTAGATGGACCATTGGTCTGTTCTAGCTTGGCAGATCCGATGTACCTGTGTATACACGTGTCAATCAGTGGAGTGTAATTGATGCGAATAACTTGAACTGTTTTCTCCACTGACTTCAATAAAGCTAAGCCTATTTCCGTAGCTAAGGATCCAGCCTGCCTGTTGTTTGTATTTATTGTTATGTTTCAATACATATAAGAGGAGCTGGCAAGTGGCCACTCTTCCCTTCCAGGGGCTGATCATAGAAACGCCTGCATTACAACATAACAACATCTGGATGTAGAGCTAGTTCAAAACATTATTGTGCGACCCCCTAGACAAGCCCTCTGCAGAGACCTAGCTCAGCTGATTCTAGATATATTCAGAGAGAGAAAACATATTTTTCAGCACAGTTACTTTCCAAACAATCATGAATTCCAGCTCTCTCCTTGTCCCTGAAGGAGAAGATCATTTTAATTCAGCAGCAGTCATGACTGCGTGAGACAAAGTCCAACCTAACTTATCTTCATTAGTAGGCGATTTACAGAGACAGTCAAGTGTCTGAAGTCCCCATGTCTCTAATTACAGCAGGCTCAGCCCCTCGTGTCCCCTGTGTTGTGCTGCCAGTTAACCTCAGAGCGTCAGCAAGAGTTACTTCTCGTGATCTGAGCGTTTCAGAATAAGTTCTTTTATAGATGCCCTGTTTCAAGAGATGGATTCCAGCCAGAAACATGGTTTGCTGGCCAGACCACATGCTCTTCTCCTCATCAGACCTTTCATATGGCAGTAGCTGGGTATATTCCTTTCCAAAGAGCGGTCATCTTGGCCATAGGAAAGACAGAGACAATTCTATAGCAGATACAGGTGTGATACAGGAGGGTCAGGGAGAAGTGGAGAGGGGAAGTATATAAGCCCTAGGCTAATTAAGGCGTGGTTCCCTGTAGACTAGGGAGGGTTGCTACAGGTTAATTGGAGCACCTGTAGTCAATGAAGGCCCTGTTAGCAACCTAATAAACCCCCCTGCTTCAGGCAGTCAGGGGAGAAGGAGGAAGGAGAGAGGACTGGAGCTTGGAGGTGTGCTGTGAGACTTGGAAGATCAGAAAACTGGAGTAAGGGAGACCCTCCCCCAGCGTTTAAGGACCGAAGGTACCCCACCCAAGGGGGAAGAGGGTAAGAACCTGCAGGGGTTGAGAGGGACTGGGGCTCAGAGTAAGGAGCAAACCCAGACCCCTCCCCTGCTTCCCTCTTTTACCACCTTCCTGGGCCACTAGTGGGGCCCTCAGTGCCCCAAGAGCAGGGACAAGGGATGGCATCTTTGCCCCACACCAAGAAAAGCGCAGGACCCACCATACTACATCGGCCATCTTGTCACATGGGGCATAGCCTAGATGGACTGCTTTCATCTACCCTGGAGCTGGCCAGGGAATTGTAACTCCGGGTTTGGGGCTGTTGGCCTGGTGCTGCTCAGATTACAGATTCCTGAGGTGAAATCCTTGCCCGATTGCAGTAAATGGCAAAACTCCCACTGGCTTCACTAGGGTTGGGATTTCATCCTGAAAATGTTGCCATTGCTTACAGGTGTTAAACTCTGCTGTTACTGCCCTTCAAGAAACAGGCAGCAGATCTAAACAAAAGCCAGACCAAGAAAACTGACCAGAGGCAAAAAATGGAGAGGGCTGACAGCATGTGTCAGTGCATAGATCATACCCACGGGTTCTAATCACTGATTACAGGACTGAGCCCCAGAAGGGCTGCAATCTTACTCATGCCGTAAAATCCATCGTCTGCGCCATCCTGGCCGCAAGTCGACTGGGTGCGTCCGAGTCCGACGGAGAAGACTCGGTGCCTTCTGCTTCCTGAACTTGAGCTCCGCTGGCCACCTTGTTTGGATGCTGGCCCTTGGGGTGAACAAAGGGAATTCACAGCATTACCGTTCCCAATGGACAGACAAACACAATGCCAATCAAGTGAGTTGGGTGAAATCAGTCACTTCATGGCATTCAAGCCTAGCAGTGGCACCCTCCTTCGCCCTGGGACCGGCTACTGTACTCCTGTCTGGCCCTAGGGACTCCTTCCTCATCAGTAGGCCGCTCTGTGGCGCTCACTCTATGCTAAGAGCCTGGAGCCCTCTGAGAGCCCACCACTCCCCTAACTGGCCACAGGCTCTCGAGAGGTACGTTCATCACACTCCTGCTCGCCAACCAAGCACATCCCCTTTCCTGCTGCAACGACCCCTTTGTCATAGGCTGCAGGCCTTCAGAACAGCCCAGGCTGAGAGACCCCTTGTAGCGGGGTGGTCACCCACTCCTGCCTGGGAAGGGTTAAAGCCAGCCCTGCAGAGGGTTGGGGCTGTGGAAGGAAAGACTCGGGCTGATTGGGGAAACAGCCGCAGCTGGGCCACGGCCCAATCAGGCCCCAGCTGGCCTGTATAAAGAGGCTGGGAACCAGGAGCTCAGCAGTCTCTCTCTGCAGTCAGAGAGAGAAGGGCCTGGCTGCAGGGAGCTTGAGACAGGGTACCTGAGTGGAGCAGGGCTGGGGAAAGGCAGAGGAGCTGGGGAGCTCCACCCCAGAAAGCCCCAGGTTGCGGCCTAGCATTGGGCCAAAGGTACTGGGGGTTGCAGAGGGCAGCCCAGAGGTAGGCCAAGGTAGCAGGTCCAGTCCCAACCTTGCCAGTGATGAGTGGCTGATACTGCAGTCTGCCCCAGGGAGTGGGGGCTAGTTGGTGACTGGCAGTGGCCTTATTCTGAGGCGAGGTGGGGTTAGTGGGTGGGGGTTCCCCTGGGAGGGGAGACCCAGTGTGTGTGGGCACTGCCAGGGGGCAGCACCCAGAGCAAGGAGAACTGGGGTCCTGGGAGGGACATTGGGGCCAGTAGTGACAAGGCGGATCACCAGCCTGCAGAGGGTGCTTCGGGCTGGATTGAGCTGATTCCCCGGAGTAACCAGCAGGAGGCGCCGCAGGGGTGAGTCCGACCCCTTCACCTCCAGGCCCCAGCTGGCTGTGGTCAGTCAGGACTGCAGGGTGGAGAGGAAAACCCCTGGCCTCCAAGTTGGGCAGACACACCCTTGGGCTCCAATGCTGGAGAGCTCAACCATAGCCCAAGACTAAGAACCTCTGAGGCCAGGATATATGGACACATGAACACCATGGAGACCTGCACTGAAGGAGTAGCTGGAGATCCAGGGCCCAGCTGCCCTGAACCTCACAGAAGAGAATGGATTTGTTATTACTACCTATATTGACAGGCCTGGGTTTTTTTCCCTGCCCAAGCTCTGAGGTGCTGTCAGAACCATGTTTCCCCGGTGACACCCCCAGGCTGGCCCCTTACACTCCTGTGCAATGGGGCTCAGGAGATTGCAGGGAGTGTGGGAGGCATGCCAGCCCCAGCCTAGTAACGACGCTCTGCTGGAGTGTCCTGTTACCTGCATTGGCATATTCGACCACGGTTGGCAGGTAGCCACTGGTGCTCAGGTCCACCGGGACAAAGGCCGTGTACTTGCTGATGACATTGCAGGCTCGGCTGGTTTGGACAGCGTTTACGTGGTACCGCCTCCCAGACCCTGTTGGGTGAGAGATGTCCGGTTACGATTCGTGAGTTTTGTGGGTTCAGTCCCTCTCCCGGGGCCTGGATCACAAAAGCCACCTACACTCCTCAACCTCCTCACTGGCACTCTCAGCAAAGAGACCAAGGACTGAACTGACCATGGGGACTAGCATATCCCTTTGCCCAGAGCTGGTCTCTCTGGGCCAGGATCAAGGCACAGTGGCATGGGGCAGCATGGGGAAATTTCTGTGGCTGCTGCAAGCCATAGTCCTTTTTGGTGGCTGACGAGATAGTGCCATTCTCCAGGGCCAGACACTGCATCGTCCAGAGCTGTCAGTCCAGCCCCCGATCACTGAAGTCACACAAAAAAGAAAGCAAGCCCAATATTACCACCCAGGGAGAAGCACGCCAGGCACTTGGCCAGTTTGGAGCTTCCTCCCAGGTGGACAGAGCTGAGAACAGGGGAACGGCCTAGGGAAAGAAGGAGAGAGATGGCTTTGGTGCGAGGGGCCGTCCATTAGATTCCCCATGCTGCTCATTCTCCCTCCCTCCCCTGGTTTAGTGTCCTAGAAAGCCGTTCTCACTGTGTGCCCTCAAAGACCCCATCCCAGCTTTTATTCAAGAAGCCGGGCAGGTTGTCTGGGAGTGCTGAGTCCGCTTTAGGGAGACTCAATCAAGCTGCCAGCTCTTCTGTACCTTAATACTGAGCCGTAGGGTCTTAACTCAAGGATCCCAGTGATCTGAGGCACTGGGCCCCTTTGAATGGCCCGATGTTTCTTTCTCACTGTAGCACAGATGGGATCCCAGTCAGCGCTTGCTGGATCTGGCCCCAGTTGGTATCAGTGCCTTTCGAAAGCCCTTGAATGTTTCCGAATCCATCCGTACCGCACCACTGGAAAGTGATGCACCGCAATGCATTGCTGTAAAACACCTCTGAGCCCACCAACAAACCAAGCCACCGTGAAACAAACCATCCCCGCTTGGGTCAACAGGCCACGCCTAGAGGTGTCACGCCTCACATGCTTCCAATTAGCAGCCCAACCCAGCTTCAGCTGTGCTCCTCTGATGGGGTGTGTACCCCACACAGCAATGAAAAGGTTAATGTGGACCCGAGAGCTAATATGTTACCTGGATAGTGTGGGGGGAAGGGATGGCCCAGGCTTAATTAAAGATGAAGCCCAGCTGGAGTGGTGACTATAAAGAAGGGAAGTTAAGCTTAGAAGGGGGCTGTAAGGAGGAACTCTGCGATCTCTCTCTGGGACTAGAGCAGTGATACTCAGACCACTGCAGTTCAGGAGTCGAATTAGCGATAAGCCCCAAAAAGCCCCAGTCGTGTGGATTCATTGTTTCATTTACAATACATTCTAGTCAGATTTAAACAGGGGAAATATTTTGCTTTTTATATACATATATAATAGTCTCAAGGCAACTAAGTTAATAACTTAGTGCAAGTTGATAACTTAATTGGTTAATAACATAGTAAAAGCGCCCGGTGTTTTAATAGCATATGCTGCGAAGAGCTGTCGGAGACACATTGAAAAGCAGCATGAGTATCACTGGACTAGCCAGTGGAGCGGTTGGGAAGGTCAAGGAGGACGCTCAGGGGAAGAGCTGACACTGGGATCCTCTTGTGAGCAGACAAGTCTGGCAGAGGCCAGGAGAGAGTAGGCGCACGCTCTGGTGATGAGTCCTGATATCAGGGCAGGATCTGGAGCCCTGGGAGGCATTTCACTGAGGAGCTGTGGAAGGTTAAGCCCACGGAGAGCAGAAGTTGGGTTAAGTTGTACTTTTGGTTTGGGATTTCTGGGGGGATTCCAGGGGACAGCCATGCGAGTCCTGGCCCTGAAAGCAGGGTGAACTTCGGGGGGCAGTGGGAGAGACCAGCTGACCAGCTGCAGTCGGTAGAAAGCCCAGGGAGGCAGCAGCAGCAAAGTGTCTGCAGAGCAGCTCTTGACAGCTGATTACAGGGCCCCGGACTAGAGCCAAGTGTAATGGTGGGGCCTGGGTTCCCCTACCCATCACTGGGAAGGTGGTGTGCATCCCTGGATAATACAGGATAAGGAGGTTTGAGAGCCCTGAGACAAAAATGAGGACCACGGGGCCTCCAGTGAAGGCAGAAAACCTTTTGTAAGCGCACTGAAGTTTTAGTTGTTGGACTTTCTGATACCCAGCAGAGATGGGACTAAAGCGTGACCAGGTTGGGGGACGGAGTCACGAGAAGAGGCAGAGCATCGTGGGACCAGAGTGACCAACAGGAGGGGGCGCTAGAGAGAGAAGAGCTGCTATGCCAGCCGCAACCCAGCGCACCCACAGAGAGTCAACTCTTCAGTCGCTGCCCATGCATACCCAGCTCCCATCTAAATAACAGCATCTTCTCCTTTCCTCGTCCGCATGTGTGTCCCTTTCCAGGATTCTCGCTTTGTTTCTTAATGCGGGCATTTGATTTTACTTCTCCATGGCAATTTCATCCCTGGGCTACTTCAAGAAAGAGATAAAGAACGGAGAGATGCTACCAGCCTGCAGTAGAGGACGTTGCTAGCTGGCAGAGCTCAGTATTGTATGTAGGGTGACCAGACAGCAAATGTGAAAAATTGGGATACGGGGTGGGGGGGTAATAGGAGCCTATATAAGAAAAAGACCCAAAAATCGGGACTGTCCCTATAAAATCAGGACATTTGGTCACCCTAATTGTACGCTGGCTGCTGTGCCGGTGTCCCCACGGCCCTCTCTCCCATCTCACTGGTTCTGGTTCTGCAGTGCCAAAGGCCGCCTCCTTATTAACTCCCGAGGCCCAAATTCATCCCTGGTGTAAGTCCATTGAAATCAGTGGATGCCTTTTTGGTTCATATGTCTTTGGGAGAGTGTGTTTTCAGACCAATTCTGTGCTGAGTTACCGTTCATGCACGTCCCCGGAGTTCAGTGGGTTTGAACCGGAGCAGAATTTGGCTCTCTGCCTCCCACCGATGGATGGGCAAAGAAAAAATAACCCTCCCCAGTCACTGAAGCAACACCCCAAACTCAAACCACAGCCAAACAGGCTCAAATCTGTCGGTTTCCTTTCCCAGCCCACTCATTTTCATGTCAGAGGCCTCTGCACTTCTGTGCCAGAACTGCGAAATAGCAGAAATATCACAAGGGGACTTGCGATCAAGAGATTCCCCAGCCCAGGAGGTTTGGCTAATTCACAGACTTGTTCAGAGACGTGTCCAAACAGCTCCACTAGGAGTGATAATCAGGGTTAGATTTCCTGGTAGAGTCTCAACTTCTAGATACTTCTTTGAACGGAACCGTTTGATGTTCCATTCAAAGCCAGGCCCTGAGAATTGCAACTCCATGGCGGAGGGGGCTGAACAGCAGGTGTTGTGTTATGGTTCTCAAAAGGCCTAAAAGCGTTTGATTTGGGCTCACGACTCAACGTGACTAACCCTCTAAAAATATAACTAGCAGCCCTCTGTGGGAAGCAGGGGAGTGTGGGAGAAGGTGAGAGGGAGAGGAGAAGGAGTGTGCTAACATGCAGTAGGGATATTTAATGAGCAATTAGGTGAGCTGGAGAAAAGCAGAGAGGGCATGAGGCCATCCTTGGGGGACTCTCCTCAGATCATCACATGGAACATCAACACTTGGCCACGGTGCATCTCCACCATGTGACCTTGCGTTAACATGTGATAACACTGAGGGCCAGATCCCCAGCTGCTGTAAATTGGCGTGGTATGATTGAGGCTACTGCAATGGTTTACACCCGCTCTGGGAATCTGGCCCTCCATTCTCACTGAGGCTGGCTGGCCAGGACGCCGGCATTACCGTGTTCGATTTCACATTCCTTCTCGGCCAGCAGCTCGAAATCCCGGATGATGGACTTGGCCGCCAAGTGGTGGAAGGTCTCGTTCCACAGATCCCCTTCGCCGTTCTCACGGCTCTCTCTGTCTTGGAACAGGGGCCGGATGTCAAAGGTGATTTCCCACCGGACAGGCTCGTTACCCCTTAACCCCTTCACCACCGCCTTGCAGATGGCCCTGGGGGAGCGCGGGCACCCCTTGGCGGAGCTGAGATCAAGATCTTGGGGATCCCAGTCTGACGAAGTCTCTGTTTCAAAGGCAAAGGAAGGGTGCTGGGCAGATTCTGCAGGCAAGCAACAGGCACAAAATGAATTAGCATCACAGTGAAGGGCAAGGCTGTCTCCCATCCTCTGCTGTCACTGGTGTGCCAAGGAGCTGCCCAAATGAGGGCCACTTTGACAACATGCCGGAGTAGGAGTTAGAACCCAGGATTGCCTGCAAGGACACTTGGGGTCAAATTCTGCTCCCAGTTACACCCACTGATGTCAGTGGGTTCCTGTATTCTGTATCTGACAGCAAATGACTCACGGTGTGATCTTGGGCAAGCGACTTAACTGCTTGGTGCCTCGGTTTCCCCCTGTGTTAAATGGGGATTATACCAGTTTCCCCGGCCTTTATGAGTCTTCATTCGCGTTTTTAAAGCACTTTGTGATCCTTGGATGAAAGACACGATAGCAGTGCAAATAGGGTTGCCAGGTGTCTGGTTTTCGACCGGCACGCCCGGTCGAAAATGGACTCTGGTGGCTACAGTCAGCACCGCCGACCGGGCCGTTAAAAATCCAGTCGGTGGTGCTACAGGGCTAAGGCAGGCTAGTTCCTACCTGTCCTGGCACTGCGCTAAGCCCAGGAAGCAGCCAGCAGGTCCAGCTCCTAGGCGGGAGGGGGCGGGGGGATCCGCGCACTGCCCCTGCCCCGAGCACTGGCTCTGCACTTCCATTGGCCAGGAACCCAGGCCAATGGGAGCTGGGAGGGCGGTGCCTGCGGGCGAAAGCAGCGCACAGAGCCTCCTGGCCGCCCCACCTAGGAGCCGGACTTGCTGCTGGCCGCTTCCATGGCGCAGCGCGATGCCAGGACAGGTAGGGAGCCTGCGTTAGCCCTGCTGCACTGCTGACCAGGAGCCGCCTGAGGTAAGCCCGCACCTTGACCCTGAGCCCCTGCCCCAGCCTTGAGCCCCCCCCAAACCTGGAGCCCCCTCCTGTACCCCAAACCACACATCCTCAGCCCCATCCCAGAGCCTGCACCACCAGCCCAGAGCCCATACCCCCTCCTACACCCCAACTCCCTGCACCAGCCCGGAGCCCCCTCCCGCACCCCGAATCCCACTTTTCTGGCCCCACCCGAGCCTGCACCCCCAATTACAGCTCTTACCCCCTCCTGCACCCCGAACCCCACATTTCTGGCCCTACCCCAGAGCCTGCACCCCCAATTACAGCTCTCACCCCCTCTCGCACCCCGAACCCCTGCCCCAACCCAGTAAAAGGGGGTGGGGGAGAGCGAGGGAGGGGGAATGTAGTGAGCAGGGGTGGGGCCTCAGAGAAGAGGCGGGGCTAGGGTGTTCAGTTTGTGCGGTTAGAAAGTTGGCAACCCTAAGTGCAAAATAATAATAACAATTAATAATTAACTACATGAAGGAGGGGGATGTCTCTCCTGGAAACGACATATCCCAGCATGCAATGTTCCATCTTCATACAAGTCACCAGTCGTCTTTGCAGACTGCAAAAGAGGAGAGCAGCGGAGGGCTGCCGTGTACAGCACCACGGGGCTGCATCAGGCCAAGTGCGGTTGTAGGCCTGGCCGTTCGTGGGGGAACACAGGAAAGCATTAGCCGCTTTGCAATGCATGCTGGGATACTTGGTGATGCAGACGGGGGCCAGAACATTGCCAAGGGTGATTGACGCTCATCGGGAGCTTTGAAATAAGCTATTGTTCCGGGAGAACAAATGTAAAAGGCTTCACCCACCTTTAATGGGAACAGTGACGCACCTTTCATCCACCTCCCTTATGTTAGGGTTGCCAATTTTGGTTGGACATATTCCTGGAGGTTTCATCGCACAACATGATCTTTAATTAAAGATTACTGTAATTCCTGGAGCCTCCCCAGGACAAGCCTGGAGGGTTGGCAACCCTACCCTGGAGATCACTGCCAACAAACACACAGCCCTGGGAGTCTACGACACACCTGACATAATGGCCACGCCACGGGCGGCCTCCCACGCTGTCATCTCCTTTCTCGGGCTCCCAAGAGCAGGGCTACAAAGGGACTGGTGGGCCGGCTGGGGTACATTGGCATGGCTCCATCAGTGGTCAATGGAATTAGGCTGATTTATTACAGCTGTGGAGCTGGTCCAGCGAGTGAAACAAAGTTTGGTTTACCCCACACAGGCTGTGAAAGGGTTAATATGGGCTTGAGAAGCCAATTAACCAGGCTGGGGGCACCAGGAGGCGGCGCCAGGCCTGATTAGGGATAAAGCCCAGCTGGAGGGGAGCTGGGGTTGTTTTTTGCTGGGGTTTTGTTTTTCCTCATGAAGCGCTGGGGCCTGGGAATGCCCAGCTGGAGAGAGGCGACCCAGAGGAAAGGAGAGGGGGTGTTCCCTTTCTCTGAAGCAGCTACTCCAGGGGTGAGCTGGAAGCCTGACTGGAGACCAGGGTCTTAAGGAACTGGAACCTGCCTGGAGCCCTGAGTGAGGAGAGGAGTTTGCCAGCCCAGACTGTGAGGTTGTTGAATGCCCAGGAGCCTGGACAAGGCATAGGGGCAAACGGTAGAGGATGAGATGTACTTGTGAGGCCAGCTGAGCCCAGCCGGGCAGAAGGTTTGTTTTGTTTACATTTCTGCAGGACTTTAGTAAAGGATAATAAGGGACTAGACTCTGTAAAGTGGTCAGGCTGAAGATTAGGACCCTCTTCTGGCTGGAGTAGGCTTGAGCATTGGCCTGCTAAACCCAGGGTTGTGAGTTCAATCCTTGAGGGGGCCATTTAAGGATCTGGGGCAAAATCAGTACTTGGTCCTGATAGTGAAGGCAGGGGGCTGGACTCGATGACCTTTCAAGGTCCCTTCCAGTTCTAGGAGATAAGAGGGGAAGGGGAACTGAGGCAAGAAGTGGTGCAATTCCATACTCAGCCAGGAGGGGGTGTGTTGGGGGAGCAGTTTTGCCACTGGCCTCTTTACGATTTGATCAATGTTTCCTAATTTGCCTATCCAAGCACCAAGGTGCTATGGTGGGAGGTGCACAGACAGACTGGTTAGAGTGCTAGGCCAGCTGTGCTCCAGAGGTGGACCCTCTTCATAGCAACCTGCTGGATGTCACTTACCCTGATCCCCAGGGCTCCGGCTGCCCGAGGAGGATCTCAGGACAGAGCTGGTCTCTGGCTGACCCAGGCACCTGCCTGGAGCCATGTGCTGGAGACCATCCTGTGGCTGGGGAGTGTCCGCGTCCTGACAAAACGACAGGCAGCTCTGGTGCAGCAGAGAGGGCCTCCTGGCGCCGGTGCCTCGTATCCGTGTGGTGGCGACGTAGGGGCTGGCGGTGAAAGGCTGTGAACAGGGAAAGGTCAGAGTGGGATAGACGGGCATGGACAATGGGTGGGGGTCTTGTTAGGAAAGACACGGGCACAGCAACTGTTAGCGGGGGGGCGTATGATGATAGACCACTGGAAAGAAGAGGTTTGTGTAGGGAACGGATGGATCGATAGGAAGGCGAGATCCTACCACCTACCCACCTGTGTTTGACCCATTCCCTTCTTGACCCAGCTCTCTGATTGGCTCGTCAGACATGCAAAACGCTGACATGTGAAACGGCATCTGTTTACTGAACACAAGCGTTTCACCACCACCACCCCGCAAAGGTCCCTTGATAACCAGCTGGGATTTATTTCTCAGTGCGTGCCCCAGGTGCATTCCCTTGGGGGCTGGAACGAGTCATCGAGGGAGCACCTTCCCCTGACCAGTGGGAGGATAAATGTGGATTTCCTCAATCTGGCTCTTTTAATTACTTCACATGGCAACTAAGAGAAAGACGAAATAGGCAGGCCGGGGCCCAGCTACTTAGTTACGAAGGGAAAACTGAGCGGCGTTCCTCCTCCTTAAAATAGTCCCTTGGGGGTGGGCAGAAAGGGAGAGAAACAGATCCCTGTGTCAGCGACTCTGCTAAGCCTGAAGGCTTGTCTGCAGCGCTTCAGTGTAGACTCTACTAGGTGCTCCACCTCCCCAAGAGGCAGTAGCTAGGTCGACCTAGCGCTGTCTACACTGGGGGCTAAGTTGGCTTAACTATGCCCCTCTGGGGGAGGGGGATTTTTCACGCCTCAGAGCAACATAGGTAAGCCGACTTAATTTTCTAGTGCAGAGCAGGCCTTAGGCGACAGCATTCATATCTTTGTCCAGCATCTCTAAGGCTGGTCTCTGTACGGACACTCCGTTCCTGGGAGCAAGACAGAAATCCTAGTGTTGCAGAAAGATGCCCTGAAGGCCGATATCCTCTGATTCCTCACAGACTGAGCTCCGCACGGCAGTGGCAAGCTTTGCCCTGGCCTCCGGTGCCAATACCTCTGCCCTGACCCGGTGGGGCCCTCTTGAGGGGTTGGGTGGGGCATTCAGTTTCCGTAACCCAGTCAACCCTTGGCCTCTCTTCTCCAACTGCCCACAGGAATGGAGGGGAGTGAGGGCAGAGCAGTTTGGATGGTGGATTTTGGATGATGGGCCCGTCTCCTGTGGATTGGGTGGAGATCACCAAACTCATTTCCAGCTCCCCATGGCTCCTCAATTGTCCAGAGCCCGCTCTGTCTGGGGCGGAGGGAATTCCCTTTCCCCCCCCACTGGGCCTCTTGAGTCCCTGCCCACTGCTTGCTTCTTTCCCATCAAAATCCCTCTAGTACTGCCCCAGCCCTTGGAGGAGGGCTTACTGACTTGTCTGAGCCATGCCAGCCCCATGTAGGGAGACCTGTGACGAAGGGACACTCCCTCCCCCTTGTTCTCCGCTGAGTTTGGCTTCTCCTGATCCCTGAAAATGCCCCTAAGGTGGTAGAACCTAAGCAAGGAGGCATCTGCTGTGAGCTCAGTGGAAAGTCTCTCTCTGGAAGCTACTGCCGGCACGTTTCCACTCGCTCTTCCCCTCCTGAGCCTCTCTCCTTGGAGATCAGGGAAGCGTCTGGGAGTTTAAACCATCCATCCTGATGCGCTGACCTTTCCTTTCCAGTTGTGGTGTGGGCATGGGGGGGAAGGGAGAAGAACTCTGCGTTCACATCTCTGAAAATGTCAAGCTGCCCCCCCCACACCCACAGTGTGAGAGATGGCGCAGAACAAGGCAGCAATTAAAACCAAGCAGAACACACATGTCTAACCCCTGGCTGCGTTCTGACGAGGGCCGATTTCTCCTTGTGGTCTTCTGAACACCATCATCCGCCACAATGCACAGAGACTGGGGCCTGGCCGACCCTAACGGTGCAGACACAAATACCTCGCCAGCCCTACAGCACAGAAGGAATGAAGCATCCACCCTGGCATGTCTGTAATTAACCATCCCTTAGAAACGCCTGGACTTAGTGATGTTCCATGTCCCAGTCTCCTTCTACCCCTGAGGCTGAGAGAATAATTCCTCTCCCGTGTTCTACTCATCTGTTCCCTCCACTCTCTTACTGTCTCTCCATCGCCCCGTTTTTCCTTCCCTCGGCCCCCCTCCCCTCCCTGCCAATCTCTGTAACCTGTGGCAGAGAAGACACAGATCGAAGACCTCAGATACCCTGTTCGGGGTTGTCATGGGAACAGGGATGGAGCAGCAGCTGTTCTTGCTCTGGTCTGCCCAGGCTTGTTGCAGACACTGATTTCGAAGGAGACCATCTCAGGCATGTCAAACACCGGCACGAGCCATTCCAGCCCTTTGCCTGAAAATCGTCATGGGGACTGAATGCCTCTGATTCGCCACGGAAATCACCCTTCAGCTAACCTCACCTTTCCATTTCAGTTTATCATCGCCTCCGAAGGGAAGCGATCGGCCTTCTTGTGGGCTGAACCTCGGACCCTTCCCTCTCAGCATTCCCAGCATATGCCTGGCCTTCTCTTGTAAAAAGTCACTATCCCTGGAGCATGGGTGGCCCTAGGGGCCCACAAGCACTAGGAAGGTGTTTCAGCTGGCACAAGGGAGAGCAGCTTGGAGGCTGCTCTAGCTTGCACCAGGGTCTGAATTAGCTTCCAGCTGTCTCTGGGATGGTGGGGGAGCAAAAACGTGTCAAAGCCACCTCTGTCCCCTGCCTCAGCTGCAATGGATGGAGTTCAGGCACATCTGAATCTCTCTGGCCCAATGGAGTGCAGAGAGGGAATACACCAGGGAATGAATTGGACCCACGGTTGTTAAGGTGTGGGAGTGAGCAGAAAGACTGGCACATTGATGCAAACTCATTCTGGGGATAATGTCGCCTGTTGTGTCCAGGTGAAAAGAAAGAGCTGTGAATTAAAGCATTTTAAATGGGGCAGACTTTTCCTCTCCAGCTCCTTTTGTACCCTATCTTTCATCGCCTTGGACCCGGCGTTGTATTAACAGGGGATTTGCATCAAGATTAACTTTGTGTTCTGCTGTGAGGCACGCAGGCACTGCTACAGCTCTGAAGGGTTTATATCGTTTGGCCAAACTCTACTGAAATATGAACCCAAGAAGAATTAAAAGGTATAACTAGGATCAAACAAAGAACAAAACAGAGCTCAGACGCGCTGATGAAGGAGACAGTAGAGATGCCGACAAAACACACGAGCCCAGGCTATGAAAAGAAGTGGTGGACCTGTTGTGAGCCCCCCGCTGGAAATCTGGACCTGCTGGGCTTTATTTCTGGCAGCAAAGTTTTCTTCTTGGCACCACGTTGCAGCACAAAACGCGCACGCGTGCACAAGCACACCCCAGATCTGAGCCCCTAGAACCTGGGCGCTTTGCCTGCCGCTGCAGTCACCTGAGTGTGTTTTTAAGGTGTTTTTAAGGTGGGCAGGAGAGCATAGCGGTTGGTTTGGCGACAGGGCCTTGGCAGAGGAGGCATTGGACGAGGCACACTGAAGAGCATCCTACACCCTAGAGGTTGCACTGGGGCCTGGGAGCAATACTGGAAGCCGCAGTTCTGGGGTGGTGTCATGCAGGAGATGAGAGGGAGGAGGAGACGGCGAAGCCGCAGCATTGGAAAGGCAGGAGAGCACCCTGGAAAGCAGCCACTGGGGTCTGGAAGCTGGAATCCTCCACCGGGGGCCAGATTTTCAGGAGAGCCCAGGGCCAGATGTTTCGTTGCTCAGCACTCGCACCTGGGGCCAGATTTTCAGGAGAGCTCTGCTCCTTCCACTCACTGCGCTGAGATCATTCAAAAACCGGGCTACTGGTTCCCAGCCGAGCTGAGTGCATTTGAGAGCCTGGCCCTATGTGGCCACAGTACAGGGAGGCCAGAGTGTCCAGGGGAACTGAGGGTACAGGGCGGCTGGAGACTGGGGCTGGGGAGTCACATGTAACTCCTGGATCGCCAGGCTCCAGTGCAAGAAAATGGCACATCGGGCAGGAGCTACGCCGTGTAACAGGACCTCGGGGCAGTGACACTGCCATGTGCTCCTGAAAGAGCCCCTCCGAGCTAGGAAGCAGGGCCCAGGCTGCACTGGCATAAGAGGGGCAGCAGTGCGAGGTTACCCTGGCGAGGCCCCTGCTGGTATAGCCCACCGTCCAGGCCCAGCACCGGCCCTTACCTGGAAATCCGCTCGCCGTGGCTGTGGCTCTGGGCTGAGCTGGCACAGATCCTGTATGTGGGCTTTGCGAAGAGGATTCTTGCCCAGGGCGGCGCTCGGATCGCTGGCTGTGGGGACCCTCTTGAAAGGCTCGTGGCTGGCAATCTGATTGGTGCTGTACACCCTTCGCCTGGAGGAGGATTTAGGGTCCAGCCCTGTTCGAAGGAAGAGCTGATCAGCAGCGGGACCAGCCAATGCCAGTCAGGTCTTTAACATCCCTTGTCTCGGGCGGCAGAGAGTGGGAGGCCCCTTCCCGCCCAATCACTCTCCCCAACTCCACAGAGAATCGCCCTGACTCTGCTGGGAAGATGGACCTTGGACGGGAGAGATAAACCAGGTAGGGAGAAGGACAACAGAGAGAATTGCACTTGAGAGACCCAGGGAAAAGAACCCTCCACACTGCTCATACGCGGGGCAGCCCAGGCATGAAGGGGCCAAGCTTTGGAATATAGTACATGGACTTACGTTCATAGAGCGGCTTTCGTCCTGAAGGATCCCTATTCGAATCGGGGATCCCTGCACCAAGGACTGACATGCAGCTCTTCCTGGGATGGAACAGAGCTGTGACACTGTTGGAATTTGACTGGGCCAACAGGATTAATACCCTTAGCCTTGAGAAAAGTGCCAGGGACTTGTTAATGCCCATGAGGTCAGGACCTTGGTTTTACGTCTGTCCCAGACTCCTTTCTCCTCACTGAGTGTGACTTTGGTCCTGGTTAAGGGACTGTTTTGAAAGTCTGAGGAATGTCTAGCCAAAGAGTTGCACACCTCTGTCCTCTCCCATGCTGGCAGGTAGGTAAACATCATTCGCCCCATTCTGCTGATGGGGAACGTGAGGCAGGGAAAGGCAAAGTGACTTGCACAATGTCGCAGGCCGAGTCAGTGGCAGATCCAGGAATAGAGAACCAAAGAGTCTTGATTCCCAGTCCCGTAATCTAACCCCTCTCCCTCCTTTGTGGAAGCAACAGGGCCTGGCCTGTCCCCAGAGGGATACACTCATCAGGCTGCCTAGTAGTGGGATGGGGTTCAGTAAGATCCTACATCAGAAATTGGAATTTGGCCCGATCCAAACCTTGCAGAGGGTCACCAAGAGGCCACGAAAGCTTTTAGTGCAGACGGTTTTGGCTACGAGAGGGAGCATAAACATTGCAGTAATAATCCCTGGGCCAGAGCCCAGGATGTGCTGCAAATCTCGGGGGGTGGCTATTCTCAGTGGGTTCCCAGTTCGATTCCCAGACATGTTTGGATGAAGCAGTCAAGCCAAATGGAGTCTCTGAGCTTTGTGTGATTTGTTGCCACTTCTCCAGAGACCCCTGTCACTTCTCAGAGATACAGCTGAAGGGGTGTTATCTGAAAGCGACAAACCAGTGGCTAAAGGCAATGATCAGGAAGAGGAGTGGGTGATGCTATCGGGTTTACAATAAGGAGAAACTGACCAGTATCTGGGTCAGATTCTCTCCTCAGTTCTCCACCAACCACCAAGAGATCAGGGGTCCGCTCTGAAGGGAGTCCCCCCTCAGAGTCCTTGGGATAGCTCCAGCTGTCCGAGCCAGCTCCCTCTTCCTGGGAGTGAAAGAAAACGGAACTGCCTGACTCCTGGGAATGCATCATGCTGTAGCGCCGCCTCTTGTCCTGGGGAAGAAAGGGAAAGAGAAGAATTGGGCTGGAATGCTGCATCCGCTCTGGCCTGCTGGGTCTGGAAAGGGCTCCGGATGTGCATGGAATTGGCAGTCTTAGCAATTCGTACATCATCCCCACACCTCTTGGTGAAGCGCCTGGTTACCCCATGTCTAGGGCCCCTTCTCCCTTTAGCCAATTGTCCCAAACCCCTTCTCCCTGACTGAAGAACCATAGAACTGGAAGGGACCTCGAGAGGTCATCTAGTCCACTCCCAAGCACTCGTGGCAGGACTAATGATCTAGAACATCCCTGACAGGTGTTTGTCCGACCTGCTCTTAAAAATCGCCACTGACGGAGATTCCACAATCTCCCCAGTGCTTAACCACCCTGACAGTTGCAATTTAAGCCCATTGCTTCTTGTCCTATCCTCCGAGGTTAAGAAGAACAATTCTTCCTCCTCCTCCTTGTAACAACCTTTTATGTACTTGAAAACTGTTATCATGTCCCCTCCCAGTCTTCTCTTCTCCAGACTAAACAAACCCATTTTTTTTCCAATCTTCCCTCAGAGATCATGTTTTCTAGACCTTTCATCATTTTTGTTGCTCTTCTGTGGACTTGCTCCAATTTGTCCACATCTTTCCTGAAATGTGGCACCCAGAACTGGACACAATACTCCAGCTGAGGCCTAATCAGCGCAGAGTAGAGTGGAAGAATTCCTTCTCGTGTCTTGCTTACAACACTCCTGCCTCATCCCTTCACATCCTTATGCCTCAGGCGATTACAGCTGGTGCTTTTCAAGACTGTTGGCTCTTCTTTGGCTTGTGTTATGTTTGGGAAGGAGAGGAAGAGAACAAAGCACAGTGGGATCAAACAACCGCCCCACCTTCCTCTGGCACCTCAGTGGTGCACAGCTGACCCGTGAATGGAAGTGGGGCAAACCACTCAGCAAGACACCCTGTCTGGTGGCAGAGTTTTCTGTGCATGTGACGAGCATAATAGCCCAAGAAAGATTCAAGTCAGGACCACCGTGGCCTTGGGAAAGCAGCCCTGCAACAGTATGTGGCTACCAAGCTAGGAACTCCTGCTGATTGAGCTCTCAGCCACGGTTCTCTTACAACCACATTCACTTCATGACTCTTATCTGAGAGACAAGTCTCCATACCGGGGAGGAGTGAGAGAGTGTGTGACTGGCTCCCCCACCACACCTGCATACACACACAATGCACACACCCACACCCCCGGCACACTCACACATACACATGTATGCACACACACCATGCACATGCACACCCAAACACATTTGAATGCACAAACAAACATACATTCCCGTGGGGGCTGGGGAATGTGGCAGAGGTTACTTACAGCTCTGGGGTTAGAGATGTACAGGGACGTGTCACAGACAATGCCGTACCCAACCAGCCGGTCGCCAGGGAAGAGACAGCTGGCACTGACTGGGGAGATCAAGACCTCAGTGGTTTCAGGAAAGACCCACTCCACAGTTACATCGCTCAGGACGGGTGACATAGCTTTCTTCAGAGACTTGATCATCTGGCAGGACAGAGCACAAACCCATGTGGACTGTCAAACGGCAGAGGGGAGGGTGTTTGTGAACGAGTGTGTGGGCACGTGTTGTGAGCACGGGCGTGCATGGATGCCTGAGTGTGTCGGCATGCACCTATGGGTGAGTATGTCAGTGTGTGACCATGCTGGGGGGTTGCACAGTGAAGATAAACAGACCTGCCCACCTGGATTTCAGAGTCGCCGATTGTCCTCTCCAGAGCCCATCACAATGTGAGGTCTTGAGTCTAGCTGACAGAACAGGCTGAGCGCACAAGGAGAGGCCGATGGCCTAGCTGCTCTTGTCTCCTGCCTGCATCATACACATGATGCTTCAGGGGAAAGTGGAAAAAATCCACCCTTTACACATCTGGCCGATTGGGCAAACTGATTTTGGCAGAAATCCCCTCCTGCTCCATGAGGGTAAGAGACACCAGAGTGGAGTGATAGGGCCCTGGGAACTCACCTGCTACATGCCACCTGTCTCCAGTATTCCAACCCCCTCGGCAGAGCGTGCAGGTGGTTTATGCCACCTGAGCCTTCAGCTGCCAGACACCAGTCTGGGCCAAGAAAGCAACTTAGAGCACCCCTGAGGCTGCTCCAAATCGTGCCATCTACCACCAGCCCTCTGCACTCCAGCCAATTTCCTTTTTGCCCTGCCTAGCCCCCTACACCAGGGGCAACGAAACCAATCATGGGTGCATTTCAGAAAACCCTCAGTGGGAATTTCAGCAGATGCCTTTGCTGCAGCATAACACTCTGGTACCTTGGATGGCAGGCAGGTCCCTGCTCGGCATAGGCATTGATCACTCACACACAGTGTGGAGTGTGCTCGAACTCTGCGCCATCCCTTCCCAATCTCCCCAGCCACGAGACACGCTTGTCTTTCTCTAGAGAACTCCCTGGGGCTTTCCAAACAAGCCTCCAGTGCAGTCGCCGAGAGATCTCGGCACTCGGAATCAACGTGTCTTCACGTCTTTCCAAGGACAGAGAGCCATTCTCACAAGCACACAAAGAGGCTACTGGTAGCTCAGCGCTGGGCCAGCTGGGGTCAATTACACTCTCTGTAAATCAACGTAACCCCACTGCCCTCTATGGAGTTATGCCAGGTTACACTAGCTGGAGATCTAGGCCAATATTCATGTATATATTACAGGCAAATCTATTGGAAAGTTCTCCATTCGTCACTGCTTTCCCACTAGGAACTGTTTTCCAGAGTGCAGAGAGAAGTTAAAAAGAGTTTTATATACAGGGCATTTTAAACTTTCTATATGGTTCAATGTCCACAATACAGGATCTGTAAGACACACCAGGATGTGCTTGATGGGGCCGTTAATTGATGCCTCAGATGGCTGAAGACCATCTGTATAACAAGTGAGGCCTGTATTAACAGCCCTGTAAAAACCCCCCTTCCTGTCTTGGGGCTTAATTTATAACACGGATGCTTGTGCTTCTCTGTCTCTGAAAGTGCTTCATGGGCTATAGGGGGAACAGGATCGGGCCCTTTCCGTGAAACAGTCATTACAGCTGGCATTTCCGACCCTGGTGCTAGGCTGGACTGAACCAATGGGAGCCTGTCAAGTTAATGTACAAAGAAGGGTGAATCTCGATCTCCCACTGACGTCAGTAAATCATATGAACCCAATGACTGTTGCTGGGGAGAGCTGAGCGTTCTATCCCAGAGGGGCCAGGTGGGGAAATGCAAAAGGTTTAGGGTATGTCTACACTGCAATCATGGCACGTGACTGCAGCTTGTCTAGACAGACCTGAGCTAGTTTAATCTAGTTAGCTCTAGATTAAAGCTGCAGCAGCGTGGGCTTCAGGCTGCCCTAGCCTCCCAAGTAATTGTACAGCCCTCCTGGGCTTCACTGCTTAATCCAAGCTAGTCCAGGTGTGTTTAGACTAGCAGCAGTCACCCCCCATGATTTCAGTGTAGACAAACCCCTAGAGAACGGGAGGGGAAGTGGAGGGGAGGCAGATGATAAAGGAACCGTAACTCCCAGTTTGGAATGTAGGAGAGAGACGGGTGTAGGATCTCAAACGCTGCCAGTGAGACAGGATGTAGCCAGGCGAGGTGGGGATAGTGACGCTGTGGATAATGAACCTTGCAATGCAACTCTGTGGAGTGAAAGTGACAGGTGCAGGGAGACCCCTTATTTATGGCATTGGCAGCGTGGGAGCCAGACATCGAAACCGCTTCCCAGCCAGCGTTAAAGTCAGTTTAACCAGCATAACTACTGCACGGTTATTTCCCTTCCGTGTACCCTGTGAACCTCCAGGCGCCTGGGCTGAGCAAAAGGGGGGATTTTGACTTCACTTCACAGCTAATTAGCTGCCTGGATGCCAAGTCCTCTGTTTCGGTCTGTGCCGACTACTGCAGCTATGTGTGCCACCAGGAGCGTGTCGCGCCTACCGCTTCCATGCCTCCCTGCACGCAAGCTCTGACTCCCCAATACGTCTGACACGCAGGCTCTTTTCCATCCAGCTCTCCTCGCCCACACGCTGCGTAGGAGTTGGCGAGCCAGTCCCAGAGCAAGGAATTGTGCCAGGAGCAGCTTGTGACCACCCCCAGGCCCCAATGAGCTGAGAAGTTCACTAAAATGCAACATGTCTCTTCCCCTGGGAAACGGACCCTGTTGTTGTTGTTTGAGTCCAGAGAGGCCTACAGGAATTTCAGCTCAGGAGAGGGAGAGGTCGGGAGGGGGGATTTGGTCCAACGGCTCCATGCTGGTGTGTTCAGGATCATCCACGAGCCATGTTTGTGGGACGTTAACTGGTCCCGCCATCAAAGTCAGGGCCTGAGAAACATCCCCGCAAGGCAGTTCTTGCTCACAGTGATCCCCCGGCTTCGGGGAGTGGTGTCTGGGCCTGCGAAATCCACACCGGGCTTGCTGCCCCTGCAGTGGGATTCGGGGGGTGCAAAACAGGCTTTGCACCGCCACTTGGTTCTGTGAGTGCAAAAACGGTGGTACAAAATCACAGGCAGGGGCTCTGGTTTTAGGAATTGTCCCGTCGGTTCGACGTGAGCCCATTGTGCTGCAGTGTTGCCATGCCGTGGCGAGCTGATGGACGGCAACGTGGAGACGCCCAGCTCTGTCCTGTTGGATACACCTGGGAAAGTGGCAATTCTAAATTCCCTTCCTAGGATTCACCTAGCCAGCTAGAACCTCTCCACCAGGAAGCAGGGTCTGGCATCGCTGGTCTCATATATCAGCAGACTGGAGAAGCCCTCAGCAGCACAGGGCAGCTCTCCTCTGGCATATCTGAACAGCCCACTGTGGCGTAAAACTCCTGTGGTCTGGAGTCTTTTCTCCTTCAAATTCGCCATCTAAAATCCTGCTAAAAATGATCCATCCCTCAGCACGAATAAAAATCCGCCACACCTCCACCCCTTCCCTCCCGCTGCTCTGCCCTGACCCATTATACAGAAAGAGGGCAGGGTGCCTGGGGCTGGATTGGAAGGTCCCTGGCTAGCTGGGGAACAAATCTCTGGTTCCACCAGTGGGCGCTTTGCCACTGGCTTTCCTCTGGAGACATGAGTCACCAAGGAAGAGACGACCCCATGTCCTGCTACAAATCACCTCTTCACACGGCTGTCAGTGGATTGGGCCATTGCCCCCTTGGCTTCTAAGGCTTCCTATTATTATTATTATTAGGGCTGTGGTAGCTCTTGACCTGGCCCACGAACCCCCTGGCCAGGTGCTGGACAAACACATAAGACATCAGAACAGCCAGACTGGGTCAGACCAAAGGTCCATCTAGCCCAGTATCCTGTCTGCCGACAGTGGCCAATGCCAGGTGGTGCCCCCGAGGGAATGAACAGAACAGGGAATCATCACGTGATCCATCCCCTGTCGCTCATTCCCAGCTTCTGGCAAACAGAGGCTAGGGACACCATCCCTGCCCATCCTGGCTAACAGCCATTGATGGACCTATCCTCCATGAACTTATCTAGTTCTTTTTTGAACCCTGTTATAGTCTTGGCCTTCACAACATCCTCTGGCAAGGAGTTCCACAGGTTGACTGTGCATTGCGTGAAGAAATACTTCCTTTTGTTTTATGTATTAATTAGCACAGGACAGAAAGATGGGCCCTGCCCCAAAGAGCTGATAAGTGACTAATAATTCCTGGGCTTTTCATCTTTAGCCCTCAGACATATCCCAAAGAAGGTCAGTATTATTCACCCCGACACTGAAGACAACAGGTGGATATAGACAAAGTGAGGCGCACAAGGAGACAATGAGACAGTACGAGTCAGGGTCAGCATGATGGGTACTGGTGTTAGCACACCTGCTGCCTAGCGTGTACCCTGCCTCGGCCCATCACCCCTTCCCATCGGGGCATCGTTACGGGACGTGCCCAGTGTGCATTCTGCTCTGACTGGGGTGAAAAGCACCGGCCCCATTGGCTGCCCTCCTGCTGACACAAAGCCCGTCAGTGACCCCTGCCGTCACTCACCTGCTCAGCTGCAGGCCTGTCAAATCAGCAAATAATCCAGCTGCCTTCTTCCCTCGTCTTTATGCAGTCCCAGCCCAGCCCCTTTGCAGGACGGACTCTGATGGGGCAGCTGCTCCCTTGCCCCAGCCCAGCTTTGTTGGGGTGCAGAGAAGCCTTCAGTCTTTGGGGCACCTATCCAGACTGACCCTAGCTCCGAGCCCTGCATGGTTTGCCCCCTCCCCACAAGGAAAAGCCGGCGATGGGAGGGATCCGGAGTAGCAGTACCTTTGGCTGCAGCCTCTCGCCCTCCGCCAGGAATTCTGCACTCCCCTTGGACACGGCAGCCAGCCCACGCACCAGCCTCCTGCAGGCCTTCTGCCCAATGCCGAAGCTGTAGCACCTGGGGAAAGATGGACATTCAGGATACAGGTCAGGGGCGAGGCGCGGGGGACGTTAGAGCAGGAGGCTGGGTGTAGGATCAGACCCCTACCCCCTGCTAAGGCTGGGCAATGTAATAGCATTGAACAATCCCGGCTCCCCATGACTTCAACGGGAGCTGCAGGGGCTCTGAAATCAGCCTCCACTGAGGTGCCTAAACGTGCAGCGAGGCAGCCAGATGTTTAGCCTTGACTACTCAGCCCTGGTCAAAGGGGGACGAAATGACAGAGGGGGATGCCGCCCTGCTGGCACCCGAAGAGACGCGGGCTTGCTGAGCATTGGCCCTGGGGCACCCCCTCCCTCTACCTCCGCTTGCCGGCTTTTGCAGCAGCTCCCTCCCTCTCTGAATACAAACAGCCTGCTTTTGTACGGGGATCAGCTGGTTTCCCCAGCTGAGTCCTGCGGTCGATACCGTTAAAGACCTGGCGATTAGCTCTGCTCAGGATTCAAATACATTTTCTCAAGGAAAGAACAACCAAGTGCTTTCCTGACCTTCCCGGCCCTGCTCAAGTGACCTTTTCGTTGTTGTTGTTGTTGTTGCTTCTGGCTGAAGCCTGTGATCAAGAACAGGGCCGGCTCCTGGCACCAACAGAGGAAACACGTGCCTGGGGCGGCACATGCTAAGTGTCGGCTTTCCGTCCATTCTTGGGGCGGCACTGTCCAGGCGGCTTTTTTTTTTTTTGCCTCGGCAGTTTGGGCGGCAAAAATGGTAGAGCCAGCCCTGATCAAGGGTTGGCATCAGGCAGGAAAAACCCTGGGTGTGAGCAAGCCGCTCTGCAGCCCGGGGCTGGGGCCTGCCTGGCTAGTGAAGGGCAGGGAAGCACTGGTCTCACTTCATTGGCTAAGTGCTCAGCTCTGCTCCCACTGATGACCATGGGAACTGGGCCACTGAGCACAGGGAAATGACCAGCTGTTCTAAGGGAGGGAGGGAGGGAGGGATGGACAGAAGTCAATGGAAGTTGCAGGTGCTCAGCATCTTTCAGGATTCGTCCCCGTCTGTTTAAGATAGACTCCTGCCTTGGAGCAGGGGTTTCCACCTCCCCTAGGAAAGGTCTGTCTAGGGACTGCTGAAGAGGAAACACAAAAAGCCCCCCCAGCACCTCATTCCTCTCTGCTCTTCTCCAGCCCTGCCTGTCTGGAACACCGTGCGCAATCACCTCCCAGGGCCTGGGAGCCTGACAACTAGAGCTGCTGCAAGTCTGAGCAGGACCTTCCTCGGAGTGAGGGGTCTGGAGGTCCCACTGGCCCCACAGAAGGGGAAGGAAGCGGGGGGGATGGACACAAGAAGGGAAGGAGACTCTTCGAGGATGAGAGGGAAACTGATCATTTCTTTTCTGTTCTGTTTCGCTGGTTTCTGAAACTGCGCAGCAGCCCGTCCAGTGGGAAAGGTCTGCAGCCTGGTGCTCCACCTGATTCGGGATCCTGTCTCTGATGGGGGCCAGCACCAGCTGTCTCAGGGGAGAGCACAAACCCCTCCAGAACCCACCTGGCTTTGCAATACGGTGCCCTGCAGGGCGGGGAATTCCTTCCTCGCTCCCCGCCGATGCCCCTCATGGAAAGGCCTGGTGGTTTCATTGTGTGGACAGAATGGCAGATCCTGTTATTCGTGCCCCTTCCGAATGGACTTAGGGCTCGTCTGCACTTGGAACTTAATTGGGATTAAAGTAGGGGGTGAATTTAAAATGCGCTTGCTATTCCCCTGATAACTACATGTGGACAAGACCTTAGTAAACGTACAGGGAAAGTTGCTTGATTACATTTCCTATCAATGCAAGGAAATCACCAGGAACGGCAACATTAACATCCAATGCACGCTCAGTTCACATCTTACCCCCCCCCTCCCCCGCACCATACCCCTCAAATGCTCACTGGCCCTGGAGCAAGTGTGGGCAGTTGGGTGCTGATACTTAAGTTTTTCATGCATTCCAGAGGGACTCAATCCCCACCATAGCTGCAAATCTCAGCCCGCCCCCCCCCCCCTTAATAATGTCGGATCCTTTTTCTAAAACCA
Source organism: Trachemys scripta elegans (assembly GCF_013100865.1). Lineage (NCBI taxonomy): Eukaryota > Metazoa > Chordata > Testudines > Emydidae > Trachemys > Trachemys scripta. Next base: position 14,547,067 of record NC_048316.1, read on the forward strand.
TCCCAGGACATGTGACTCAACAATATATAGTGGCAATGAGTTCCACAAGTTCTCTTTATGTCCCATAAATACCCTGCATTTCCTTTAAGCTGCTTTTCACATGTTTGCTTTTCAGAAGATTTGATTTTTTTTATGCTGCCCCGCACTAGACCCAGCTGGGACTCAGAACCAGATGTATTATAAGACTGCAAAGAAGCCTGTTCTCGGGTCAGTCCTGCAAGCAGAAGACATCAGCGAAGAGGCTGCTCTAGTAAAACTGCCAGGCCCAATTTCCCTGGCTCAGATTGTCTGGATGACCTTCCAGAAAAGCACCTGAACTTCTGGGATCCATTCCAAACCCTGCTCCTACAAGCTACCATCCTGCCTTTCATTCTGAGTGTGGGATGACTGTGAAATATAAGATGGAGGCCTGCTGCTCGCATTGCACTCCAAGCCCCCTACATGCTGGTTTTTTGCCCCTATGCCAGAGGATCCCAGAGTTATCCAGACCTGGTGGAGAAAGACTGATTCCGCAGCAGCTCAATGACCTTCCCGGTGTTGCTAACGGCTCCGTCAGTCAGCAGGAAGAGCAGGCGCGGGTGGCCTCTGTGGATGGGCTGCCGGATGATCCACTTTAAAGGGGATAAGATGTTGGTGCCACCCATATCCGCCCGGAGCTTCTTGATGCTCTCACATGCAATAGCCAGACTCTTCTGCAAAGGGAGCAGAAGTGCCCACTAGTTAGAGTTATTGCAGTAAAGGTTGATTGATGCTGAGCACTGATATGACACTTTTCGTTTGGGGATCCTGACGCTCAGTTCGAGATGACGACACCCCCATTTTAGTGGATGGGGGAATCGGGCCTGGTGAGGAGAAGTGACTTGCTGTGGATCAGACAGCAAGTCAGTGGGAAAGTTGGGAATACAACCCACATCTTCTCAACTTTTGGTCACCTGCTCTAACCACCAAGCCACGCTGCCTCTGTAAAAGGCACGCACCCAATGCATCTGCAGCTACTTTCTGTAGGTGAAATTCACCCCTCGCGGAGGGCAGCGCAAGGCATATGCAACACAGAAATCCCACTTAAGCTTGATTCTTTAGGACTTAAAGGGGGCTGGTGCTTGGGCCAGGTGCCACTGCTGTCCCTCTGCAAGGGAGTAGTTTCACTCTGTGTGCAAGGGCAGCTGCGATGGTGTGGACCTGGGTGTTTGTCCTTAGGCAGTGATCTCCCTAGTGCAGGGTCTCTGCTTCTTCAGTGCTAGGAAAGAGCCTCGCACATAGGAGGTGCTTCTGTAAATAAACAATAATAGCGATCCAGACAATTGCAGGGTGCGTATGTGACAGCGGGACATGTGAGTGCACGGGCCCCACAGTGAAGGTCCTGCACTGTATGTATGAATGGGGAAAAGTGGAAGTCAGCACATAGGATCTTTTGGGAGAGCAGCATGGATGTCTAGGGCTGTACAAGGTTATACACAGAACTTTGTGTGCATTTTTCTGTGGCTGGCTATCCAGTGCCTGTTAATCCACACCCTAAGGAACTCGTAGTGCTGCTCAGCCCAACGCTCGGGATTTATCTTCGATGAGGGTGATCTGTGCCATCGACCCAGACATCAGGAGGTAATAGCCTCATGCCTGTAACATTATAGGCGTGAATGACTGGCACATACCGTAGCCTTTTTATGGAAAGGCTAGGTCCCATTTGTCAATGTCGGATGCTCCATGGTGTGCAAACCCCCACCCTGCAGTATCCTGGGCTGTGGTTCTCTTCTAGTGAGCGTGGCGATGGCCAAGAGGCATAAAGGCCTGGCACCTGCTGGAGAAGGGGGCTGGGTTGATGACGTCTGCAGGATCTGCTCTTTTCTGTTTCAGGAGGTTTCTGATCATTCTGGCCCTCCCACATGCTATTGCTCATTAGCTCATTCAGGAACAGCCCAGCATGGCCAGTGCAGAGAGAGTCCAGGAAAGGTGAGTTCCTAAAAGCCATGTGATGGAAAGTCAGAACCTCCAAACCTAGGTCACTATCTTGGCCACAAAGAGAGGGGTTCTGGTGTCTCAGAGGTTCTATCCTCTCAGATTCATGTCCCCAGTGTGGAAGGATCTGGGATATTAGCACCCCTCTGTTAATACCTGCCAAGGTGAGCATAGCAGCCTAAGTGAAGGAACTTGGACTCCAGAACAAGGCCAGAGGATTGTGGCTAGTGGTGTGTGTAGCTGCTTCACACAGAGAGGCAGGGCAGTGAGTGAGCTACACAACCAGCTCCCTGGACCAGACGGTCCCAGGGCAGGGCAAGGTTGGCATCAGCTGCAGCACATTCCCTGATACCATCCTGCAAAGGCAGCATCTGAGCTGCAAGGCCCCTGCCCTCTTCTGTGAGTGCCAATGAGTTCAGAAATGTCTTCACCCACCTCACAGTAAGTTTGACTGGAAGGAAAGAGGGTCTTAAAGGTCGACCCAAATCCGATGACGTTGAAGAGGCATGCCGGTGCCAGGCTCTTGAGTATGACCAGCAGGGCGTCCTGTGAGGGTGAAGGAAATAAAAGTGAACACATGTCAGGAAGCCTGATATCTGATTGGCAGCCTGAGTTTTACCAGCAGCACTACCCTCCTGGCTTTCCTTCTCCACGTTCACTTCACCACTACCCTGCATTTGGCTGCATGCAGTTCAATAACACAACAGAATAACACTGCTTGTTTCACAGAATCATAGAAATGCAGGGCTAGAAAGGACCTCAGAAGGTCACCAAGTCCAGCACCCAGCACTGAGGCAGAGCCAAGTTAAATCTAGACCCTCCCTGACAGCTGTTTGTCCAGCCTGTTCTTAAAAACATCCAGTGATGGGAATTCCACACCCTCCCTTGGAAGCCTGTGCCAGAGCTTAGCTACCCTTAGCGTGAGAGAGTTTTTCCTAATCGCTAACCTAAATCTCCCTTGCTGCAGATTAAGTGCACAACTTCTTGTCCTACCTTCAGTGGACATGGAGAACAATTGATCATCGTCCTCTTTGTAACAGCCTTTAACATATCTGAAGACTGTTAACAGGTCCCACCTGAGTCTTCTTTTCTCAAGCTTGGATTTTTTTTAACCTTTCCTCATCGGTCAGGTTCTTTAACCTGCTTATCATTTTTGTTGTTCTCCTCTGGATTCTTCTAATTTGTCCATATCTTTCCTAAAGTGTGGCACCCAGAGTTGGACACACAACTCCAGCTGAGGCCTCACCAGTGCTGAGTAGAGTGGGACAATTAGCTCATGTCTTACATACAACATTCATAGAATCATAGAATATCAGGGTTGGAAGGGACCTCAGGAGGTCATCTAGTCCAACCCCCTGCTCAAAGCAGGACCAATTCCCAACTAAATCATCCCAGCCAGGGTTTTGTCCTGTTAATACACCCCAGAATGATATCAGCCTTGTTCACAACTGCATCACATTGTTGACTCAGATTCAATTTGTGATCCACTGTCACCCCCAGATCCTTTTCAGCAGTATGACCACCTCGCAAGTTATTCCCCATTCTGTAGTCCTGTGTTTGAGTTTTCCTTCCCAAGTGAAGTACTTTGCACTTACCTTTGTTAAATTTCATTTTGTTGATTTCAGCTTATTTCTCTAATTTGTCAAGGTTATTTTAAATTCTAATCTAATCCTATTCTTCACAGTGCTAGCCTCCCCTCCCAACTTGGTGTCATTCTCAAATTTTATATGCATACTCTCCATTCCATTATCCAAGTCTTAAGGAAAATTCTGAATAGTACCAGACCCAGGTCTAACTCCTGCGGGACCTCACTAGATACGCCCTCCCAGTTGGACAGCGAACCATTGATAATGACTCTTTGAGTACGGTCTTTCAGCCAGATGCACATCCACCTTATAGTAATTTCATCTAGACCACAATTGCCTAGTTTGCTTTTACGTGATTCACACATTAAGAAAACACTGCATGCATCTGATTGCTATTCTCCTCCAAAAAAGCTCCTCGGGACAGAGATAGGTAGTATGCACCCGAAAATGTAAGATTTTGAGGGATGGGTTTTAATAAGAGGCTTTCCAGAACTTTAATAGAATTGTTTTCTTGAACTTAAAAAAATCAATGTAAACCATTTTTGGATAGAAATCTTCTTTGTGAATGCAGCTGTGTGTATTGTGTGAGAAACTATCTGGTGTGGTTTTTTTACTTGAGCAGAGTGCACAAAATAAACAAAACAGCATAAATACTGAAAACAGCCATTTGTTTTTTAAATTTTTTTAAAACTGCTCTCTCTCAGTGTGAGTGATGCAAGGTGTGAATATCAACACAGGTAAGGTTGCTTGATTTTCCAATGAATGATTTTTCACCTGAAAAATTCTCTTTCACTTTCCCTTCTGAACTGGTTCTTTTTATTAGAGAAAAGAAATGTAATCGATCTCATATCGTGCATGGTGGGAATTGAATGCTCCAGGATAAAAGGTGCTGCTCGCTTTGACAACAAACAGGAGACCAGGGATATGGAGTTTGCTTGTGAAGAAGAGGATGGTTAAAGGCCAAGTGCAGGTCAGTGATTTGTGGTGTTCCGGAGTGGTTTAGTGTTGTGTGTTTACATGAGGATGAGATGATACAGTTGTCAGTTTGCCGTGGGCAGCAGAAACCCAAGAGCCAGGTCCTGAGAGAATAGCTCCTAAGGACAAAGGAAATGGGAGAGCCTCCTCGCTTTCTCATTGACAGAGGCATGGATTAGATAACCCAAAAGGCCAGCAAGTTAAAAATATACCACTTACAATTGAAGGGGAATTTTACATTATCAGATGGTAACTGCCCATTTGGAACTTGGCCACAGCACCAGAGTTAAACACTTCATCTCTTAGGGCTTGTTTAAAGCCTAGTAAAGTGCATGGGAAAATGCCAGGAAGCTTCGGATCAGATCCTTAAAGTCTCATGGGAACTTTATTGACCACGAGTTGATAGCACCTCTCTAGCTTCATGGCCACCCCAAATTCATACCTACAAACAGCGCGTCACTTCTGCAGGGCATCCAGGTCTGGAACTCCCAGTGACTTCAGTGCGGGGGTTATGCCTGAGCCCTGTACTGTTATATATACACACACACAACCCTGGCTAATGACTGGCTGAAAACAGTCACGTGACAAGTCAGTAAATTTGTATTGGAGACTCTCTGAGAGGTAAACAATACAGAGATCTGGAGCAATGTTAACCTATGAACATGGATGCATTTTGACTGGCTGCAGATGAGTTAGGGAAACCTGTTATTCACCTCTGAGTTAGTGAGAGAACATATTCAAATTGCTGCTTCCTGAAAGGTTCAGCAGAGGTGATTTCCCCCCTCTGCCCCCCAGGATCTTGACGTTGATATTTTTAGAAGTAGTTTTCAAAGACAGATTTCCAGATATTTCTAATGAAGCAATTCAAATGTATGTTACGAATACGGACTTCACGTTTCAGTGAACAGGAAGATGTATCCCTCCTTGAAGGTATCTATTGATCTCAGTTCTGCTGCCCTCCATATTTATCTCACAGATCCATAAACCTAGATGTTCACCTGAAGAGAAGTCAATATCTGCTTCTTATTCCATGTTTGCCAATATATATGCTTGACACAGGCACACTCACCGCCCTGTATATAGTGGTTTTGAAATGGTGAGCTACATTAGAGCAGGATCGCCAGAATGAAATCAGCGACAGGAAATTAAAAGCATTGAACTTTCCCCCTTAACATTTTAGTCTGGCCTTCCCTTCTTTACCAAACTGAATTCCCTCCCCCCACCCCGATTACACACACACAGAGCACAAGCACCGAATTACTCCCTATCTATTCATTTTAGATTCATTTTAATCTACAGATAGCTCTGTTGTCACATAGCACAGTTTTCATACGGTGCAGCTCCATTTCCTCCTTCTAACACATCCAAGTTCATCCCATGCAATTTATAGTCCAAGCTGATGACTATGCAAATGTTATTCAATCAAGTTCAATCCATCCAAAATACATTAAAAGCAGCAACTGCATTCAGACATTTACAAATGACAGAAGCCAGGAGAAAACAGGAGAGTGGGTTTTTTTTTTTTCTCAAGATACGTTGCCTTGAAAGGTGGATTCTCCTTTTCTTTAGAAGTGGAAGGGAAAGGGTGGGCTGGCAAGCATCCTTCCTCCATTCAGGATGGCCACACGACTGGAAATCTTCAAGGGCATTTCAAACCATGCTAGTTAAACTGCCAAGCAGAGCTTTCCTGAGCAGGGCCATTTCAGTACCAGAGACAGCTCCCTCTGTGCTACCAGGGTGAATTTCACCCTCAGCTATTGTAGGCTAGGATTTTCAAAGGAGTTTAAGGGAGTGAGGTACATAAATCCAGGATGCCTAACTCCCTTGGGTTCCTTTAAAAATCCCAGCCCTAAAGAATAATGAGTTAAATTCAGCAGTGCTGTAACTGGTAGGGTTACACAGGGTGCACTGTATGTCAGAAAATCAGTGAAAGTGACAAAACAGTGCAAGTTTCACTGAGTTTTTAATAGGAGTGTAATTTACACAGCTTCCTGCATCCGCCTGAAATTATTTTTGAGGTCTCCCATGCAAATAATGACCAGGCTTGACCTGCTTAGCTTGTAAGAATTAATGAACCCATAGCTCAAGGTTATACGTTAAATAACATTACACAACACCAATCCCTGATATAGCACATCTCATCCCTAGATTGCACCCTGCTATGCAAAGATGGGCATAGATTATTTTAGTTACTACGTAACAATAATCTTTCACATTTATGTAGGGCAGTGGTTCTCATGGGTAAGGACTGGGACAAGGCCTCAGGAGATATGGGTGTGTCCTTAGGCGAGTCACTGAATCTCTCTGTGTTTCAGCTCCCCAACTCTAAAATGGGGATAATAGCCCTTCCTTTCTCGCCCCCTTTGTCTGTCCTGTCTATTTCGATTGTAAGCTCTTTGTGTATGTACAGCACCTGGCACAATGGGGCCCTGAATTCAATTGGAGATTCTAGGTACTACTCTCAAAAATATAAAATACATTCTAACAACTAACTTTGCCTAAAACACCCCTGGGGAGAAGATATTATCCCCCTTTGCAGGTGGGTAAACTGAGGCCAGGGAGATAAGTGACTTGCCCTAGTCCACATAGTGAATCAGTAGCTCAGCTGGAAATAGAATCTAGGTTTTTGACCACTAGATACTGCTCCTCTGAGTGGGAAGGCATGCACCAGGGCTGGCTCCAGGCACCAGCCGACCAAGCACGTGCTTGGGGCAGCACCTTGGGGCAGGGCGGTGCTCGATTTTTTGATTTTTTTTTAATGTTTTTTTTATTCGGCGGCGCAGCGCTCAGAGCGGGGCCGGGGGCTTCAGGCGGCGTGGTGCTCGAAGCGGGGGTGGGGGCTTCAGGCGGCGTGGTGCTGGGGGGGCGGGGCTTCGGACGGCGCAGTGCTCGGAGGAGGGGCGGGGTCTTTGGGCGGCGTGGTGCTTGGAGGGGTGGGGCTTCGGGTGGCGTGGTGCTCGGGGAGGCGGGGTCTTGGGGGGGCGGGGGCTGGTATGGGACAGCACTCGGGGGGGACGGGGGCTTCGGGTGGCGTGGCGCTTGGAGGGGGCAGGGCTTCAGGTGGCGTGGCGCTGGAGGGGCGGGGATTTCGGTGGTGCTCGCGGGGTGGGTACCACAGGGCGTCTCTCTTCTTTTTTTCCTGGGGCGGCAAAAAAGTGAGAGCCGGCCCTGCATGCACACAAAGTAGACCAGAAGCTCCTAATGACTATCAGGTTGTACAATGTGGGGGGGAGGCGCAGTGTTTCCTTGCACATCAGTGAAGTCATCTTTCATCTCCAGCTGCTCTGACATGTCAGTGTAGCCCTTGGGCAATGCCATCGCAGGGAGCAGTAAGCTCTGCACGCAGCTCTGTTTCCTAAGTGGCCCATGGGTCTCACACTTGCAAAGGTGAGAGAAGTGCTAGTGCCTGGCAGAACGGGACCGCTTGCTTTTCAAAGAACAACAAAGGGAATTTTGAATGGGCTGATACTTACATCTGTTTCTTTTAAATTCACGTGTGCGCACACAAACACGCACGTAGGCACCCGCGCACGCACACGAACACACATGTGCGTGCACGAGATTGAGGGTACTAGGCTTTCGCGGCCCCCCAGGCAGGCTCCGGTTCTCTGCAGGTGGCTTGTACAAACTAACCCTTCCAGAACTCTGCCAACAGCAGGCAGAGCTCTCATTCTCTGCGGGTGGGGGCCTTCCTAATCCCGTTCCCATGGAAACAAGCGCCAGCGTGGCAATAATAAGACTTTGAACAGGGCTCCTGCTGGCGGGCCTCAGGTGCAAGTCCCAGAAGCAGAGACTATGCCCGGAAGGGGATGCACCAGGGCCAGGACCGAGCTCCTGCAGTGGTAGGGGTTCTCCATCCACCTAGCTCAGCCCCAGACATGGGTGGCACGGTGGGAAGAGAGGGTGTGGCAGCACACCTGGCGCTGAGCTAATTCAGTGGCTCTCCCAGGTATTCTCCGCCAGCCGGCCATCCACCTGCAACTTAGAGCTGCCCTTTCCTGGCAGAAATGCCAGGGGAAGGGTGGCTTTGCAAACCCCACCAGCCCTTCCCAGGGCTAGGGGATGTGGCAGCCCCTACTGGCTCAGGAAAATGTAACATTCAGGGGCGAATTGAGTCCAGAAAGAAATCTTTCCAGGGCTACCCCTCCCCAAACTGCAGCTGCTCACTGAGACCTACCAGGGCCAGCTGGCAAACACAGACCTGGCCCCTGAAGTGCAACAGGCGAAGACAAGAATCATTAAATAGTGACTGGAGTGATTTCCCCGTCGATGGCTGTAGGAGTTTCTAGGAGGGAGATCTGGCTCAGTCCTGGCCTGTACGGTTATACCAGACAGCGGTGCACAGCCAAGCTCCATCCTGATTTACACCCTTTTCAGGGGATGTCTGCATTGCAGGCTGGGCGGGTGAATGGCAGGTCTGTACTCGCTTGTACAGCTGGTGCTGAAGCCTGCAGTGTGGCACCCTCACTTCTATTGTCAGCAACTGACTAGAGTACATCTAGCACGGGTTTGCCTACCCAAACTGCCATTCCCACGGTGTAGACGTCCCTGAAGTCACTGGGGGAAGCTGGCACTGAATCCATCCCAAAGGAAGAATATTTCCCAGCCATACCCAAGCCCCCTGTCTTACTGCCCATCTTCTATTATTTCACTCCCGAGGGGGTCATCTCTAAGCCCCCCATTCAGCAAAGCACTTAATGGGACCTCCAAGAACTAAATAGTCATCTTGGCTCTCGTAGGGCCCAATCCTGTGAGCTGTATTCATATAAATAGCCCCACTGAGTCCCCTCATGTGAGTAAGGTTTGCAGGACTGATCCGAAACGCACTGAAAACAGTGGAAAGGCTCCCATTGACTTCTATGTCCAAAGCCAGTTACCATAATGTCCTCAAAACAATATGACGTGTTTATATAGGGTTATAGCTCATATGTCAGGCCCTACCAAATTCATGGCCATGAAAAACACGTCATGGACCGTGAAATCTGGTCTTTTGTGTGCTTTTACCCTATACTATACAGATTTCATGGGGGAGACCAGGGTTTCACAAACTGGGAGTCCTGATCCAAAAGGGAGTCGCAAGGTTATTTTAGGGGGGTTGCAGTGTTGCCATCCTTACTTCTCTGCTGCCTTCAGAGCGGGGCGGCCGGAGAGCAGCAGCTGTTGGCTGGGCTCCCAGTTCTGAAGGCTGAGCCCTGCCAGCAGCAGCACAGAAGTAAAGGTGGCAATACCATACCGTGCCATCCTTACTTCTGTGCTCCTGCTGGCAGCGGCGCTGCCTTCAGATCTGGGATCCCAGCCAGCAGCCGCCGCTCTCCAGCTGCCCAGCTCTGAAGGCAGCGCCGCCACCAGCAGCAGCGCAGAAGTAAGGGTAGCAGTACCGCAATGCCGCCTACAATACCCCTGCAACCCCCCCACCCCAACTCCTTTTTGGGTCAGGACCCCTACAATTACAACACCGTGACATTTCAGATTTAGATAGCTGAAATCATGACATTTATTATTTTTAAAATCCTATGACTGTGAAATTAACCAAAATGGACCATGAATTTGGTAGGGCCCCACTCATAATTACCTCTGGATTACAGCGCATGCGGCACATCCTCTGACATATGCACTTGTACCTAGCTACCTCGACAGCTCAATGTCACCCTCCGCTGATACAGCCATGGTGCAATGCAGCAGCTCTTTAACACCGCACAGCAAAACTACAAGAGAGTTTAGCACCGGCCACAAATAACTCATTTACCAGTTACAGCTGCAAAGGGAATTTAAACAGGTACATTATTGATTATTATTTATAATGGCACCTTCTAGCCAAAGAGCTCAAAGTCCTTCACGCATTCCACAGAGGTAGGTACATGTTATTATTTTGCTTTTACAGCTAGGAAAACAGAGGCACTGACTGATGAAATGACTTGTCTAGGGTCACAGAGCAGGCCAGTGGCACAATGCCACCTACAGAGTGACTAGCACCAACCACTTCCTGCAGTGTTTTGAGTTTCTTTGGGGATCTTCCATCGAAGTACTGACCTGTCCCAACCCTCTGTATAGGCTGTGAAATTTGACCAGACAGAGCTAGAATGCCTGAAGAATACATTATATGCAAACCAATGAGATGCTGAAAACAAAACTGCTTTGGATTTGTTCCAGCCACAGAAAGGACACCCCAGGACACCCAGAGAGCTGCAAGAGATGGGTAGAGATGATTCATCAGCACTTAAAGAACCCCTTTTGCTAGCTAATATTTAACCAGAGTTTAATGCTCAGCCAATTCCTCTCAACTGCAGACCCTTAGGAGTCGCGGTTTTACCCCCTGTGGTACCTTGACGCGGCTGATGTTCGTGCCACTCATGCTTCCACTGCGGTCTATCAGAAATATGAACTCTCCCTGGGTTTTCCTGAGGTCTGGCTGGCTGGTTCTCAGGTCAGGGCAGAAGTTCAGCATGATCACGGGGTGGTGAGGGATGTCCTTGTTGAGACGTTTCCTGATGATTTCCGTCTGCAACAAGCAAGAAATGAACTCGAGAGGAAGAGCACCAGTGTTGCTGCTTATCTGTAAAACCCCTCCATGTATTCTCCCTTTCCCCCCAACTCTAGGCATGAAACAGAGCCGTGTTAGAGACACAGTGTTAAAAGGACCTGAGCTCCGTCTCTGCTACAACTTCCCCTATTCCTGCCCCCCGTGGAGTAGCTCCAGTGCTCAGTGACATGTCTGATTTCTATCAGGGAAGATGCACTCTGGAGGGCAAATGCTGCATGAGACCCCCAATCAGAGAATACCTATGTATCGCCTGCCTGCATGAACTCACAGTGGGAACACCACCAATCTACAGCTTGGGATAAGCACCTTATGGCAGAGAATCTCCGAACACTTTATTAAGTAAGCCTCTGTGGATGAAGTCGGTAAGTGTTGTTAGCATGTGCATTTTACATATGGGGAAACTGAGGCATGGAGCCCTTAAGTGACTTGCTCAAGGTCATATAGTAATTAAATGGCAGAGCTAGGAACAGAACACATGACAACCTCAAGCATTGTTCCACATCTAAATGGGGCACAATGGCCGGCTCTGTTATTTTTTGCTGATTCTGTTTTTTTTCCTACCTGTTCTTTTTATCATATTTTATCACATACATTAAAATACCTGCCTTACCACGCCAGGTATAATTGCAATAGAAAACTGCATGCTACATAGTTTCTTTACTACACATCATACCTCAGACCTATTGGCTTTTTGCATTTTTTCATGTTACTATACGTATCAATCTTCATTTTAAAAAATCAATAACATTGAACTTTTTAAAAAAAAAAGAGGTCCCACGATGCTTTTAGACTCTTCTTTGTTAGGTGCATTATGATTCTTTATTTACATTATCATAACGCCCAGAAGCCCAGTCATGGACTTGTACCCCATTGTGCTAGGTGCTGTACAACAACAGAACAAAAAGCCGACAGATCCTCGGCTGACGTGAATCAGCAGAGCTCCACTGACTTATGGAGTGACGCTGGTTTATACCAGCTGAGAATCTGGCCCCTTGTCCCAGCTCTGCAGTATTGAAACACGCTCTTAAGCAAACAATTTTTCTCTGGAAAAAGAAAAAACCAAGGCTGCGGATTCTCTCTGATTTCATGGGAAGTTCACAAACCTTCTGCCTGCATGATTGGTCATATTTTATACAGCCAGTGAGGCTTCCGTCCCCAGAGCCTGCTATAACATCATTATTAACCCTTCTTTTTCTGTACTGGTCTACACGTGCCGCTGATCTCTCCCCAACTCAGCCCCGCTTTGGGTTGATCTGCACACACAGGCTTCATTTGTCAGCAACACAGGCCGACTTTCTCTCCCCCTGCCCCCTGTGGAAATGCTATTCACATTTACAGGAATAAGTACAGAACCCTGTAGTTACATTAGCCTGGCTATAAATGACAAGGGCTATCAACTCTCATGCTTCAGGGTCTAAATTGCTCACCGGCTGGTAGGGGTCGGGAAGTCATTTCGCTCCCACCCCCCATTCTAATGTCACATTGTTTCACCCTTCCTCAGAAGCATGCATCATTGGCCTCTGTCAGAAAGCAGATTAAAGGGGCCATTGGTGTCTTCCAGCATAGTAATTGCTATTCAGCCGTATACAGACTGGAATAACACCTTTGGATTTGAGCACCTCACAAGGGAAGCCTGGTGTCAGCCGAGAGATGGAGACAGCTTGCCGCCTGGATGAGTCCCCTGTGGATGGGATGACCTGTCCTAGGAAAATTGAATAGAAGGACGGGCTGCATGAAGACAAGCCCTGAGCAGAAGGGTGGGTCCTGCTGAAGATGTTTTTGAGTTCACTGTATGCATAGAACCATTGGCTTAAACGGGACCTGAAGCCTCATCTAATCCAACCCCCTGCCAAGATGCAGGATTTGTTGTGTCTGAACCATCCATGACCGATTCCTTTGTCTTTGAACTTTAATACCCTGAAAGGGCCAGAGAGCTCAAGCACCACTGCACTGGACTCACAACAAACCGTCCCAGACTCCAGGACAGGGTGAGGAGTGCCCCGTTGGGCCACCGTAAAAGCAGACCTGCTCCGCTTCTCTTCACAGCACCCCCATGCCACAGGCAAGCATCACCCCCATTCTGCAGATGGGGAAATCAGGCACAGGGCAGGGTAAGTGACTTGCCCGTGGTCAAATAAAAGCCTAGGGTTGAGCTGGGGACTGAACCGGGTTTCCCTGAGTCTAAATCCAGTGCCCGGTGCACTAGGCTGTTCTGCAGGTGAGGATGTTGGGAGGCACTCAGAGCCTCACAAGGTTAAAGGAGCCTCAAACGAGCAGGGCCCAATCCTGGCAGCCCTATAAGCACGGGCCTCCCACTGACTTCAGAGGGAGTTTTGCAAGGGAAGCCTTGGTAAACAGGACACGGAGGGCAGATCTACACTGCAATGCAAGGCCAGGGTTAATGGCACTCGAGACAGGGCTTGAGCATCTGTACTGATTCCCAACCCTAGATAAAGAATATTTTAACCTGGGCCCGAACTCGGGGCTGTCTACACTGCAGTAGGCAGACCCGAGTCCAACCAATTGTATCCCAGACTTCCTAGCACCCTCCCGAAATGTGGCCACTCTCACCTTCCGTGGGGGACGCAGTGTGGGAAACCTTGCTGCCTGTTACAGGAAGGTTGAGCAACCCGCCAACACAACCTGCCGTGCTGTCGTTTTGGTCTGCGCCCGTCCTGCAGCCAGAGCCAGCGACATGGAGGAGGTGCCATTTCAAGCACTTCTCTTGCTTGGGCTTGAAGCCCATTTTTGGATGTGGGCAGAGCTTCCATGAGGCACTGGTGGGCATTTCGGCAGCGTTTTCTGACCCACGGAAGGCACCGGACAGATCTAATGATGGAGCAGGAGTGGGAGGATGCAGACATGGCAGACTTGAACTGGCTGATGCTGCTCACTTGGTACAGCCGTTCACGCCCCCTGTGTAGACCGGCGCTTCTGGAGCAGGGCCGTAAGCACAGGCTGGTGGGAGCCCATCATCCTGCAGACCTGCAATGACCAGCCGTGGGTCCAGAAATGTTGCATGAAGAAATCTGTATTTCTGCAGCTCTGTGAACAGATCCAACCCTCCTGCACAAAGACACTCATATGAGGGTGGCCTGGCCAGTCCAGAAGCGGGTTGCTATCACCTTCTGGAAGTTGGCTATCCCACGCTGCTACAGGTCCATTGCCAACCCGCTTGAGATTGAAAAGTCAATGGTGGGTAAAATGGTGGCAGAGATTTCTGAGGCAGTTAGGGGTGTGGTTGACCCCAAGATGGCGGGCATAAAAGATACTCCTGAAGTAATTGCTGGCTTGTTTCCAGACTGCACCAGGGCCATTGGTGGGACCCGTGTATCCATACTTTGCCTTCCTCCAGGAGCACAAGTACAAGAACTGCAAAGGGTGCTACTCCACGGCTGTGCACGCCCTCGTGGATGACCCAGGGTGATTTATGAACGTAAGGGTTGGCTGCACTGGAAAAGTTCATGATGCCAGGGTTTGGGTGGTTGTTTTTTTTTTGCCAATTGGGAGTCTACATTCATGGACACACTGAGCCATTATTCCCGCCACGTGACATTGTCATAAACGGCGTCACTGTCCCCACTGCTATTCTGGCCTTTTTACGTTGGCTTTTGAAACCAGCCCCTGATCTCGGAGGCCCTGGCGAAAGAAGGTTTAATTCCACTCTCAGCAGACGGAGAATGGTGGTTGAATGAGTTTGTCAGACTGAAATCCCCTGGGAGATGTCTATGGAACCCTTTGGATTCCAGTGACATCAGTGCTGTCCGCCTCCCTGTGGCTTGTTGTGCTTGTCACAGTCTTTGTGAAGCCGGAGGTGAGCCATTTCCCCCCGAATGGGGCTATGGCAGCGAGGAGCCGCTGGCCCAGTACACTCAGCCAGAAAGTGCATCTGCCACAGCTGAAGCTGGATGCACCCGGGCAACAGAAGTCAGGGATGCTTTGTGCTCCCACCTTATGGACTTGCATGGGCCAATGGAAGAGAGAGACCAGTACCTGTATGAATGTGCTTGTGGCAGGGGGTAGAGGGCTGTTGATTGCTTGTGTAGGCTGCGGGGTGAGATAGGGTGTACCAGGCCTTCCTGGCTCCCTGCTGGAGGCCCAATGCTCCTACTACACCCCACCCCAGGAAGGAGCAGTGGAGGTGGGCCCTCCAGGTCTGCCTAGAAAGGCTGCACGGAAGCAGCCAATCAGAGCCCAGCAGGCTCCGCTAAAAGGAGCAGCAGGGCCTTTGTGGGTCAGTTCTTGGCTGGGACCAGAGGGGGGAGGAAGGAAGGGGGTTCCCCTCTGGCCACAGGCACTCAACCGGCTATTATTGGACCTGGGAGAGAGCGGGCCTAAGAACTCTAACCCGAGGGTAGCGGGTGGAGGTCAAGGGAGCAGGTGGGAAGAGGCCCAGGGAATACAGCAGCAACTGACCGAAGGGACCCATACATGGCTACTGTTTATAGGGTCCCAGGGTTGGGACCCGGAGTAGTGGGCGGGACGAGCCTTTAAAAGCCAGAATGAAGGGCTGGATTTAAAGGACCCAGAGATGGGGCTGAAGACCCTGCTGAGGGCAGGCAGACAGACCCCCGGAAGGGGTTCATTTTTGAGTGTGTGACTTGGCCAGAGGACTGAGTCACTGAAGACCCGCCTAGCAAGGTCAGCCACCTACAAGGGGTACCAGGGGTGGGGAAAAGGATTGCAGTACTGCTCCCAGCCACTAGGAGGCACTCAGGAGGTGAGTGTCGTCTGTCACAGGGAGGTTGATTGTCATGCATTATTTATAGTGTTGAATGACGTGACCACTTATGAAAGGGGATGGGGGGACAGTCTGGATTGCTGTAAATAACCGACGTAAGGATTGAGACATGGGTTTTGCATGCCACTTCCCAGTTGTCCCTTATCACGTGTTTGCCTTTATTATTTGAAATACACATGACATGCTGCGGTGCAGTGATGGCAATAAGGTTTCTTTATGAAATCAAAACTTTTATTTTGACACATGTATTGGCCAGTCCAATATGAAACTCTTGCAGGGCAGGCCAGTTGCCCTTAACACCCCAAAACACCAGCAACACCCAAACCTTTAAAAGTTACCAAGAATAAAGCACATAAACACGTGCAAAAAAGGTACAAGACAACCCCACCTGCTACTGCATCTCCCCTGAGACCCGTTTTCCTTTCCCTGTTTGCCATGGGGGAGGGGGGTGGAAGCATCCATAGGGGAGGGGTTCAGCAGTGAGGACTGCATGGGGCACATTTGCCCTGTTCAGGCACTCATAGGGCCCTACTGCATGGGCCACCCAGCCATGGAGTTGTCCAAGCTGCTCTTGGAGTGCAGGGCAGGGTACCACGGAGGGGATGCAGCCCATAGTGCAGCAGCAGCTGGCAACCTGGAAGCCATTAGAGACAGCAGCCGCTCAAACAATTCTCTCTGTAGCCCTCTACCTTCCTCCTTTAACCGCCATTCCTGTTCCAGGAACTGCGAAGCAAGTGCCTGCTTTTGTGTCATCCCCCTGTCCTCGAGCTGTGAAGCCAGCCCGAGCCTTTCCGCTTGCCTCTCTTGGCATGTTTTTCCTCTCGCCCAAGTCCCTTCGCCTTTGGTACTCGACCTGCTTGTTGGCCCTGTCCAGAACTCCAACCATAAATTAATCCCGGAAAAGCTTCCGCTTGGAACACTCCGTGAAGGTCCGGTGAGCCAGGCTTCTGCATGTGGGCGAGCTGCGGAGATATTGCCACCTGGAGAGGTCGAGGGGCCTACAATAGGACAAGACACATGCCGTTATTGTCATGAATAGCTCAGGGCAGGAGCCGAGAAAAAAAAAATCAGTTTGGAATTTCCAGAACAGAAAATATTACTTTCTGAGACTGAACTTTGTTACCTTGGCAGAGCGCTACTCAGACCACGAAAACTTCCGGCACCCAGCCAGATTCATTGCAGTGAAAGCAGTGCTGAGAGAATGGGAAATTCAAAACCACAATTAAAAAAAAATGGAATTTAGGGGGAGGTTGGTGACAGCACTTCTCCTTCATTTCAGCCATTGCACATTTTGGAGGTCGGAACAGTCCTTGTGGTGCCCGACTGGCAAAGCGAGGGGTTCGTCGAAGCTGCTGGTGGGACACTGAGCATGGATGCCACTGACGTATTCCCACGTATGGTGACTGAACTGCACAGCTACGAGTGGAGTGGGCCGGTGAACTACCAAGGCAACCCTAAAATGGGACTGCTTCTCTGGAGTTCCTGCTCTGGGGAAAGTTTGCAGCTTTCAGCACCCAGGACTGGGTCAGAATTCACGACGAGGGAATCAACAGGATGCTGCATTTGTATCCACCTGTCTTAGTGCCTCCCCACAACTTCCAATGCAGCCTGTAAGGACTGCATGCTCTTGTGCCATCCCCCTTTCGCATGGCTGAATTCCACCCCCCAGGCAGATTTGGGACTAATGGTTTTGTCACCCAGGGACTGCATGGACTACATTTTACAGAACTGGACTACATTGGAACCTCTGCCCGTCCCCCTCGCCACCTGTACAGTTCCGTCTCTTCGGGTGGCTCGTCACCTTGTGGGTTGGGGCCGAGCGGCGTACATACAGGGAAGGTAATATAAGACTCTTATTTTAACAAACCAGATTGAACGAGCAAAAATGTGTGCCTTCCCAGAAAAACCTCACTTCTACGCGCTTGTTTTATTGTTTGCATTTCCCGGTCTCCAGTTTGAATTCCACATAGCGGTGGGGGCGGTAGGGGACAGATGCCAGGGCGTTGGCATGCAATCCTGCATTAGTGGATGCACGCTGCTACCCGGGGCGTATCCTGTCTTTTGCATTGGTTCACAGAAGGGAAGTCCCTCCCATTCCTATATTAGTAAACACAAAAATGGAGCCACAAACTTACCAGGCTCAGGGGCAATTTCTCGCTCTCTCCCATTTGTGCGGCCGGTTCCGTAGCTGTTCCTCTGGGGGGGCATGAAAAAGCTCCACTGAGGATGGCCCCAGGATGTGCTGCAGCTGCACCTGTGGCAAAGCCTCCTCTGGGATCCGTTTCATCAGCAGAGTCACTTCATTTGCCTCATTAGGTGCCCGCTGCTGGCTCCCATCGATTTCTGTGCTGGCTTCTGGGGCTCGCAGGGCGCCATCCTGAGCAGGTGATCCTGCCCCGCCAGTGGCTTTGGTGCTCGACGCAGTCCCCAGCACTTGATCAAACTCATCACAAAACAGGCACGGTGTCCGCGAGCTGCCAGAGGTACAGCTGTGGTTCCTGGTTTTCAGGTACTTTGTCTTGAGCCACTTCCTCCATTCCCTGCACTGGTCCTCGGTCCGGTAAATTTCCAGCCTCATCTGCTTCTTCGCTCTTTGGGGGTATGACTGGTCATTCCTGGTACTTGGACTAAAATCAGTTGTTTTGCTGCCTCACGCCAGAGACTAACCAAAATCTGGCGGTGTTCCCGCGACCACAGGGCAGTGCGCTTTGTGAAGGACTTCTGGCAAATGCCGAAGGTTCTCCTAGGTTGTGTTTGCAGCTCAGAGGTCAGAATAAAATGGAAGGGTTAAAAGCCGATCTGCTGGACTAGAGCAAGGCTGAGGTGTTTCCATTTCCCTGGAGTCAACTGGCAATTCGTGGGAGAGAGAGGACAAAGGAAGTTGGCCCACTGAATTGTGGGATGCGTTTGGCGGACTCCAGGGACCCGAGCCTGGAAGGGGGACTGTATCTACACTGCAAAAACAATAGAACTTGAAACCTGGGTCCTACCTTGATGGGCTCGAACCTTCCACCCTTGAGAGGGTCATCGGACCCTGGGTCTGAGCCCAAGTTCGAGAGATTTATGTGTAGACAGAAGCGGGGTTAGGACTTGAGCCTGAGTCGGAGCCCAGGTTTACGTTGCAGTGTAGACACATCCTCAGTCAGAGCTGCTCTGTCTCAGCTGGGGGAAGATATTTCATCTGTCCCATATCTTCCCCCCACTCCCTTCACCCTTATCCAATTACAATAAACTCATCAGATCTTGTCTGCTGCCAGTTGATTCCAGAGCAGTTGTCTCATAATCCCGCTAGCTAATGAGCATTCAAACTATTTGCATAACAAAACGAAGAAGGGAAATTAATTACCATTTACTGCTGAAGTATCCATGTTCATTCATTTAAGCAAAGAGGTGCTCAATGTCACGCTCTCAGGAGCGGCAGTTCTAGCCTGTAATCTACCAGGGCACTCAACTCAATGGCTCCTCCGTTAGAGACTAAGTCATGTATATAGGGGACGGAAAGCCCTTTGTAGCCATATCTTTGCCATGGCACCAGCCATACTTAGCTGCTCTGTTCCCAGTGTGATCACGCCTCCAGTCCCCCCCAGGCATGCAGGTGGGATTCCTATTGGAAAATGGTTCTGGAGTCAGACACCCACTGGATAATTTGACAGGCTCAAGACAGAATAATCAGGCAGGCGTCTGAGCAGCAGCGTGGGAGGTTGTATCCATCCACCTGCCGCACTCAGAACGGAATTACAGGAGAAGCCTGCAGCGTACTACAGACGAGGCTCTAATCATTGCATCTAATTGCACAGGAAAGAAAAGAACTACACGAAAATTGTCAACACGTCTTACATGTAAATGAACAATCACAACAACCACCCAGAAAACTGTCGTCGTGACAGCCCGAGGAGGCCCAGGACACGTGGGACCGGGCGCTAGGAAAGGTTACATCACCAGTACTGATACTGTCTCCGTGTGTGACCTTGGACTGCAATTTTTAAAAGTGGCCACTGATTTTGGATGCCTCCGAGTTAGGAGTTTGACTTGAGGCACCTGGGACCTGATTTTCAGAAGCACTCAGTACCCCCAATTCCAACTGACACCTCTGCACAGTTACATTGCATGTCAATGTGCCACGACGGTGGATGCAAATCAAGTAATTGCATTCAAGGGACATGACCCCAGATCGCCATTTGTGCATCTGTTACCCCTTCTGCACTGGAACCGACCACCTGTGCAGGTACAGTGAATATTTATTTAGCAATCTAAGGTGTTTGTCATTATAACTAAATTGTCATGGTAATGATTATAAGTAATGGAATTAATACTATAATAATATAACATTCAATATTTATGAATATACAATACTACTATACTAATGGTTATAAACACTAATTCTATGACTGAGTTTCACCCCATGCTCAGTTAATCAGGAGTGCTACAGAATTTTTCTGCCTTCATCAGCCTTAAGCCCCTGTTAGGGCATATCTTCACAACAGAGTTAAACCAAGCACTTACCTGGGTTTTATCCTAGGCCAAAACTCTCTACAGTCCACACATAAAAACCTTCTGCCCAAGTTAGGAGGTGTTTTAACCCTGGCTAGCTGATCTGGCTTGGGGGGTTGAGGGGGAGGGGGTTAGAGCGTGAATTCTGCTTTAACTCTGGCTGGAAGCCACACACTGTACAGTGACACAAGCTAAATTACTTGAGTACTGAGAGTCCTCCGGTGCCTGCCCACAGTTCCCCTCATGAAGGGCAAAGTTTCCCGCAATTGACACAACTGTCTGGGAAGAGATCTTAGAGCATCTCAGCACAAGACTCCGTGGGCTCTGCCCCCAGACACTCATGGTGAGTGCAGAAACAGTGAGGACACAATCCTTGGGCAGGTTACTGGACTGCAGGGCCGCTCAGAGGATTCAGGGGGCCTGGGGCAAAGCAATTTTGGGGCCCCTTTCCATACAAAAAAGTTTCAATACTATAAAATACTATATTCTCGTGGGGGCCCCTGTGGGGCCTGGGGCAAATTGCCTCACTGCCCCCCCCCACCCTGGGCGGCCCTGCTGGACTGCAGGGATTACTGGTCTCATGTGATCTGTGTTGGGATGAACATGTAACCAGAGCCCTGTGGTCCATTCCTAAAAGAACCCCATGCTGCTGCTGCCTCTTCTAACCCCACATGGCAAGGTCCTCTCCAGTCCTGGATAAAACCTCAGCTACTGGCTAACTCCTTTTCCTTCTCACCTTTTTCTCAGCGCTGGGGTCCTTCTTGGTCCCTTTAATGAAATCATTTCTCCCCTTCAGGTGCTGCTCATATACTGTCGGGGTCATGTCACCCTCTTCCATCAAGATATGAGGCATATGAGGCTCTGGAAGGTCAGAGGGACAAGCAGAGAACAGCCTTAGACTGTTTGCGAGAGACTCCGAGGGACAGAATTGGGAGGCTGCAGCATTCGAGCTGGTGTAACGCCGACAGACCCCACGTGTCGGCGGGCGGAATCGAACCTGGGGCCTCTGGAGCCTCAAGCCATATAGCACTTAGCGAAGGCTGTAGAGCAAACTCATTAATATCTCCCACTGAGTGGTCTCGGTGCCACTAGATGGGACAGAACACCACCCCCAGGAGTGGCACCTGGGGACTATGGGCCAGCAATGGGCACGTCCCAGTAGGTTCAGAGGTTTAGTTCACATAGATGGCTCAACGTTTACCACGTGAAAGGAGCATTTACCTCCAACGTGCAAAGACGGAGCTAATGGGACCTGCTGCCCAGACAACAGAATGGGAGGGACCCCCAGAAAGGGGCGAACGGCGGACAGAAAACACAGGCCACTTACCACTCGGGTGGATTAATATTTCCACCGGTCTGTCAAAAGTGTGTTTGTTGGCCAGTGTGATCACGATGCTCTTGGCGGAGCGGGCAGAGGGGTCGGCGTCAGCTCGGATCTCGTGTGTCGGGCTTTCGACTCCTGCGCAGGAAAGAGGGATGCGACGCGGGGATGAGGTGGGTGGAGAAGCTGGAATTCAGGGGAAGCTGGGGCTCAGGGGGAGAAAGCAGAGAGAGTTAGTCTGGGGAAATGGGGAGGGGCATGGCGTAACGGAACCAGGAGGGTTGAGTAAGGATCTGTGTGTGCTACTGTGCCTGGTCTCCTGCCTGCACCCAGGTGCCCAATGTACAGGGCAGGGTGCTGAAGCGTCATTTGCGGAAGTGCAGCCCCAGGAAGAAACAGCAATCAGTGCCGGGAGGGAGATGGTCTCACCCGCTCATCAGCGCTGCAGCTGGCAGGCAAACAGCTGGTGCCATGGCAGGGTTACCGTGCTGAAACCGACTCTGTCTGTGGGGCTGTTGTCAATGTTTAGAGGGGGTTGTCAAGCGGACGAGGCTTCAAGGGGCAGCCCTGGCGCTCTCACCTGCGAGGACACAGGGCCCCCGGATCTCCAGGTGGAAGCTGAACTCGTACTCGGTGGGGTTGGTGGCCTCGCTCTCCAACAGCTGGGCCAGACAGAACGTGTTAGCCGGATCCGGGCTCCCAGCTGCGCAGGAATGTCGATCTCTGCTGAGGAGACGGCACCAAGTCACAGCTGCAAACCCGGGGCCTGCCCCGCGCCCTGCGCTGCAAACACAGCCCCACGGCTGGGGGTGAAGCAACTGGCAGCTTCCCTGCCTCCCACGGCAGCTCCTAATGCAGCTTGTTTCTGCAGGGCTGTGGGGCTAGACAGCAGCCCGAGCATCTCTCCTCTCCAGTTCAGCCCTAGGAACACATGCATCTCAGCCCCTTGGACTCATCCCCAGCAGCACGTTGGGTGAGCGGGGGCTGGGGCAGGAGGCACTGGCGGGGCACAAAGCCAGAGAGCAGGGCAGATCAGAAGATGGGAGCTGGGAAAGGAGAGATGGACAGGGAGATGGCTACAGAGTGGCAGCTGGGGCACAAGAGGGGAGCTGAGGACAGAAGGGGGGAGCTGCGGGTGTTGCCAATCAACCAGTCTGTTGCAAGGGAGGCTGCTGATAAGAAATGGTGGGGGCCACTGAGCTAGGGGAAATGGGCTTTCATAGAAACATTCCAATGGCACGTGGCCTTCAGCAATTCAAGCCCAACCCTACGGCCATTCAGCCCCCTGGAGATATAGATAGGAGGGGCTGGGGTACTCCAGAGAAGGCTGCTGGAGGAATGGGGCCATTTCTGTATCCCTCTGAGGGTGACCAGATGTCCCGATTTTCTAGGGACAGTCCTGATTTTTGGGTCTTTTTCTTATATAGGCTCCTATTACCTCCCACCCCGTCCCGATTTTTCACACTTGCTGTCTGGTCATCCTACATTCCCTCAGCACCACAGCATCTGGGCCACTCCTCAAAATCAAACCCACTCGGAGACTCTGGCTCCCCCTTACGCTCGGAGCTGATGTCCAGAGAGGCTGGTGCTTTCCACGCCGCACTGGGGCACCTTGGGGACGCACACGGCTGGGAGAAGGACCCTCACGGCACCGCTCGGGAGAGTCTGCAGCTCCGAGGAGGTGCTGATGAAGATGGACACGCTTTCCAGCGCAGGGATCACACCCAGGTTAGCCACAAAAGCGATTCGCTCCAAATCCTCATCCAGCGCGATCCTTCCTGCACAGAGAGGTCACGGGGGAGAGACGTTCTGGGTAGACGCCAGAGAGGATGCTCCTCTCTGAGGCCACATCACTGTCCAGGTCTCCCTCCTCCTGCACCAGCCCCTGCTGCCAGTGGTAAGTGGATGCAATGGCTTTTCCTGTCCCCAAAGTGACCACGCCACTGCTGTTCAATACGTGTGCTCCTGACACCATGTCACAAGCCTGCATAACTGACAGCCCCTCTGGGATTCCTCTTCCCCTGCCCACTCCTCCCCTGGACCATTCAAATCACAAGGGTCTCCTTACCGCTGCCATCCTGAGCTCTTCCATTGGGGAGGCTCCCGCAGTTCAAGTAACAGTCGTCTATTTTGGCTTTGTCTTTGATCTGCACGGTCACGGCCCGCCTGGAAACAACCGCTTCGAACCCAACCACGGTGGTGTACTCATCCAGTGGGTAGACAAAGAGACCTGCCACAGGGAAGGCTCTTAGAACAGCCACCCTAGGGGTGAGGTTTCCAACCACTCCCCACCAACGGTCCTGTGCTCTGGTGTGGTGGCCAAGAGGAGACATACCCTGTTAAAGGTTCCTTCCTCTGGCACCACCAGCGGCAGGAGCAAACACTGCGAGAGGCAAGAAGCCTGGAACTGTAAGAAAAAAACACTAGGGGCCCAATCCTCTCCCAGCTCCAGCACCTTTGCTGTTCAAAGAGGCCAGAATTTGGCCACAGGTCCTCTGCTGAGCTGTCGTCTGATAGCAGAGGCGAGCTCCGCCAGCTCCTACTCCAAGCATGCCTCACCCACTTTGGCACATGCCAGGGGAGGGCAGGGATGTGGGCTGGAGAAGGGGCAGGCTGGAATGCAGCTCTTCTTCACAAATTTTCAGCAGGCATATGGTCCCTTAGGGACCGTAACCAGCAGTTGTAAGTTAGAAGAGCCTTTAGGCTGCTCTAACCGATGCTAGGACTGGGGCCAGGGCTGGAGCTGCCATGTCTTGAGAATCAGGTGCCTGTAACTGACTCCCCAATACCCTCCATTATGCCAAGCGGCTCTCAGTTCAGGAGAGAATCTGGCCCTACGATTGCACCAGTAGCAAGCATTGTACCCTGTCCGTAACGGGGAGGCTGCCGAGCCGGACTCAGAGGCTGACATTAACACCAGCAGTGACCGGTCACCCATACTGACCCCTGAGCACCATCCAAGCTGCCTGTGCACCAGGGAACGGAACCTTACCTTCAAAGGGATGGGCCTCCGGGTTGCCGTAGGTCAGGGAGGCGGTCATCCCAAAGGCATAGCCGCTGACGCAAGAGGTGACCTCGGAGGCTGTGAGTGGGAGGGGGGAGCTGCTTGTCCGGTTAATGAGCCCTGGCATCCTGCTTATGGGCTCTGGGGGAGCTTGGGTGTCAGGACCTGCAGCAGACTGGAGAGACGGGGGAGGACGTGAGACACCTGACAGAGCCCTGACTGCTAGAGCCCAAAACACTCCCGGCGCCTCAGACAGCCTTGGGGACAGGTAGCAGAGCTGATGACTGTGCCAGAAGCCAGTGTGCAGGGCAGCCTACACCTGCCCCAGCAGGACCTGCCTCCAGGGGCCTGGACAGAGTTCATCGCAAAAGGTGGAACTGAAGAGGCCTCGAGGCTGAAGACAGGAATCCAGGCAACAAACACCGCTGGGTCTTAATCTCGTTCTGCCGAGCTTCTCTCTCTTTCCTTTGCACGGTGAGGATGGGCCACAGCAGCGCCAAGCGGGATGAGTGCTAGTGACATGCCCGCCCCTCCCGGGACCCTTCTGCCCCAAGCTGCACCTGTAACGTTGTCTTTTCTAATGGGAGAGGAGGGCTTGTAGGGATAACTGATGGTCCTGGATTTGGCACTGCTCTCTCAGCTCCTTGCTGTGCCCACGGTGGCGTGCATCTCGTGGATCTGGTGGGGGGAGACAATGGCCATGGTTCTTCGCCTGTACGCTTGGGTGCTACAGAACAACTTTGTTCCCGCTTGATAAAGAGGAATTCGCTTCCTCACCGGTGACGGTGAACAACCAAGTCAGCCCATGGCATGGAGATGAGTAAACCATTCCCCCCGTGATGGGAAAGACACCATGAATCCCCATTCGCTCCAATACCTGGGACTATCTTAAAGTTAAATTTGCATGGACTGTACCAAGGGCATGCTGATATTTCAGGGGCAGGATCAAACTTCCTTCCAGCTGCTGTGCTTCTGCTTATAGCTTTATATTGTGCAGAACTGGGTAACTTTCTCACACACACCCCTCTGGCTTTTGTTTTCTTTCAAAGTGTAAAGTTTCTCCGTGATAACAAACTACAACCATGAACGTTCTCATGAAAGAAAGATACGTATGGAGATAGACAGATATTCTTTTCGGCCTATGATTTCTTTGCCCATTACCAGACAACACCACAACACTGGCTATATTAATTCACTTCCCCCCCCCTGCATTTCAAGGCAAATGCAATGACTCCTCTTCCACACTCCCCCTATCTCCACATCACGCCTGCAAAGTATGACTCAGTTCATTGCCTCCTTAGCAGAGCTGTTCATACTTAAAGTTGTTGCCTCTAATGCTTCTGTTAATTAAATTTTCCTTGCAACAGGTCTCGCTGCCAGCCTAACCTCCGCTTTAGCTAATCTTCTCCCAACATGTCTGTCAGCCTGACTGGCAGAGGAATTCAGAGAAGGATCTTGCGGGTACCTTTCCGTCCAGAACTCCCCACACTCGCTCTCGGGCAGGAATTCCCAGGGATAGCTACAGCCACACTGCTCCTTGTCTGGCTCTGGATGATTTACACAACGCTCACTGTGAGCAAGGGGGAGCCAGCCGCAGGGAAAGACATCGATTTACCTCACATTTCCTGGCCAACTCTGTTATTAAATGCACCTTTAGAGGCAAATGTCCCAAAAGGCAAATACAAGAAGTCATTAGGACCAGGAGATCACCTGTGCCTTTGAGTGGCTTCACAGTGACCAGTACCCCAGCTAGTCAGATTACAGCTGGCTTGGGTGTGTCTACATGGGCTTCAATCACATACCAGGACTTCAGTGAGGACATTTCCTAAGAAACCCAGGAGCCTGCTGTGTGCAAGGATCCTCTAAACTAATCTGATAGATGCTATAAAGCCGGCAGGGGGGAAAGCCAGAATAGTTGTGCTGGGATACTGAGGATAATCGAGCTACCCTCGCTACTGGGGGAGGGATAGCTCAGTGGTTTGAGCATTGGCCTGCTAAACCTAGGGTGGTGAGTTCAATCCTTGAGGGGGCCAAGGATCTGGGGCAAAATCAGTACTTGGTCCTGCTAGTGAAGGCAGGGGGCTGGACTTGATGACCTTTCAAGGTCCCTTCCAATTCTAGGAGATGGGATATCTCCATTAATGATTATTATTATTATTACCCAGACACACCGTCTCCAGATAGCAAAGGCCAGTCAGGACATTGGGGAAGTGAGATCTGCCAGGTCGGGGAGGAAGGAGGCTGAATCACCTGCCCTAAGGGAGGAAAATGGAAGAAAGAACTGAGTGAAAAAGGAAAATAGAAGGAAGGAGACAGGTTAGAAAGGCAGACAGAGGAGTAAGCCAGGCCTGGCAGATGGGATTTCTCTGCTGTGCCACATTGGAGAGGGGGGTTCAGTCTCCAGTCCTGAGACCTGATTCCCCCCTCACTTATACAAGTGCAGCTTCATTGGCGCTACTCCTGATTTACACCAGGCTAAGTGGGGTCAGAATCAAGCGCCTGGCCTCCTCTTCTGACCAGGTGGAAGCTGGGAAGGAGCTCCCCCTGAGGAAGGAGCAGCTGTAGCATCGCCCAACAGTGTCTTCTGTGCCTGCTTAACCCCAGCCAGCACATAGGGGCCCTGGGCGGTGAGGTGCTAGGAGGCAGCACAGGCTGTGTTAGAGCTAATGGGGACATTTGCTCCGTAGCGGCCTTGTCTCGCATCTTTCCAAAGGGCCGACAGAGGACACGAGACAATGACAAGTGCAGGGGCTTAGAGGAGGATGAGATCATTTATATTAGCTGCAGCCATCACAACTTCTAGTGCCATGGTTTGCTGATTCACAGTCCCTGAGAGCAAGAATCAAAGTGCTCTGGCCAGAGTGGAGGTGCATGAGGGTCTGCAATGAACACTGTCCCCAGCTATCTCAGAGAAGCAGGACAGCCGTGATTCTACTGCTGGGGGAGAATGTAGATGGGTTCTCAAGGGCACATGTAGATTGTCAGCTCTTTGGGGCCTGGACTGTCTCTTTTGTTCTGTGTTTGCACAAAGCCTAGTGCAATGGGGCCCTGAGTCAGGACGTGGGTTCCTAGGCACCATGGTGATGCAAACAATAACAATCCCATCTGGGGAGAGGGCTGGTGGCCATAATTATTATTATGTGTAGTATGACAGTACTTAGGAGCTGCATGCAGCCTCAGGGCCCCATTGGGCTTGGTGCTTACAATCCATATAGACAAGCCTGGGAGAAAGGGAGGTGTGATGGGATCTATAAACCCCACCCTGCAACCTCTAATAAAGGGTTAAGAGACCTTCTCAGCTGTGGCTAATTGGCAGACCATCAACAGCTGGGGAAAGAGCTGCAGACCACGCACATAGCAGTGGCCAGGGAGTCTAAAGAGGACTCTGTATCAGCTGTGAAGTGGGCAGGAAGTGGCTAGCGCTGGAAGGAGCCGCTCTGGGAAATGGGCCAGAGGCAGATGAAGGTAGGAAGGGGCCCAGGAAAGCAGCAATGAGTCAGAGGCAGCAGACCAGGGTTTCTGGGCTGGAGCCCATAGGCAAGGGCAGGTCTGTGTTCTCCTCCCTGCCAGCAGGAAAAGGGGTGTGAAAGCTCTCCTGTTGCAAGGAGTCATGGGATGCTGGGCCCAGGGTGGGGCTGAAGACCTGGCATAAGGTCATTAGACTGTCTGGTCATTGGACTCTGTAGGGGTGGGGACTGTAAGTGATCTGTCTGGAGGGTGAGTGCTGAGATGGGGCAAATGGCCACGGGAGTTTCTGACAGGAGGTGCTACTGTAGCAGAGGCTGCTGCCTCATGTTGGCCATGAGGGGATGGACTAGCTGGTGACTGATTTTCCCCCCCCTCCCCCCCCCCCCCCCCCCCCCCCCCCCACAGAAGACCTCCTCCTCCTCCTCCTCCTCCTGGCTTTACAGCTGGGGAACTGAGGGGATGTCTACCCTGCAGTTAGACACCGGGGCTGGCCCGTGCCAGGTGACTTAGGCTCGTGGGGCTGTTTAATGTGGGTGTAGACATTTGGGCTCAGGCTGCAGCGTGAGCTCTGGAACCCTCGAGCCCGAGTCAGCTGGCTTGGGCCAGCCGTGGGCGTCTAGTCACAGTTTAGACGCACCCTGAGAGAGCACGTGACTCTCACCCGTGGAGTCAGTGGCTAAGCTGAGCTCCTGTATTCCAGGCCACTGCCTTCAGCACAGGCTTTCCTCCTGAAGAGAAGGGGATGAGAAGTGGGGAGTCCTCCTAGCTCCATCTACATCCCCCCACTGCTCTTCCTGTGCGCCCATCGCTGAGAGATGATGAAAGGGAAGCCTCTTCTGTACCCAGGCATGAAAAGATTTCCAGGATGTGTCTCTGCTTTTCCCAACCTTTCCTGGTGGCCATGAGGGCTGGTGAATCCTACTAGCATGGAGATATAAACCCCCCAGAGCAGACACCATGCTGCCTGCGGTGGCTCTGCTCCCCGCTGCGGCTGTGGGCGGCTGAGTGCTAACTAAGTGCTCCTAGAACTCGCTCAGAGCCATTGACAAGGACTCAATGGCTCTCAAAAGAGAAGGATTTCTCATCCCCCACAGGGCCCAGCAGAGCAAAACACTCCTGGGCTCATTCACAGTCAAGTGGGCAGCAGCGACAGCATTCCCGTAGCCAGCTTCAAACCTGCGTGCCCCATCCGTCGTTCCCAAGCGGTGTCTTTTTCATTAGGCTCCTACTGGCTTCCCTTCCTCGTCCCATCCCCCTCCCTTCCAGGTCACACCAGTAGCTACAAGGAGCTTTGTTCTTCCAGGGGATGAGCCTTCTTTGTGGCTGTTACCAGAACTGAAACATGAACATGTTTTACTAGCCAGGCCCCAGAGGTTTGGAATAGGCAATGCCTCAGGCCCATGCCCACAACACGGGCCTCCTTTCTGCAGGCCCAGCCTGGGAGCTAGGGAACCAGAGAGAACCACAAGGTCTGTCTGTGTCCAACAGCCTCACTGAAGAAACCCCTTTCTAGGCATGACACCCAAGTCCTGCCTCTTATGAGGGGGATGCTCAAGCTGCAGCCAGGTCTGAATTTGGGAGTGACAGGTGGAAGTATTCAGATTGACCCGGCACTGGGAGCCAACCTGCATTTCTTCCACCTCCTCAATGAGCCCACTGGTTCCCCTCCCACAGCCAAAACTCTCCTGTCTGACTCTGTACATCCCTTTTCCCCTGCAGCAACTGTCCTGGTTTGTCACTTGGAGAATCTGGTTGCTGTAAGGAAGCTGGGAACCCACTGGAGAGGTGTGGGGAGAGCTGGGGGCAATGAGAAGGTTGAGAAGAGAGTCAGGGTCTATTGGAAGAACTGTGGAGATGGAGCTCCAGAGACACTGGGACTAGCTACGGGCAGTTATTCAAACCAAGCCTCTTAGAACCCTGAGATTCCTCCATCCCCTGCTGTATACACGGCTGTTTCTATCCATGGCCTGCAGGAAGGCATTAGCGTGCTAGGGCTGCAGATTGCCAGGTTTTGAAAGCTCTCCTTGGAAAGAGGCACCAAATCCACCTACACATTCAAACCCTCCGTTATGTGTTCAAGGGAAGGGGCTGTTAATGCGTTTTGAATAGGTTCAGTCTGTGGCCCCTCTCCTCCCAACCCGGATGAAGCATTTAGGATCTTGGAAAACAGAGAAGCACAGGGCAGCAGATCTCCGTGTTACCTAACATGAATACAAGCCATGGCCCCACCACCTCTGTGTTTGACCAATTCCCCGCCTGTCCATTGCAGCTTTGTTGTTGTTAGAAATGCCCCGTGCGCTAGGTGCTGCACAAACTCATGGCAAGAGACAGTCCCTGCCCCAAAGAGTTCACTGTCTGAACAGACCATAGAGAGGGAAAGTGCCTCACCCAAGGGCACACAGCAGAACCAGTTTTAGAACACGGGTCTCTTGACTCAGGCCAAGTCTACATGGGTATAACGATGAGAAATCCACATCCCTGAGCTATGTAGTTATACCGACCTACCGCCTCTCGGGGAGGTAGATTAACTACGCTGACGGGAGAAGCTCTCCTATCGGCGTAGTAGCATCTTCACTAAAGTAGTGCTATACGTGAAGACAAGCCCTCGCAGTCTAATGCCCGATCCACGCTGCCTCCGTAACCAGCCTAGGATAGGACTGGTTATTATCTGCCTCAAGCTGCTCTCGTCTGTGAGGGGCACCTCCTCAGACCTGCATTAGGGCTCTAGCGGCACAAACGCTGCAACGTAACCAAGGAATCGCGCCGACGACTCTTTCCGCTGCTTCACCTTCCAAGGCCCTTAGTACAGCAAAGAGACGATGTCAAAAGCGGCTCTGCAAGACACTGTGCAGCTGATCGCATCTGAATGGAACGACTGCGTGCTGCAGATTGTGTCTCCTTTGACATTGATGCCATCAAGTGTATGCACGGGAGAGGCGAGAATAGGAGGACTAAATGAGAGAGAGAATGATGGAGGAAAATGATGGGAAGGATGGTTCTATCCTTCTCTGAGTCCTCAGTCAGACAGCACTGCACGGGATTTTGTAGTGACTTGGTTAGGAGCAGTGGATGAGAAACTGCCCTCTCTACTCTGCTCTCCGCTAGCTAGAAACTCTGCCTACCATGATTCCCATTGTGCTCTCTGCTTCTGTGCTCTGCACTTTGCTGTCTGAGCCCTACAATTGGTACCTTCTGGCCTCGTCTATGCTCCAGACACTGAGCTGGTGTGATAGCCGACCTTCCCCAAGAGAGCAAAAGGCAGCCCTATTCCACCCAAAACCACGGAGCTGGCTGTGTCCTTGCACGCCCCCTTTTACCGGGCTCCCCTAATTACACATCCGCCGGGAGATACAGATTCACTTATGCGCGCAGCAAAGACTGCATTTAGTGCTGGGGGAAAACATTTCATTCAAATTTGGCTTTGGGAGGGAGTTCCAAAAAATGCAGATTTGGGTCAACTGCAAAATTCTGTGAATTTGTATCAAATTCACAAATTGTTTCAGTCAAAACAAACAAACAATCTTTTGACATTTTCTAAGTAAAAATTTTCAATTTGCCACATCTATTTGTCTTGAAATTGACTTCAATTTTTATGTAATCTTTTTTGTTGTTGTTGTTGTTGTTTAAAAAGATCAAAAACATCCAAAATATTGCATTTGACCCAAAACATTATTTTTTTTTGTGTTGGCCAAAAACTTGCTTTCGTTTTTCTACTTCAATTTTTCAGTTCAGCCAGCGAACTAACTGAAAGATCAGTTATTGGCACAGCTGTAACCAAAAGTAAAATAGGGATGTCTGATTGGCAATGACCGTCCATTGACTAACACAGGGATCGTCATATCTACCTGCTACATTTTGCATAACAGAAAGTAAAGGGGAAAACTCAATGAAGATTCAGTGCTCCAGCAGTTGGCTGGCATTCCCTATATACAGCTGGCCAGCATGCTCCATACATCAGGCATGTTCCATGACTCTGCTTTCAAACTGATGGTGAGGAACTGCCAGTGGGGCAGTGAAGTGAAGATTCACTTGTGGTTGTCAGTCAAACTTCTGGATGCAAAGATGTTGCTGAGTATCAGAGGGGTAGCCGTGTTAGTCTGAATCTGTAAAAAGCAACAGAAAGTCCTGTGGCACCTTTAAGACTAACAGAAGTATTGGGGAGCATAAGCTTTCGTGGGTAAGAACCTCACTTCTTCAGATGCAAGAAGTGAGGTTCTTACCCACGAAAGCTTATGCTCCCAATACTTCTGTTAGTCTTAAAGGTGCCACAGGACCCCCAGACGTTGCTGAGGTGCCTTTTCCTGTATTGTTAATGGTCTGATCCTCTGCATACATAATGGTGAGGGATTTCTATGGAGATGTGAGTTATTGTGCTTTTCATGTGGCGGGGTGACACTCTGGATGGTTTTATGGTGGATGGATGTTCCTCAGGTGGGGGAGTTTTATGGGCATGTGACTTGATGGATTGATATGCGAGAAGGGCAGCACAGACGTGCAAAGTACAGAGCCTTGTTTTCAAGAATAAATTTTATTACACACTAACAAGCTTGAAAGTAGCATTTTACGCCCACTTTGCACAGCAGCGAGGGCCTTTGCCAGTCACTGAAGTCTTTCTAGTGACTGCAATGAGCTTTGCATCAGGTTCTAAGGGCCAGGTTTTTAAAGGTTAGTTGCTTACAGATGCAGATGGGTGCACTTTTGAAAATCCCATCTGCATCTTTAAGCCTTTCAAAGTCTGCTCCTAAATGTCTCCTCTATTAAAGAGAGAGGGTACAGCAATCTCTTTAGGGCTTGTTTGCTTCCATCAAATGTCAACAGAAAGACAGACTGGATTGTGATTGCAGGTAGGCAAGAGCACTTGATCCTCGCACAAAAGAACTTAAGCTTTTTGGTTTTTGTTTGTTTCTATGTTTGCACAATGGGTCCTAGATGCTACTGCAGTACAGTTAATAATAATGATGCCACCGCCTAGCGAATGGGCCAATAGATACAATGGAGTGTGACTCCTCAGGCAGCCAATATGGGATTGCTTGCAGGAACATTCCCTTATGTTTTATGCTTTTGCCATGGTGGCTGCTACGTTGCTTTCTGAATGGCTGGTCCTGCTTGCAAGCTAAGCCAGCCACTGTGCACCCCAGTCTGAGTCCTGCCCCCCTCACTGAGGGCAGCAGCTGAAAGGAGGTGGTCGGGGAGGATGCCAGAATTTAGGAATGGCAGGGAGAACTGACCCGGGGTTGGTTGTAACTGCATCCAGGCTGACCTCTCAGGCAGCATTAATAATCCAATTGATAACTTTAATATTTGCAACTGAGCTAGCATTTAAAGTGAGCCCTATTCTGCTAGTCTGCACTCAGGATGATGGGACAGGGTGGGACTTTTAGACCCTACATCAACCCCCCTTCCAAAAATGCATCCTGCTGCCTTCAGCATTTCCTCACTGCTGCCCCCAGCCTTTAGCATCAGAGGAGGCAAAGATGGAAAAGACCCTGATCGGACAAGGGCCTTGTCTTCATGTATACTTATCCAGCACCTAGCACAATGCAGCCTGATCCTGATTGACTCTTCAGTGCTACTGTAATATAAGTAATACGAAGGTCAAAGAGTCAGAACACCAGGCTTTTGGCTTCCGGTAAAGAGCGGATCTGATATTAAACTGTCTCTGTGCATGAACTAAGCCACGCAATGCCCGACTGACCCCTGCCACGAGCCACTACATTGCCACACCTCTGTGGTGTTTCTGGGTTCCGCACATGCTACAGCCACATCTCCCTGCTGAGCTCTGGGTACCAGAATTCTACTCTCGGGAGTAACTATTTCAATGGAGCTCCCCCCCCCCAGTTGGAATTAAATGGAGAAGGGTCGTGTGCCACATCACAGAAATGCAGCCCTTCCTACAGTGGAACCCAGAAGCTCTTTAACAGCACATGAGAATGCTATGCAACAGTTTAGGGCTGTAGGTGAAAAATACTGCATCCAATTGAAACTACAGGGGAAGTTTTAGCCAGGTGGAATATAATTACCCAGCCAGAAATAGGCCGAGTTACCAAGGCTATCGCTCCTACTGTTGCAAAAAGTTCATTGGGATGTTTAATGACCACAAGCACTTGGGACCTCCGTTGTAAATCTTTTCAGAAAGATGAGCCCCATGACAGCACAACACCTTCCTAATGCCAGGCTGGGGTACTGGATCAATAATGACTAAGGGAATAGTGGCTTTATTAACTGTGCCATATGGGTTTCCTCGGAGGTCTCTTGTCCAGGAACAGACCAGGCATAGCCCTGAGATGTGAGGAGATCACCCCTCCAGATCTCCTCCACATTCAAGCTGCTTTGATGAAGAGAGAGACAGGTTTTCTTCTGCTGGGTAAATATTCCTTCAGCTTCATTTGTATCAATCAACACTGACATCCAGTGGCTTGTCAGGCTGATTACAATCGGGCATTTCTTGTGATCTATGAACATCTCTCCCGGGTTCTGTTGTCCAGACTAAAAACAGAACGGACCTGATGCATTATGGCCATTCGTTATTACTATCATGTCAAAGTGAATTCAGCGGCTGTTCCCACGGGATGGAACTGGAAAATGAAGCCCTATTCATCTGCAGAACCAGTAAAACATAGGCAATAATTGCATAAGCTTCCCAACACTGCCAGGCCAATGCACCTCAACCCTCTTTTGGAAAGCTCACCCCCTAGGGATGAGAGAGAAGTTTAGTCTCCAAAGCCACCCAGACCCCTGCGGCCGCCAGCACGGATGCCAAATGGTGCCTTTGCTATATAGCACAGGATGTTCCTTTCAGTCATTTGTCCTCGTCAGAAGTCGGAGGTAAGCAAGGTCAAGCCTTGCCAGACGCCCAGTGAAAAGTGGAGCTGGAAGTCTCCTTTCCAGTTCAGGTAGACACACCCATGCTAGCTTGGATCCAGCCAGCACGCTAAAAACAGCAGTTCAGCCCTGGCCACAGGGGGGTGGCAGGCTGCACTAGTGCCCCAGTACATACCTGGGGATTGCCCCAGGGGTGGCTCACTTGTCCTGCCACCTGTGCAGCCGCTATTACACTGCCCTTTTCAGCACACTCTCAGTGCTAGCTAATATCTACCTCAACTGGCAACTACATCTCCAGCTCCACTGTAGACCTACCCTTGGGGTAGGACTGCAACGCACGTGAAGATGTGATTGTAGTATGGGAAGAGACACCCAGGCTAGCTTTAAATTTGCTAGCGGGGT
This sequence comes from Trachemys scripta elegans, assembly GCF_013100865.1. NCBI lineage: Eukaryota > Metazoa > Chordata > Testudines > Emydidae > Trachemys > Trachemys scripta. Next base: position 14,582,371 of record NC_048316.1, read on the forward strand.
AATGGTAGTGTGCAGGCGGCAGCAGGGGCTTCACTCCAGCACAGGCTAGCCACCAGAGCATGTCTGGGTGAGCTTGTTAGCCCCTGCTGCCCTGCCTACACTACTCTTATTACCCAGGCTAGCTGGATTAGAGCTTGTGCTTGCAGTGTAGACAAAGCCTGAAACTCGCCTTGTAGTTTTGCTTGGATATGGTATCTCTGTGTTGCCGTGTGCTGTTAAAAACAGCTGCTGTGTTTCACCTCCCCAGCAGGAGCTGCATTCTAAGGGTGGGTCTTGTAATACGGTGACATGCTGACAAAACAGTAACAACACAGGGCTCCCTTAAAAGTTTTCTGGGTCAGTTGGTGATGCACGTTGTCCCCTATGGTGCTGGCTGGCCTGGCGATGGTCCCCTGCCTGATCTGGGGAGTGGATCGCCACTGACTGAGGTCAGAAGCTGCACATGCTCCAGGCTCTTTCCCAATACTGATTCTTCAGATTCTGGAGTGGGGTGGGGTGGGGTGGGGTGGGGCAGGCAGGGGCTGATGGGCAGAGCAACAGGCTGCAGCTACTGCAGGCCTCCCCTTCAGTGCCAGGGCAGCTTGGCCTCCTCTCCTCAAGTTGCTGGACATGGTGGAAGGGGCAGGGCCAGGACTCTGTGCTTTGTTTCCCATGTGCTGCGAGCGGTGATGATGGTTGGTGGAAGAGGCACTTGAAACATTGGATTATTTAACCCTAGGCACCTTCTCCCCTAGATCTATCCCAGGCCCTGCCTCATAGTGGAAAGCGGTGTGCTCCCTGGGAAGGGTCACTGCCAGGCTGTATCCCACAGAAACATCCCTAGGAAGAGCCCTGCAGACATGGTTCCTGGCTGGCTTCAGTGTCTCTCTTCCCGGGCAGAAGCCCCACTCCAGACGTATGCCCTGCTGGAAGGCTGCCCTGGGCTGAGTCAAGAGACAGGTCTGTTATGTCACTTACACGCTGGCAAGAGGAAGGGGGGGTGGCACACCTGGATGCCCATAAGGCACTAGAGCCCCTGGGTGTGGCCCTTCATTGCCAGCCCTGCCCCAGGTGGCCTGACTGTCGGTGGGAAAGCAAGTCTTTGCCAGCAGATTTTCAGGAGCAATCTGCAGCCTCCCCGGGAGCCCCTGCTCTCCAATCCCAACCGTCCAGCAGCCCTGCCCGGACCTAGCAGGGGGGTTCTAGGCTGCTGCTGCCTGCTGGCCGTCTCTGCAAGCAACCGGGCTGCGACGTGCTCTCTGCGAGCACAGTGGGTGTCATTCATCTCTGTCCTGCGGGGCCAGCCTGGTGCTCGGAGCTCCCGGTTCCCAGAGCCAGGCACCCGCAATAATCCTGCGGGAACAAAAGCAGGTGCGTCCCTGTGCAGCCAGCTCCTCTGGGATGCAACCGGAAAGCCCCGGGCCTCAGACCCACAAGAGACTGCCCCTTCAACCATCGCTTAGCACCAAGGATGGAGCCACTCATCCCCCTGGATCAGCGGCCACCAGCGTTGGTGCTAATTGGCCCCCTGGAAGGCTAGTCTAAGCAAAGCACTCAGGACCTGATGGGGCCCAGGAGAGGAGTGTGTGTGTGTGTGTGTGTGGGGAGGGGGGTGTCTTTTCAGGACAGAGGTGAGGCTCCCTAGCTAGGGGGAGAAGTTCCATCACCTGTTGCCTGGGGGCTGTGTCTGTCCTACCCAGGCCCTGGGTTCAGCCTTCAGGGCTGCCAAGGAAGCTTGCCACGGTGGGGATTTAAAAAACTGCTGGGCAGCATTCCCACGCCACGCTGGATGGCAGCGGGGTGCTGGCACGCTCCTGCAGAAGCCAGGCCCTAATCACTGCAGGGGGAAGCCAGCTCTTGGCCCCAGCGGCCCGCAGTAGCTGGCAGGGGCAGAGGATTCCTGAGGGAGGATGGAGCAAATCAAGCCCCCCTGCAAGTAAGGCACTTGCCCCCCCCACACACACAAACACACCCCAAGCAGGGGCTAGTGAATCTAACCCCCCCACACACACACCCCAGCAGGGGCTAGTGAATCTAACCCCCACACACCCCAGCAGGGGCTAGTGAATCTAACCCCCCTCCCCACACACACACACACCCCAGCAGGGGCTTGTGAATCTAACCCCCTCTCCCCCACACACACCCCAGCAGGGGCTAGTGAAGTTCATTCTCCGCCCAGCGAGCGGGCAGAAGGCGAAGCGAAGAGGTCGTTGGGCTTTTCTTACTCCCCCCCCCCCCCCGGCGGTTGTCACCGGCCCCTGCCTGTTCTGCCCCCGGCCCGGGGGCTGGGAGCACGTCCGTGCCCTGCAGCTGGGAGAGGCAGGAGAGCGGCACTTTGCCAGGCTGGGCTCGTGCGCGCAGAAATAGTGTGACCGGGATTTTGAACAGCACTGCGCTGCGCGCTGCGACGAGGCACCGCGCAGCGCCTGGGAAATGCGCCCACGCTCCCCCCCCGCGGGCCTGCGGAGCGGCCAGCGAGCTCCGGGAGCGGGCGCGGAAAGTAGCCGGCTGCTTCCCTTACCTTGGCTGGCGGGAGGAGGGGTGCGGAGGCCGGGATCAACTTCACACGCGCCTGCCGGCTCCTGCCATGGTCCGAGCCCGGCTGCTGGGGCGAGCGGCTGCCCAGAAAGCCCGGACAAGCCGGGAGGCGGTAGCAAGCACCGCTTCAGCCTCCTTTTGTCTCTGGAAGACAGAGAGACAGACCGATCAGGAGGCAGACAGGCATGGGGTGCGGGGGGGAGGCGATCTCTGCACACGGAGAAACCTCAGCAACATGTGGCATTTAGCTATCCCAGCGAGCTTCCCCCCGCCCCAGTGCGCATCCTGCCCGTACTCCCAGGGGGGTCCTGGCTCCATTGCTGCCTCCCCACCCCACCGTCTGGATGTCGGGGCTGCCTTACCCTGCAAGCTGCAGCAACATGTGTCCCTCTGCGAAAGCTCTACCGTTCCCCTCCAGCTCCTGGGGGCTGTCTGCGATCCTGTGAAGGCTTCTGCTTCACATAGCAGGGACCCAGCTCCGCTAGCAGCCAGTTGATTAACACACACTTTTCCATAGCTGTTTGGGTGACCATCATTAAGTGGTGCCATTTGTTTTGTCAGAGAGAGAGAGAGGTAACCATGACAATCACCCTGTACACACACCACTGTCTTTCTCAGCACCTTCTCCCCCCGTCCCCATCTCTTAAGGACATGGAGCAAGTCCTCAGTTTGCATCATTTCTCTCTGCTTTGTTGGGGAGCATTTCGCTCAGCAGCTGCAAGGGGACAAACAGCTGACACTCATTTGTGTGTCAAAATGGCCCGTCTCTCTCTGTAGCATTCACACGTCTGTGTAGCCAGAGGAGATGAGACCAATAGAGCTAATGTACCTATGGTTCAATAATGTCCCTCTTCTGACCATGGCATCTGGACAGATAAGATAAGCAAGAAGGCAGGCTGGTTGAGAAAGTAATAGCAGACAAATATTGCCCTTGAAATCGAGGATCACCCTTCTATCCCAAGGGTGAGTTTTTTCATAGCAATCTATCAGAAAAAAAAAACCCAAACATTCCTTTATTACATTTCTCCTCCCGCCCCGCTGCCAACACTCACCCTTAGCCTTTTAAAATAAAAGTGCTATAAATCCTCCCAAGCAGGATGTGTCGGCCATTATTGGCCTCCTCTGAGACTGTCTTGAGACCAGGAAGTTTGGCAAAAAATAAGATCTTCCCTCCTTCCCTCACCACACCATTCCCTGCTTTCTTCTGAAAACCCATGCCGCCCTGCCCGTGTTCTTTGTCTCCTGGCTTCTGCTTAGTCAGCTGCCGAATCCTTTGCGTGGGATGCAGTGGCTACTCTAAGGAGGCACCTCAGCGGGCAAAGCAGAGGATTGTGGGGCACACGTGAGATCCAAGGTGTCCTCTCCATCAGCGGAAATTATTTCTATTCCAGTAGCACCTAGAGGCCACAGCCAAGATTGGAGCCCTTCTGTGCTGGGTACTGTAGAACCAGGCCGTCCCTGCCCTGAAGAGCTTACAGGGCAAACCCGACAAAGGATAGGAGGGGAAATAGACACAGGGAGGGGAAGCGACTTGCCCACAATCACACAGCAGATCAGTGGTACAGCTGCGAGTAGAACCCATTTCTCCTGACGCCCAAAATGGTGACCCACTTAATAGGCTGCCCGCCTGGGAGTTAGGGGGCCTGGATGCTAGTCCCAGCTCTGCCATGGCCCTGCTGTTTGATCTTGGGCAAGTCGCTTCACCTGTCTGTGCTTCTATTCATAGGTGCTGGAACTCGGGGTGCTGGGGGTGTGGCCGTCCCCTTGGCTTGAAGTGGTTTCCATTCTATCCAGGGTTTACAGTTTGGTTCTATGGCTCTCAGCACCCCCCCACTATACAAATTGTTCTGGCACCCCTGCTTCTATTTCCCTTCCCACCTTTTGCATGGCTTGACTATTTCGACTGCAAGCTCATCAGGGCAGGGAAGGCCTCTTACGATGCGTCTCTATGTGTCTAGGTGGAACTGTAATATAAATAAAATAGTATGGAAGTTGAAAGGAAGTTTAGTATCACTGACGATGTTACCTCAACGTCCCTGTGTTTCCTTTTGGACTAAAGAGTCTCAAAGGCAGCAGAGATCTATGGAAGGGCTGGTTTTTCTCTCTTAATACCTGTGTAAATCAGAAGTACTTCTGCTAAAATCAGGGGAGAACAAACAGTGTAAGGGCCTGATCCAAAGCCTAATGACATCAACAGAAGTTGTTCCACTAACTCCAATGGGCTTCGGATCAGGCCCTAAGTGAGCCCTGAGTCAAGCCTAGATTCTCCAATCCACCCGTGGTTTCATGGGGCTATTGCTGGAGCTACCCTGGATGGAGCAGGAACAAATGGTCAATGAGAGGCTGTTCTTCAGAACTCTGACATTTAAACGGATGCTGCTCATGCTGTAATGAAAACATGGGTTTTCCTGATAAAATCGACCAGTTTATATCTCCTGGCATGTGACAATCCTTGCAACTAAAAACACTTTGCCACTTACTGACCATTTAACTGATTGGGCCCCTCTAGGATAGATTCTTCATGCACCATGGTGTTCTCTGTGCAAGACCATCTCTCTGGGGCGATGTCCCCATGTCTCTGTTTCTCAGCACTCCTTGTCTCTCCCTGATTCTAGGGCTCTCTCACTTTCTCCCCCTCCGTTTCCAGGTGTGTGTCTGTGCCTGTATCACAGGGAAACAGGAATCGTCATAATGCATCACACTAGTGGTCTGTCTAATCCAATATCTGGTCACTGACAGTGGCCAGAACAATATGATTCAAAAGAAAATGCAACAAATGTTGTAGTGGGCGATTATGGAATAAACTGCCCTTAGAGGAAGTTTTCTTCCGAGCTCCCATCCGTTAGAGGCTGGCTTATGCCCTGAAGCATGAGAGTTGATATCCTTTATTAGATAAATAAGTAATCTCCTAGAGATAGCCCAAGTCACATGTTCCAAATGCTTGTTAAATATTTGCTTACTAAGTCTTTTGGCTCAAACAGAGGAACTAACATATGTCAGAAGAAAATCACTGGGATCCATACCAACAAAGCTGGCACCCGTGCCATATTTATTTATAAAACAGACTGGAATTTGATGCAGGGGCCCCCTCCTTCTTTTGCTGGGATGTTGTTGTTTGCTCTCCTCCTTCTTCTGTTACTTGTAGAACACTGCGCGTTAGCGTGTGCTGGTGTCGGGGAGACGATGGAGAGGGTGCATTGCCAATGCTTGCTGCTGATCCTTCTTATGCATGAAACCCAGCTGGAAAAAGCATTTGATTCATATACCTGGAATGGGTTAAACAAATCATTTTAGGGTATAGCAAACATTTCATAATGAGGGATAATAATCAATCATGATTCTTAGCTCTTTGTACTTCCAAAGCTCTGGACAAACATCCATGTCCTTATTTTCAGAAGCACTGAGCATCCAGCGCTCACCTGGACCTATTTGGTGCTTATTACTGCTATTGTTTATTTCTATTGCCACAGAATCCCAATCAAGGATAAAGGGCCCTTGCGCTAGGCACTGTACAAACAAACAACAAAGAAGACAGTCCTGTCTCAGAGAGTGTATACTCTTGGTATCAGAGAGGTCACACTAGGTGGCCAATGGGGTAGAGATGGTTTAGGATGAGATAACAATACAATGGACAGAGTTTAGCATAAAAACAAAAGTCGTAGGGGAGACAGTGTGGCCTAGTGGATAGATAACTGGACTGGGACTCAAAAGAACTGACAGAGTGGATTGGCCCTTGGCCTGTTAGCTGACCTTGGACAAGCCACGTCACTTCTCCGTGCCTCAGTTTCCCCACCTGTGAAATGGAGATAATGATACTGACCTCCTTTGTAAAGCTCTTTGAGATCTACTTATGTAAAGCTCTATATTAGAGCTCGGGATTATTATTATTAGTTCACCATTTGCCTGCCCCCTGCAGTTGTGAGTGTGGAGCATCTCTGAAAATCAAGCCCTGACTCTCCCCCTTGTAGAAAAGCATTTCCAGCCCCATTTTACAGACTGGGGGATGGAGATGTTATATGATTGTCTCAAGGACACACAATGAGTCAGTGGCATAGCCAGAATTAGAATGCAGACTTTCCTGGCTTCCTGCCCAGTGCTCATTTAATTAAATCATGCTTCACTGTTACATGTATAAGCCGTATAGGTCCCTAATGTTTGTATATTCCAAAAGCAATCTGTGTCAGATCGCTGGGTGGTTTTGGGTATTAAAAAAAAGTCCTGGCTCTTGCTGGATAGACAAGCAATCAGTAATTCTGATCAACAGTATTTCTGGTTTGTATGTAATGCAGTTTTTCTAGTCTCGGAATGCTCTGAAAAATCACCGTCTACAAGAGGCAGTGGTGGTGGTAAAGGGCAGCAAATTGGTAACCTTTGCTTCCCTTCTCCCCCGGTTTTACACACCTGCCAATGAGGATTCCCCCATTCCATTTTACAGGATCACCGGTGATTAAAATGAAATCAGTGCATATAGATATAGCCAACATGGGCCTGGGTAGCTCACAGAAATAGGAGTGATCTATAGAGTCTTTCCCCTCCAGCTTATTGGTTCAAATATAGCCTGTAGTTAGCAAGGGATGGGAGTTATTTATTAGTCATATGACAGTAAAGTCTAGAAACCCTCCCAGAGATCAGGCCCCCATTGTGGTAGGCACTGCACAAATAGCAAGACACAATCTTTGCCCCAATTATCCTTGTGGAATAAGGCTCAGTTCATTTTCTAACAGACATAACAGCATAAATCACAAAAATAACCACTAACTGTCACACTTGTTGACAGTCTCTGCAGAGAGGGTAACTACTGAGTGTACAGTGGAGACCTACCTATCTTCTCCCCCCTAGAAGTAGTCCATTGGTGAAGCGGTGTTCTGCTGTTGCCAATGGTGTGCTTGTTCTATGCATGAAGGATTCGGGATTCAGCAAGCTACTTAACTATTAAAGTCAATGGTTTGGTATTCATTGTGGATGTTTAGAGTGGCATATACTTTAAGCACTTTGCTGAGTCAGGTCCAAAGCTAGGTGCCCAGGGCTGCCAGTCTGGTACCTTTCACAAACGTAAATTCCCTGTAAAAGAAAATACATACCAAAAAAGGAAGAGACCATTTTTACAGAACGATTTGCAAACCCAACTGAACCCACCGCCAGTCACCTCTGGGACTCCTCTTTCTTGACCTTCCCTTTCTCTCTCACTTTAGACTCAAATTGATGTTCATCTCTTTCACAAATATGGTGACGCTGCACTTTTATTGCTGTAAATATCAACATCAGAAATGTGCAGACTCATGACTGGAGCTTATGGACAATGTTACGTATGGCAAAGGAACTAACAGTCCTGCCGCAGGTTGAGCTCTCTGCAGCAGTGATTCTCTTCAGCTCCTCGTTGTAGGCCTGAGAGGTGCGTTGAGGATGAAATTCACTCCCATGCAAAGAGCCAGCCCCTCTTAATCTCCATGGTGAGGGCTTATGTGGCACTGAATTGGTGTATAAACCTCTGGGTGAATTTCACCTTGTGTCCTGTATTTGGGGATCACCTAACTGTCCCGTTTAGGGACTCCCTGAATGCAATGAGCCACATTACTAATTTTTTCACTTCCACGATACCCAGACCTCCACCACCTGATTTTGCCCAGAGGAAACCATGGGATGGCAGCAGCAGCAGTCTGTATCAGTAAGTGTGTCTACACTGCAAGTGAAGATGTGATTGTACCATAGCTAGGCATACCCATGCTAGCTTGAGTAACAATATATGGGCTTCAGCACAGGCTAGCCACCCAAGTACATATCCAGATTCCCTAGAGGGCTTTGAACTCATGCCACCACATCTACACTGCTATTGTTACCCCTGCTAGCTAGATTAAAGCTAGCACAGGTATGCCCACCTGGGCTACAATCTCCCCTTCACTTGCAGTGTTGACATACCCGGTAGAGAGCCTTCGGCCATTCAGAAAAGTTTCAGCTAACTTTTTTTCCTATATATGGATCAATTATTTTTATTGCACATTTCCATGTACTTGTAAGTTTCAGGTAGGAGCGAAGTGGCAGAAGCACTAGGGGAAATGTTATTGTCAAGGGATTGCCAGCATAATCAGAGTAGGATGTGCCTGCAATCTCGAGGGCACTGGCTCTACTGTGAGATGCAGCAGATCAAAGATATGACAGGTCATCAGATAGCTGCTGTCATGCCAATGAGCTCCAGAGGTTGTAACTGTGAATTTTCCCTCCATACTACTCTTTTGTGAAGAGACGTTGTGTGGGCATTCATTCAAAAGCAACGAGCTGATCAGTGCGTCCAACAATTACATAACATTTTGAGATGGCAGGAGACAACACAGACCAAAAGTTGTCTATGGCATTTAGATATAAAATTCCCATTGAAATGAATAGGGATCATGCATCTAAAGCCCGTGCAGAACTTTGAAAATCTCAGCCAGTAACTATAGCTAGCCCAGAGCATTGGGGATCAGGGCTCCTGGGTTCCGATCCCAGCTCTGCCATGAACACCACATGACCTCAGGTAAGTCACTTCACTTCTCATACCTCAGTTTTTCCCCACTTGTCAAATGAGGATAACAACCTTTACCTACCTCTTGGGGAGATGTTATTGAATATTTAAATGGAAGGTGCTATTAATATATCCCAACCACCTTTTATATTTTTCTTCTAAATATCTCTCTCTGCCCTTCACCTTTAAAGCAACTTGGAAAGGTCTAGGAGATGGAGCAGGATTAATATGCAAATGGCAGAGGAGAAAATGCAATGCGAGATGAGATTTTGCATGTGAAAGGCAGAGGAGGTTGCAAAGGGTCCATGCAACACCAGAAGCCTTCTGATTACAAAGGTAAGATCTCATCTGTGATTTCCTACCTTTCCAATGTTTCTTTTCTTCTTTTTTCATGTTTAATTTATTACTATTATTATTTTTGGCCTCTCCTTTGGTTGTTTGCTCATTTACCCTGTAAACGGTTTGGTTCCAATTGAAAATCTCCTTGTGTGCCGCTCTTCAGCACCCTCTCAGGCATTGCGATGTGTTGCCATGGAAAGGGCCATGATGTCACATCTACAAATAAATTCGAAAGCCCCCCAAGTTCACTTGTGCAACTGGGCAGAGATTCAGAAGCCCGGGAGACACAGGGGGGTGGTTTGCTTAAAAAAGGAAACTTAATTAGGCGAGGGAGAGTAGGTTAGAATACAATGCACTCAGTGGTCACAGAGCTCTCCTCATTCCAGGTGGCAAATATTGCCTTGCAGAGAAAGACTGGGAGGATATGGGGAGAGCGAATCTCAAACAGGCAGAGAAGGGCAAAGTGACAAATGGAGGGAATGAAAGGAAAGCTGAAATTTAAAAGAGTTAGGGACCTGATCTGATCTTGATAAGTGCTGAATGCCATCAAATGCTTATTGACATCAATGGGCACTGTCCAAGCTCAGCACCTCTCAGGATTAGGCACTACTGATGCAAATAGGTGTTCTTACTACCTAGTTACAACGAAGGAAGAAATTAATACTAAAATGGGTGAACTAGAGTGCCTGGCGTGAAATGAGGATATTGATATAATGGGCATCATGGAAATTTGGTGGAATGAGGATAATCAGTGGGACACGGTAATACCAGGAGACAAAATATACAGGAATAACAGTGACTGGTAGGAGAGTGGCACTATATGTGAACGAAAGCATAGAGTCAAATAAAGTAAAAATCTTAAATGGATCAAACTGTAATATTGAATCTCTATCGATAGAAATTCCATGTCTGAACAATAAATGTATAGCAGTAGGAGTATACTACTGACCACCTGACCAGGATGGTGATGGATTGTGAAATGCTCAGGGAGATTACAGAAGCTACAATGGTAGAAAACACAATAATAATAATAATAACAAGGGGCTTCAACTATCCTCCTATTGACTGGGTCTATGTCACTTCAGGAAGAAAGGCAGAGAGAAAATTTCTAGACACATTAATGACTGCTTCTTGGGGCTGCGTGTCCTGGAATCCACAAAGGGAGGGGCAATTCTTGATGTTGTTTTAAATGCAACACAGGATCTGACCCAAGAGGTGAATATAGCTGAACCGCTCGGTAATAGCAAGCATAATGTAATTAAATGTAACATCCTTTTAGAGGGGGAAAATACAAAAGAACCCACCACAGTAGCATTTAACTTCAAAAAGGGGAACTACACAAAAATGAGGAAGCTAGTTAAACAGAAATTAAAAGGAACAATCACAAGGTTGAAATGCCTGCAAACTGCATGGAGACTATTTAAAAACACCATAACAGAGGTTCAAACTAAATGTATACCCAAAGAAAAAAAAACAATAAGAGGACCAAAAAAATGCCACCATGGCTAAACAGCAGAGTAAAAGAGGCTGTTAGAAACAAAAAGACATTCTTTAAAAATTGGAAGTCAAATCCTACTGAGGAAAATAGAAAGGCTCATAATCTCTGGCAAGTCAAGTGTAAAAGTATAATAAGACAGGCCAAGAGAGAATTTGAAGAGCAAGTAGCTAAGGGCACAAAAACTAATAGCAAAAATATTTTTTAAGTACATCAGAAGCTGGAAGCCTGTCAAACAGTCAGTGGGCCACTAGACAATCAAGTCACTAAAGGAGCACTCGAGGAAGACAAGGCTGTTTTGGAGAAGCTAAAATGAATTCTTTGCATCTGTCTTCACTGAAGAAGATACGGGGGAGATCCCCATACCGGAGCCATTCTTTTTAGGTGACAAATCTGAGGAGCTGTCCCAGATTAAGGTGTCAATAGAGAAGGTCTTGGAACAGATTGATAAATTAAACAGTAGTAAACCACCAGGACCAGAGGATATTCACCCAAGCATTCTAAAGAAACTCAAATATGAAATTGTAGAACTGCTAACTGTGGTATGCAACCTATTGCTTAGATCAGCCTCTGTACCATATCACTGGAGGTAGCTAATGTAATGTCTATTTTTAAAAAATGTGATCCAGAGGCAATTCTGGCAATTACAGGCTAGTACACCTAACTTCAGTACCAGGGAAATTGGTTGAAAAGAACAGAATTATCAGACCCATAAATTAACATGATATTTGGGGAAGAGTCAACACAGCTTTTGTAAAGGGAAATCATGCCTCACCAATCTATTAGAATTCTTTGACGGGGTCAACATGCATGTGGACAAGTGTGATCCATTCAATATAGTGTACCTGGACTTTCAGAAAGCCTTTGACATGGTTTCTCACCAAAGGCTCTTAAGCAAACTAAACAGTCATGAGATAAGAGGGAAGATCCTCTCATGGATCAGTAACTGGTTAAAAGACAGGAAAAGACTGGTTAAAAGAGTAGGAATAAATGGTTAGTTTTCACAATGGAAAGAGGTAAATAGTGGGAACCTCCAAGGATCTATACAGGGACTTGTGCTGTTCAACATATACATAAATGATCCAGAAAAAGGGGTGAACAGTGAGGTGGCAAAATTTGTAGCCGATACAAAATTACTGAAGATAGTTAGGTCCAAACCTGACTCTGAAGAGTTACAAAAGGATCTCACAAAACTGGGTGGTAAAATAGCAGATGAAATTCAATGTTGATATGTGCAAAGTAATAGACTTCGGCAAAAATAACCCCAATTATACATACAAAATGATGTGGTCTAAATTAACTGTTACCACTCCAGAAAGAGATTTGGGAGTCATCAGGGATAGTTCCCTAAAAACATGCGCTCGATGTGCAGCGGCAGTCAAAAAACCTAACAGAATATTAGGAACTATTAGGAAAGGGATAGATAAACCAGCCCTGTAAAGAGCTGCAGGAAGGGGCTGGGGGATTGCCGAGAGAAGATACCGGAAGGAACAGTCTCCTGCAGTAGTTTTTGGAAAAGGGAGATTCCAGGTAGAAAGCCCTGGGAGTCATGTGTAGAAAGCCCCAGCTGAAAGTTTTATTTTCCTTTAGTGAGTTTGTTGGATGAATGGATGGATGGATGGACAATAACTGGAGCTTGGAAGCAAGAGCTAAAAAGTGATTTGGGCGTGACTGACAATTCCCCAGACTTGTAAGGAAGGCTGTCAATTTACAACCTATTACGATCACATGCATTTAGTACCCAGCACCAAGATGTATTTTACATGGGTTAGATTAGAAGCAGCTAACATTTCTCCTAAAACAGGGAGCTAATACATTACACTCTTCCACTGCATTGCAACATTAAGGGACGGAGATGGAAATAGCCTAGTCAAGGAGTTGGACGCAAGGGGATTTCAGAGTATGCAAAGCAGTTTTTCTTACAATGCATTTTAAATGTGGCCACACCAGGACCGGCTCTAGGCACCAGCAAACCAAGCACGTGCTCCGGGCGGCACAATTCTAGGGGCGGCATTCTGGTGATATTTGGGGTTTTTTTGCTTTGGCGGTGGTGCTCTCAGAGGGTTTTTTTTTTTTTTAGCTTGGGGCGGCAAAAAACCTAGAGCCAGCCCTCGGCCACACTCAGTGTTAGACGCATTCTTGCAGGGATGAATTCCAGAGGTGACTGTCTGTTACCAAAAATTACCTGCCTCTAGGGTTGCCAGGAGTCCGATGTTTGACTGGAACACCCCGTCGAAAAGGGACCCTGGAGAGTCCGGTCAGCTGACCAGGCCGCTAAAAGTTCAGTTGGCCACAATGCCAGTGGGGCAGGCAGGCTCCATGCCCAGCTCCGTGCAGCTCCCGAGAAGCGGTGGCATGTCCCTCCGGCTCCTAGGTGGAGGGGCAGCCAGGGGAGCTCCGCAAGCTGCCCCCACCTGCAGGTGCCACTCCGAGTGTCAGCTCCGCAGCTCCCACTGGCCAGGAACCGTGACCAATGGGAGTTGCGGGGGCAGCTCCTGCGGACAGAGGCAGTGCACGGAGACCCCTGGCCGCCCCTCCATCTAGGAGGCTGATGGACATGCCACCACTTCCCGGGAGCCACCTGAGGTCAGCGCCGCCCAGAGCCCACACCCCAAACCTCCTCCTGCACCCTAACCCCCTGCCCCAGGCCTGAACTGCCTCCCACACTCGGAACCCCTTGGCCCCAGCCTGGAGCCCCCTCCTGCATCCCAAACCCCTCATCCCTGGCCCCACTCCAGAGCCTGTACCCTCAGCCGGAGCTTCTCACCCCTTCCCACACCCCAACCCACTGCCCCAGCCCGGTGAAAATAAGCAAATGAGCAAGGGTGGGGAAGACAGAGGGAGGGTGGATGGAGTGAGAAGGGGTGGGGCCTTGAACAAACGGCAGGGCAAGGGTGTTTGGTTTTCTGCAGTTAGAAAGTTGGCAACCCTACCTGCCTCTGGCTTGCTTGAACTTTCCCCTTGGTATAGAAAAGTGAAGCACTCTAGATGAATGCAAAGTTGGCTAGTCAGACCAGAGAGGGAGAGGCACCTAGGGAAAAAGGCAAATGAAGGTAACAGAGGATGGGTGCCTCAGTCTACAGTGAGGAAATTCCTCAATATGCTTGACTCAAAAGCAAAACCTAGGATGTTGACATGCCTCATTTTCAAACAGGTCAGCCTGGAAAGGAACATTTCCAGAAAACTGGAGAAGCTGGACCCAGCAGAGAAAGACTCCAAATAAGTCACCTGATAAGGCTAACCCACCAGCAGAGCAGACAGATAGTGCAGGCTGCAAAAGAACCATAGAATCATAGAACCTCAGGGTTGGAAGGGACCTCAGGAGGTATCTAGTCCAACCCTCTGCTCAAAGCAGGACCAATCCCCAACTAAGTCATCCCAGCCAGGGCTTTGTCAAGCCTCACCTTAAAAACCTCTAAGGAAGGAGATTCCACTACCTCCCTAGATAACCCGTTCCAGTGCTTCACCACCCTCCTAGTGAAAAAGTATTTCCTAATATCCAACCTAAACCTCCCCCACTGCAACTTGAGACCATTACTCCTTGTTCTGTCATCTGGTACCACTGAGAACAGTCTAGATCCATCCTCTTTGGAACCCCTTTGACTTTAAAAAGCAGAAGGAGCCACATTGCCCCCAAACAGCAAGAGCCTCTGGGGGTCACTTACTTTCCCTGAGGCATTTCCCTCATGCTTCTGTTATTTCCCCTTTTCCATTCCACACTGGGAATACAGTTCAGCCCAGCACTGAGAACGAGCACAAGTCTTTATGCCCTGCCTTCATCCTCCCCTTACAGACTTACGGGAGACATGGAACCATGCAGAGTCCTTCTGCAGTGCTGTAATGTTCACCGTGGGGTAACAACAACTGGGAAGAGACAACAGACTTTTTCTTCCCACTCTCCTACCGTGCACTGTACCTCACTCTTGCATCTGATTGGCTGAGCTGCCGGTTATCTTCAACAGCCTCCAGTTAGCATCTTCCCAGGCCAAGGACAACCGTGAACGTTCCAACAGCTGTCAGTTGGAAGTTCCCAACAGTTACCCTATAAGGCAGAGTGGCAGCACCATTTGGCCCTAGTCATGGACTGGTACACAAGATACCACAACGATGTGATTGTCTCACCACGCTTTACAGAGCAGGTAAGTACCTCTCCATCTCCAAAGTTTCTATAATCAGGGATCTTCCACTCCCTGAGTGAAATTAACTCCTCTGTGGAAAGCTTACCCAAAACCATGCACCACTTACAGCTCTCTGCATGGGGTGAATTTCAGCTTCACTGCACAGATGGTCAACAGTACAAGAACTGTAATGTCATATTATATATGTTCAACCCCCCTTTGCATCCTCTGTTAGACTGTGCCTTTGTCATTCAGTTTTAAAAGCCTATGTAAAGTTTGGGAGCCTGGAAGCTTCTGACACATTGTGTCTTTTCATATCTGTACAATGTCTTTTTCTGTTTTAGGTGCTAGCGGGTTATTTTTTTGTTTTGGGGTTGTTGTTTTTTTGTAGTTTTCTATATCTTCTTTTTTCTTCACCTGTACATTGATCTACCACCTGGCAATGTTAGTATCTTGATCACAAATCTCAAGATATTTTGTATTTTTTAATGCCCCAGCTCCTGGAGTCATATAATTATATGGGAATCGCCATTTTAATTAAAAATGTACATGTCTAGCCCCCATGTTTGGAGAGAAAAGCTTGAAAATGTGACCCGTAAAGGCTCAAAAACCTGCAGGTAAATAAAAAGACCCTTAAACTATTAAGATCCAGACCTTTTATGTTTAAAATCTCGTTATTCTTAAGCCAATCTCATGATTTTAGCAGTTTGATGTAGGATTTCTGAATGCCTAAGGGTGACAATACTGATCTTGGTAGGTGACAGTGTAATAACAAAGACTGGATTCAGCAACCACACAGACCTCAGTGAGCTAACATTGGTCAAGCAAAAGTGGAAACTTTGAGATCTTGAAGAAGTCACATAAAACAGCTGTGCCTAGTGAATATGCAGGTCCTAGTACAGGTTTCACTATGTAGCTTCACACATTTTTTGATCATTCTTTTTGTCATCTTTTGTTTCCAGTACCTGTTGGTTGTCCCTCATTTCCCCAACTCCTCCTAAATTTGTTCCTGTTTTGATGTTTAGTGGAGCGCACACCTAGTAATTGCCAAGTGGTTTTAATTGTTTTGAGTCATACCATACACTTTGGGTTGTATGATTTAATTTTGATTTTTAGATTCCATATTTGAATTTGTCATTATTTATGTAATGGTGCTGTTCTCCAAACACCCTGGAGTGTTGCAGGGTGCATTCATTAAATAAAATTATTATTTTTAGTTTATTTTTGTTAAGGCACTGGTGGCTAAAATTAAAGGTAATGATTAATACAAAAGCAGCGAGCAGCATAAAAATCAATGATGATATCTTGTGCACTTAAGGACAATGAATGCAATTTAAAGGAAACAGGTCTCGTTCTTTGTGGATGCATTCCCAGTTCAGACAGGACTATCTTTCCTGTTGAAAGAGGGAGCAGGAGGCTAGGGTATGAGTAACAGGCCCTCACTGCTAGGTCACTGGTTTAAATTCAGTCTTTGCCCCAGCTGGCTAAACACCAAAAGTTAGTGGATGGCAAGTTTTCAGGAGCCTATATGCAATGAGTTTGCTGGGTCTCAATCCAACTCCTGATTAACAGCCATCATCACAAATCCACCAGCACAATCAGCCCCGGCTGATGGTCCCATCAGCACAGCGCCTCCCACAGACAACACCAACACCCCACAAAAAGTGGGAAAGAGAAAGAAGGAAAGACTCAGGGGGTAGAGCAGGGTGAGGAGAGGGAGGGGGGTCAGGTGAGGTGAGAGAAAGAGAGTTGTGGGACAGGGGTAGATTAGAGAGGAGATAAGAGAGGGGTTGGGGGAAAGGAGGGAGACAGAGAGAAGAGGGAGGGAAGAGGAAGGGTAGGTTATAGAAGAGATAACGAGGGCGGTGGGGGAGAGGAGGGAGACAGTGAGAAGGATTTGGGGGAGAAGAGTTGGGGGGAGAGGAGGGAGACAGGGAGAAGGGT